>NW_011494738.1:4627450-4635287 GCF_000754665.1 Bison bison bison
TCCCATCACTTCATGGGAAATAGATGGGGAAACAGTGGAAACAGTGGCAGACTTTATTTTTTGGGGCTCCAAAATCAGTGCAGATGGTGACTGCAGCCATGAAATTAAAAGATGCTTACTCCTTGGAAGGAAAGGTATGACCAACCTAGATAGCATATTCAAAAGCAGAGACATTACTTTGCCAACAAAGGTCCGTCTAGTCAAGGCTATGGTTTTTCCTGTGGTCATGTATGGATGTGAGAGTTAGACTGCAAAGAAAGCTGAGAGCCGGAGAATTGATGCTTTTGAACTGCGGTGTTGGAGAAGACTCTTGAGAGTCCCATGGACTGCAAGGAGATCCAACCAGTCCCTTCTGAAGGAGATCAGTCCTGGGTGTTCTTTGGAAGGACTGATGCTCAAGCTGAAACTCCAGTACTTTGGCCACCTCGTGTGAAGAGCTGACTCATTGGAAAAGACTCTGATGCTGGGAGGGATTGGGGGCAGGAGGAAAATGGGACGACAGAGGATGAGATGGCTGGATGGCATCACGGACTTGATAGATGTGAGTTTGAGTGAACTCTGGGAGTTGGTGATGGACAGGGAGGCCTGGTGTGCTGTAGTTCATGGGGTCACAAAGAGTCGGACACGACTGATTGAACTGAACTGAACTAAACAAATGCTCTATGCCTCAGTTTTTGTTTTTGTTTTTGTTTTCCCATACATAGAGCTAAGGTAATAACAGCATTCATAAATAACTGCAACTTTACTTATTTTATTCTATTCTAATCCCAAGAAGGGCAATATCAAGGAATGTTCAAACTACTATACAATCACACTTATTTCATGTATCAGGTAATGCCCCAAATCCTTCAAACTAGGGTTCAACACTATGTGAACCAAGAACTTCCAGATGTACAAGCTAGATATAGAAAAGGCAGAGGAACCAGAGATCAAATCACCGACATCTGTCGGATCATAGAAAAAGAGAATTCCAAAAAAAATCTGCTTCATTGACTATGCTAAAGCCTTTATATGGATCACAACAAACTGTGGAAAATTCTTTAGGAGATGGGAATACTGAGAAATCTGGATACAGATCAAGAAGCAACAGTTAGAACTGAACTTGGAGAAAGAGACTGGTTCAAAATTGGGAAAGGAGTATATCAAGGCTGTTTATTGTCACCCTGTTTATTTAACTTTTATATGCAGAGTACATCGTGAGAAATACTGGGCTGGATGAATTCCAAGCTGGAATCAAGATGGCTTGGAGAAATATTAGCAACCTCAGATATGCAAATGATACCACCCTAAAAGTGAAGAGGAACTAAGGAGCCTCTAGATGAAGGTGAAAGAGGAGAATGAAAAAGCTGGCTTAAAACTCAACATTCAAAAAGATCATAGCACTGGTCCCATCATTTCATGGCAAATAGATGGGAGAAAGTGAAAACAGTAAATCACTTGATTTTCTTGAGCTCCAAAATTACTTTGTTCAGTGATTGCAGCCATGAAATTAAAAGATGCTTGCTCTTGGAAGAAAAGCTATGACACACCTAGACAGCATATTAGAAAAGCAGAGAAATCACTTTGCCAACAAAGGTCCATATAGTCAAACCTGTGGTTTTTCCAGTAGTCATGAACAGATGTGAGTGTTGGACAATAAAGAAGGCTGAGTGCTGAAGAATTGATGCTTTCAAACTGTTGTGCTGGAGAGGACTCTTGAGAGTCCCTTGGACAGCAAGGAGATCAAACCAGTCAATCCTAAAGGAAATGAACCTTGAATATTCATTGGAAGGACTGATGCTGAAGCTGAAGCTCCAATACTTTGGCCTTCTGATGAGAAGAGCAGACTTATTGGAAAAGATACTGAAGCTGGGAAAGATTGAGAACAGGAAAAGAAGGGGATGACAGAGGATGAGATGGTTGGACAGCATCACCGACTCAATGGACATGAGTTTGAGCAAACTCTGGGAAATAGTGAAGGAAAGGGAAGCCTGGCATTCTTCAGTCCATGGGGTTGCAAAGAGTCAATTACAATTTAGCAACTGAACAACAACCCCAAGCTTATATAGCTAGTGGACAGCAGGTGGACGTGGCACAAAATATTTACATTTAGAAACTAAGCTCTTAACTTCTGCACACTATTGCTTTTAAAGGAAAAAAAACACACAACAACTATATTATTCCCCAAATAAATACCATATATACAAGAAAAATAAAAATCCATATATAAAACACATATATATGAAAAAATTAGTGAGTATTTTCACCCTCCCCCTAGGAAACCACCATTCTTGAATGGCTGGGGAATATCACGTTCTTTCTCAGTAGTTTCACAATGGATTGTAGGTCATATTTCCATAGTTAATAGGACAGCAATCTCCTCTTGTTTCTTCTGACTATATAATATAGACTGGTGGATGTAAGATTTAAAAAAACATTCTTTTTTTTTGTTTAATCTCACTCATAAAATACATGGTAATCTGCTGAAAATGTGCAGGGCTGAATATGCAACACTGTTAGGCAAAATATGGCAAGCATAACTGTAAAAGCCCTCTTAATACAGCCTGAATTTAATATTTAATTTGTGTATTAGCTCCAGAAGGACAGGTTGATTTTCTGCAGGTATAGCAATATACATAATAAATACCACACCTCAGGTCTCCTAAAAAGATCACTGGCCAGCATTAACTGTATACATGCTAAGCTGAAATGAGATACTTGATTTTCAGTTTTGAAGCTACAATTATGATTGAGGTGACTCATATATGCATTTGAAAGATCTTATCATTTCCCTTTGCTTTTGAAAAACAGCTTTATAAACTCAACACAGCATTCTCTTGGGGAATAAGAATAAGTTCTCATTAATCCATGAACAGGAATCATGTAGACTGTTAAAACTGCACTGAATGTGAATAAAATTGGGCCAAATAATGACATTTGAAGTAAAACTGAAAGATCTACAATTTATTGCTATAGCTGAGCACTGAATGTGCAGTTAAATTGCAGTTATTTGGAACACAGGGTCCTTTCAAAAACAATTGTTTAGCATTGAAACCATTTCCAGACTTGAATTATGTGCATCGAAGATATTTTCTATTTTCTGTGTGAGGAATGGATTCCAGCCACACTTGTTCAGAAGGCAAAAGGGCTCCTCACTGCCAAGTTCAATTCCCAGCACTGTGGTAAACAGAACAAAAGAGACCCAACTGGAATTTCACCTGAGTTTAAACGACCTTGCAGAAGACCTCTTTACAGCTTTGAACATTATATGATTTCTCTCTTCTTATTACTTTCTCCATATTATGTAATCAACTTCTTCTGCAGGAAGCTGATGTGCCAAAATTCAGTAGGAAAAAACCTGATTTCAGTTGATTTATCTGAAACCAACAGAGAACCAAGTGGTTTGCTTTATGATTATCTTTAAGGAGAGTTCTCTCCTTCGTCCAAATGGGATTCTTAAAGGAGCTATTGTGTTTGGCTAGGTCAG
This sequence comes from Bison bison bison, assembly GCF_000754665.1. Lineage (NCBI taxonomy): Eukaryota > Metazoa > Chordata > Mammalia > Artiodactyla > Bovidae > Bison > Bison bison. The sequence continues at coordinate 4,630,917 of NW_011494738.1, forward strand.
TGATATAGTGAAACCTTATAATTCCTCTTATTTCTGTAAACTATCCCTTTGCACATAAGGATATGATGATGATATTAATGACCAGACATTTGGGAATAGTTTTCTATTTCTGGGAACAGATTAGTATTGTTCCAGCTGAAAGTGAACAAGAGGAGATAATTATAAAATGGCTGATTGGTCATGGTAAATTCTGTGACTGCAAATAGGGAAAAACTAATTGAATCACACAAGGATTTAAGCCATAGCTTTTTTTCCTCTCATCTGGGTCACTCTGTCCAGATTACTAAGATGGTCAAATACAAATAATTGTTAAAAAAGATAAATTATTTTTATCTAAGTCCTTTACTTCAATGATGTTGTTTAAATCATCTCCTTAATTTCTTTGCTTAGTTGTAATAATTGTCATGCAGTATTAATAATCCTTTTATAAGAGATTTTGTGTATGTGTTGATTTAAAAATATTTATTAAGACAATTCTTGTATGTCAGAAACTGTTTTATCTCTCAGTAAAACAGAAATAAGCAAGAAAGGAGTAAGTGCCAAAAAGAAAATAAAAAAGGGTATGGGAGATAGAGAGTGGTGATGGCAGGCCTATTTTAGATGAGTGTCCGTTAAGTATTCTCTGAAGACTTCACTTGAATATTGTGATCCTTCAGTAGAAAACGTGTTTCAGATAGAAGGAACAGTAAGATTAAAGTACCTGGCATGGGAACACGTTCAAATATTTAGGAAAATTTGAAGGATAGAGTGGGATACAGTGAGAAAGGGCAGATAAACATAAGATTAGATTGTTTAGGCTTTCTGGTGTAAGATCTTGTTCAGTTCAGTTCAGTCACTCATCGGGTCCAACTCTGTGACCCCATGGATACAGCATGCCAGGCTTCCCTGCCCATCACCAAATCCCTGAAATTGCTCAAACTCATGTTCATGAGTCAGTGATGTCATCCAAACCTCTTATCCTCTGTTGACCCCTTCTCCTCCTGCCTTCAGTCTTTCCCAGCATCAGGGTCTTTTCCAATGAGTCAGTTCTTCACATCAGGTGGCCAAAGGATTGGAGTTTCAGCTTCAGCATCAGTCCTTCCAATGAATTTTCAGGATTGATTTCCTTTAGGATGGACTGGTTGGATCCCCTTGCAATCCAAGGGACTCTCAAGAGTCTTCTCCAACACCACAGTTCAAAAACCTTAATTCTTCAGCACTCAGCTTTCTGTATAGTCCAAACTCTCACATCCATACATGACTACTGGAAAAACCATAGCTTTGACTAGATGGACCTTTGCTAGCAAAGTAATGTCTCTGCTTTTTAATATGCGAAGTTTGTCATAGATTTTCTTCCAAGGAGCAAATGTCTTTTAATTTCATGGCTGCAGTCACCATATGCTGTGATTTTGGAGCCCAAGAAAATAAAGTCTGTCACTGTTTCTATTGTTTCCCCACCTATTTGCCATGAAGTGATGGGACTGGATGCCAGGATCTTAGTTGAAAGCTGAGCTTTAAGCCAACTTTTTCACTCTCCTCTTGCACTTTCATCAAGAGACTCTTTAGTTCTTCTTTGCTTTCTGCCATAAAAGTGGTGTCATCTGTGTATCTGAGGTTACTGATATTTTATAACCTCAATACTGAAGATCTTGTATGGCATTATAAACTTTGGGGAGAGTTTGGACATATCCAAAGTGCAATGGGAAGGCACTTAGGGAGTGACACAATCTGATTTATATATTCAAAACACCATTCTGGTTTCTGTTTAAAGAATAAATATGGGAGGGGACCAAGCATGAAAGGAATGATACCAATTAGGGGACAAATAAGTATAAACTTCTCTTCTGGTGATTTCTTTCTCTTCAGTGAAGAGATGCAAAACATGGGGTTACCAGTGGTAGGTATAAGGAGAGAGGAAGGTATGAATTGGTAACTTAGGAAAGTGAGAGTGTGAGTTGACTAAGGGATTTTAGTAGGTGCACAGTTCATGCTGAGAGAGTTTAATAACAGAAGTTGCAAAATTAAAAGGATTTGAGTCAGTTCATCCAACTAATTTAACAGTAGAGAAAAACAGAGAAACAAAGAACAGAAAATTGGGTGCAAGTTTATAAACTAACTTGAATCAATAATTTTTTTTTTTAACTTTAGATTTTACTTTCAGAAACCTTTCATATTTCCTCTCTTTTCCTCTGTTCCTCTCCAAGTGACATTAAAGAGTGTAAGACTAAATTTTACCTGGGAATGTAGGGGAGGGGCAGGCCTTAGCTCTGTTCTTTGCTGGGTTGAGGGCCTCTGAGGTACCATCTATCTTTCTGAATGTTTAATGGGACTCACTTCTGAGCCTTTTGACCTACTTCTCATACTCCATGGTCCATCTTCTTCAAAACCAGTACACATCTAGTCTACTGTTCCTCTCAAGACTCCATATTCTTTCACTAGGGCGCTGGGAACACATGAACATATCTCTCAATCCCATAGTTTAGTAAGCCAGAAATCCTACCTCAACTCCATTTATCAGGGTGTCTCCTTGATAAAAAATTTCACTTCTTTGCTTCTGAGACATATTTTGTTATGTCCTTTTGTGCATATCCAAATGCTGGGAGTCTACAAGAATATGAAACTACCACACTATGAAAAAGTAGGTCAGTTCAGTTCAGTGCAGTCGCTCAGTCGCTCAGTCGCTCAGTCGTGCCCGACTCTTTGTGACCCCATGAATTGCAGCATGCCTGGCCTCCCTGTCCATCACCAATTCCCGGAGTTCAATCAAACTATGTCCATCAAGCCAGTGATGTCATCCAGGCATCTCATCCTCTGTCATCCCCTTCTCCTCCTGCCCCCAATCCTTCCCAGCATCAGAGTCTTTTCCAATGAGTCAACTCTTCCCATCAGGTGGCCAAAGTACTGGAGTTTCAGCTTCAGCATCATTCCTTCCAAAGAACATCTAGGACTGATCTCCTTTAGAATGGACAGGTTGGATCTCCTTCTAGTCCAAGGGACTCTCAAGAGTCTTCTCCAACACCACAGTTCAAAAGCATCATTCTACAGCACTCAGCTTTCTTCACAGTCCAACTCTCACATCCATACATGACTACTGGAAAAATCATAGCCTTGACTAGATGGACCTTTGTTGGCAACGTAATGTCTCTGCTTTTCAATATGCTATTTAGGTTGGTCATACCTTTCCTTACAAGGAGTAAGCGTCTTTTAATTTCATGGCTGCAGTCACCATCTGCAGTGATTTTGGAGCCCAATAAAATAAAGGCTGACAACTGTTTCCACTGTTTCCCCATCTATTTCCCATGAAGCGATGGGACCAGATGCCATGATCTTAGTTTTTGGAATGTTGAGCTTTAAGCCAACTTTTTCACTCTCCTCTTTCACTTTCATCAAGAGGCTCTTTAGTTCCTCTTCACTTTCTGTCATAAGGGTGGTGTCATCTGCATATCTGAGGTTATTGATATTTCTCCTGGCAATCTTGATTCCAACTTGTGCTTCTTCCAGCCCAGTGTTTCTCATGAGGTACTCTGCATATAAGTTAAATAAGCAGGGTGACAATATACAACCTTGACATACCCCTTTTCCTATTTGGAACCAGTCTGTTGCTACATGTCTAGTTCTAACTGTTGCTTCCTGACCTGTATACTGGTTTCTCAAGAGGCAGGTCAGGTGGTCTGGTATTCCCATCTCTTGAAGAATTTTCCACAGTTTATTGTGATCCACACAGTCAAAGGCTTTGGCATAGTCAATAAAGCAGAAATAGATGCTTTTCTGGAACTCTCTTGCTTTTTCCATGATCCAGTGGATGTTGGCAATTTGATCTCTGGTTCCTCTGCCTTTTCTAAAACCAGCTTGAACATCTGGAAGTTCATGGTTCACGTATTGCTGAAGCCTGGCTTGGAGAATTTTGAGCATTACTTTGCTAGTGTGTGAGATGAGTGCAATTGTGTGGTAGTTTGAGCATTCTTTGGCATTGCCTTTCTTTGGGATTGGAAACAAAACTGACTTTTCCAGTCCTGTGGCCACTGCTGAGTTTTCCAATTTTGCTGGCATATTGAGTGCAGCACTTTCACAGCATCATCTTTCAGGATTTGAAAGAGCGCAACTGGAATTCCATCGCCTCCACTAGCTTTGTTCATAGTGATGCTCTCTAAGACCCACTTGACTTCACATTCCAGGATGTCTGGCTCTAGGTGAGTGATCACACCATCATGATTATCTTGGTCGTGAAGATCTTTTTTGTACAGTTCTTCTGTGTATTCTTGCCATCTCTTCTTAATATCTTCTGCTTCTGTTAGGTCCATACCATTTCTGTCCTTTATCGAGCCAATCTTTGCATGAAATATTCCCTTGGAATCTCTAATTTTCTTGAAGAGCTCTCTAGTCTTTCCCATT
>NW_011494738.1:4635422-4641599 GCF_000754665.1 Bison bison bison
AATGGCACCCCACTCCAGTACTCTTGCCTGGAAAATCCCATGGACAGAGGAGGCTGGTAGGCTGCAGTCCATGGGGTCGCTAAGAGTCGGACACGACTGAGTGGCTTCACTTTCACTTTTTACTTTCAGGCATTGGAGAAGGAAATGGCAACCCACTCCAGTGTTCTTGCCTGGAGAATCCCAGGGACGGGGGAGCCTGGTGGGCTGCCGTCTATGGGGTCGCACAGAGTCAGACACGACTGAAGTGACTTAGCTGATTGAACTTTGACTCACTTCAGTTCAGTTCAGTTCAATTGTTCAGTCATGTCCAACTCTTTGGAACCCCATGAACTGCACCATGTCAGGCTTCCCTGGCCATCACCAACTCCTGGAGCTTTCTCACACAATGTCTAGCAAGTTGGTGATGCCATCCAACCATCTCATCCTCTGATTCATTTATTTATGTAAAATTTCTAAGCCCCTCTCCCACAAGGTACAACCTTACAAAAGAATGATGGTGGTGAGGGGTTGGAGCTGGTGGCAAGAACAGTGGTATTTTACCAAATCACTCTTCTTCATACTGGCCTAAAATAAAACTCAATTATTTAGCCCCCCAGATTGGCCCCTTGAAAGGTAAATAGAATAACAAAATTTTAGAAGCCTTTTTGCCTTTAAATAAATAAAACAAACAAAAAAGTGGCATTCAAGATTCTTGTTAAAGATATTTAGAAAATCTTTGAGCTCTGACCTGGTGAGTAGCCTCTTTGTTCCATAAGGCCTAGAGATAAAATTATGGAAGAAGTCAAGACCTCACCGCCATACAAAAATGCATTTTTTGTAATACCCCAAATGTTGTCCTTCTTTCAAGAATACAAAATTGAGATATTTTCCCACCACCTAAATGGTAAAAAGAAAAGAAATCTGGGAAGGATCTTTTATTTTTTTGTACTAAAAAAAAAAAAAAAAATGTTTGTTTGTTTTACTTTCTAGGCAAGTAAAGCTTATTTAATTATCCATGGATACTGATTGAATAAGTATGTAAGATTTACATACTTGTGGCCAAAACATAAATAGGGAGAACTGAGTATTTTTAAAATTAGACACAAGGGTTATATATATTTTAAAATTGAAAAAGCATAATGCAACATTAAACAAAAGACCATGGAGTATAACAGCCCAGCCTTTATGAGAGCTGTAATTATGTGGCACACTCTTAATGACTGTCCTTCCTCATTATTGTTGACCCCAATCCCCTTTGACTTGGACCTTTATAAATAAGTCCTAACAGGATCAAAAACCTTTCTAGCAAATGTATTCTTCCTCAATTCACAAAGCTCTCATTGTAGAATTCAACAATGCAAGGTATTTGTTCCCTGGGAATGTGTCCTGTTATTCTAGTTTTAAAGAATGCAATCTTTCAGGGATTCCTGCCTTTCAGAGTGTATGACTAAGGGCTGAGTACCTACCAATGATCCAAATATATTTTACTGAGTGGGCTTTATTGAACCATTATTAATTTCTTTATACTCCACACACAACCTAAATATCATCTGAATAAGCATTTTATCTGTAAGTTTCTAGTTAAGAAGAGAATGTTCTGTAGAACAACTTAGTTTTGTTGTTTCATTTTGCTTTAAGTTTTTTCTTTGCCTCTATAAGAGTTCCAAACATAATTAATTTATGAGCACTAGGCTTGGGGGTTGATGATTTTAAAACAGATCAGCAATATGTCTGCACAGAAACCACAGCTGCTATAGCTATGCATTTGCATCTGGACTTGTTGTCTCATCCAAACTGAATTTGCTGCACCATCAGGCTCATTTGAAATCTCAGTTCTGTGGGTGTTGATACTCAAATTCAAGTCATTTGAATAATCTAAACATAACCCCCAAAAGAGACAGAACTCTTTACATGATTCCATGTAGTCCACATAAGGTAAAAACATGATTTAAGTGCTGTTCTATGACAAGTGTAAGTACATTCTCATTCAGCTCCTTAATACCTAAGCAGGTACTCAACAGTATAGCCCAATCTCCATGAAACTGTAGCTCTGAAGAAGAAATTAACAGTGTCAACCTTAGAGCCACACTGTCCAAGTCAAATTTAACTTAAAATTTTCCCATCCAGGATTGTGAAACGGATGAGAAGAGTTAGTATATGTAAATTACTTACAATACTGAATGGCACAGAATATTCCAAACATCCTATGGGGAGTTAGCGAAGATATTTCTGCAAGTCCCATATGACCTTGAGATTTGCTTAATTAGCATGGGGCCATTTAACCATTTTAGTAACCTCCTAAATTAGTGTACACTTCTGAAGTAGTATTATTGTAACTCAAATATATGTACTGGCCAATTACCCCATATGGTCTAGAATGTCTATTCTTCTAGCAGAATTTTGAATCATGCTGGTTTTTACTTTAAATACTGTCATAATTTGAACAAAAACAAACAAACAAAAAATCACATGGTTATGCTAATTTTACTGGCCATTCTTTGAGAGTCTAAAATACCAGTATTCAAAAAATATGGTATATACTTTTTTATATCTCCTGATATGCACCACATTAATAAACAATGAATATATTCAATAAAATAAATTCATTAACAATTCCATTAACATGCAAAGAATATACAACTTTTTTCTAATATCTAAAGGAAGTGATAATGCTGAACTTTATTATTTAAAATCTCACATTTTATTTTCTTTAAAAAAAATAATGTACACAAACTTTCCTAGAAAAAGCTAAAAAAACAAGAAAAAAATAAGTAACATTTTAATTTTAAAATGAGAAAACCTAGAAAATACTTTGGAGGAATGTCCTATAAAATATTCTGTCTAGAAATAGATTTTGGATATGTGTATATACAAAAATGGACATTTTTTGGTCCAAGTGTTTCTATTTTCATTATGCTGCTTCAGGCTTTAGGATTTATTTAGCCTGTACACCAGATGTACTTATAAACAGCTGACTAAACAATCTTTACTTTTACTGTAACATCTTTATGCATTTCCCTAAGGCACAATTTTAGCATTAATAATGTAGAAGCATGTTGAAGTTTGATTTAGAAAGCATAGCTTTCTGTAGTATCAATTGCCAAAAGGAACTGGGAGAACATTTGACAATATTAAAAGTAGAATTGGCTTAATTAAATGTTTAAAATTTTTTGAAAGGCATTTTTAAGTAAAATTAATGATTCTATTCTGCACATGATTTCTGATACCATAAAATTAGATACTTAAAATTTAATTTATAAGATATCTGTGATTCATGCCCTTTCTAGACATTATAGTTCTATTATAAAAATTATAATTGAGTGTAAAGCGATGATGAACAAGAAAGACTTACCTTCTCTAAAATGTTCTCACCTCATAACCACGTCAATTTCTATCCATTCTTTGATTTAGTCATTTAACAATATTTATTTCATGTTCTCCATGTGCCTGGTAGTAAAGTAATAACTGAATAGTCTGTGCCATTCAATATTGTAAGGAATTTACATATACTAACTCTTCTCATCCATATCACAATCCTGGATGGGGAAATTTTAAGTTAGATTTGACTTGGATAGTGTGGCTCTAAGGTCAACACTGTTAATTTCTTCTTCAGAGCTACAGTTTCATAGAGATTGGGCTACACTGTTGAGTCCCTGCTCAGCTTTTGTTAAATTTTCATATATATGTACATCATCTCCTTATATGTTTTATTTTCTTCATGAAAGGTTCTGGCTAAGATTTTTTTGTGATTGCATTATTTATTGCTAGTCTCCTTATATAACTTGAAGTATTTGGTTACATTTTATAGTGAAAATAAACAAATATAACAAATACTATATATCAAAGAGTCTGTAGATAAGTATAGCATGAGGTATTTTGTGACTACAAAGTAAATAAGCAGGGAAGCTCTATCAAAAGGAAGAGAAATTTCCAAGTGTCAGATTGAAAGAACAAAAAAAATTTGGAAAATATAAGTATTATAATGAGCTACATAAATAAAATATTTGTATGTTGTTGTTGTTCAGTCACTAAGTTGGGTCCCACTCTTAGAGACCTCATGGACTGTAGCACTCTAAGCTCTCTGTCCTCCACAATCTGCCAGAGTTTGTTTAAATTGTCCACTGAGTCAGTGATGCTACCTAATCAACTCTTCCTCTACCACTGCTTTCTCCTCTTGCCTTCAATCTTTCCCAACATTAGAGTCTTTTCCAATGAGTCTGTTTTTCCCATCAGGTGGCCAAAGTACTGGAGCTTCAGCTTCAGCAACATTCCTTCCAATGGATATTCAGGGTTTATTTCCTTTAGGATTGACTGGTTTGATCTCCTTGAAGTCCAAGAGACTCTCAAAAGTCTTCTGCAGCACTACAAGTCAAAACTTCAATTCTTTGATGACCAATCTTCTTTATGGCCCAACTCTCATATCTGTTTATGACTACTGGAAAAACCATAGCTTTGATTATACAAAGCTTTGTTGGCAAAATGGTGTCTCAGCTTTTTAATATGCTCTCTAGGTTTGTCATAGCTTTTCTTCCAAGGAGCAAACATCTTTTAATTTCATGGCTTAAGTCACTGTCCACAGTGATTCTGGAGTCCAAGAAAATAAAATCTGTCACTGATTCCACTTTTTCTCCTTCTATATGCCATGAAGTGATGGGATCAGATGCCATGTTATTAGTTTCATGAATGTTAAGTTTTTAAGCCAGCTTTTGTACTCTCCTCTTTTACCTTCATCAAGGGGCTTCTGTAGTTCCTCTTCACTTTCTGACCTTAGAGTGATTATCATCTGCATATTTGAGGTTGTAGATATTTCTCCCAGCAAACTTGATTTCAGTTTATGATTCATCCAGCCCAGCATTTCTCATGATGTACTCTGCATGTAAGTTATTAAGCAGGGTGACAATATAAAGTCTTGTCACACTTCTTTCCCAATTTTGAACCAGTCAGTTGTTCCAGGTCTGGTTATTTTGCTTCTTGACCTGCATACAGGTTTCTCAGGAGATAGGTAAGGTGGTCTAGTACTTCCATCTCTTTAAGATTTTCCACAATTTTTTGTGATCCAAACAGTCAAAGGCTTTAGTGTAGTCAATGAAGCATGTGTTTTTCTGGAACTTTCTTGCTTTCTTCATGATTCAGTGAATGTTGGCAATCTGATCTCTTCCTCCTCTGCCTCTTCAAAACCTAGCTTGTACATCGGTGTGTCTCTACCATGTAATTCATGTAGTTGTTTCCCACCATATACAAGAGTAAACAAATTTTGCTGAGTAATTGTATCTAGGAACTAATAATAATTACATCAAATTATCATTCCATTATCTGAAGACAAGAGTGAGATTATAATGAAATAGCTTCAAAAACATAATATATTAAGCATAGAATTATGCTTGAGATTATTCTATCTACATATGGAAAAACTGATAAAGCCCTTAATAAATATATGACCAATTGAAAATACAGAGAAAATATATATCACAGTTTCAGATATTTAATAATGAAGCTTTCTTGATTGTGATGAAAAATTAAATGTGTAGTTATTGGTAGCAAATATAAAACTGGATAGAACAAGTCTGGAATAATGTTACTTTTCACAAGAGTTATCCTATATCAGAAGACCTAGAGACAAAGGCAAATGAAAAGAGTGGTGAAAAAACATAAAACCACAGCAAGTAGGAACTGGTTAAAATAACAAACACCCAGGGGTGCGGGGAGCGAGCTCCGCCTCTGGCAAAGGTCATGAGGAAGGAGGCTTGGCATACGCAAAGGCGGGATCAAGCCTCAGGAGTCTCCCTGGAAATTCTCGAGCAATCTACCCCCCAAACCAGAGTCTGCCTACTTTCTGCTTTGTGCTTTCATCTACACCTCTGACTTTACGGGGGGCTGTCCCCCACGACCTCTCTGAAAAAAGAGTTAGCTTACAGCTCCAGTTAATAATTCCTGGGTGTGACAGTGTTTAACCTACAAACTCCTTTGGAAATCCTCTAGCCTGCCTGAATAGGTTTTTCCAGCCACATGTGATTGTTCAGAGCCTCCCAACTGTGAGAGGCAGGAGATGTTCTAAACTGTCTAAACACAGATTCTTTTGAGTAGTTAAAAGATTGATTAGAAATTGTATTGGTGAAGGGATTTTCACTTGTTGGGCCAATGTTTGCTGCTAAGTTTCCATATCCCTTACCTGCTGTGTCCCTGGCAGTGTATTGACTG
>NW_011494738.1:4641699-4683145 GCF_000754665.1 Bison bison bison
ATTGTATTGGTGAAGGGATTTTCACTTGTTGGGCCAATGTTTGCTGCTAAGTTTCCATATCCCTTACCTGCTGTGTCCCTGGCAGTGTATTGATTAATATAGTTGGTGTAAGTAGTAGCTTTAATGTTTGTAACCTGGGACCCTTGAGTTAATTCTTTTTCTTGTTGTAGCCCACCACACCTTTGCTCTGTAGGAATGCAACTTTATCTAATGCTTTTGGAGGGTGGCTCCTGACCAATCACCTTTAGAGAAAAATAAGTTTTCTGAAGAAAAGGTCTTAAAATGTTAACAGGCCTCCGGGCCAGAAGATGATGCAAATCACCTAAGCTTTTGCATATGATAAGTTTGCAGGAAGAAAGCCTGGTTTGCTGCAAGACTCTACCCCTTCCCCCATTATCCTCTATGCATAACTTAAGGTATAAAAACTACTTTGAAAAATAAAGTACGGGCCTTGTTCACCGAAACTTGGTCTCCCCATGTCGTTCTTTCTCTTACCTTCTGGCTGAATTATTCAGCCTCTTTTCTACACTGAATTTCCTCACTGAGCTATCCTCATTCTATTACTCTTTATATCCTTAATTAACGTTTAATTAAGCAATTGTTTCCTGATCCTCGCCGACGCCGTCCCCGCTTCGAATACCCTGGATCAGCCGGGGCTGGTCCCCGGCACAGGGGGTCACAATAAATATATTTAAATATTATGACTGTGTGTGTGTGTGTGTGTGTGTGTACAGAAACTACAATGAGATGGAAATTAACACCATTAAATTTTTGTTTAACCATTTGAAAAATTGTGATTGGTTGCTTCAAATTAAAGGAGATTCCCGATCTTAAACATATCTAACTTTAGTTTAATGAATATTTGTTTGACTGTGAAGATTCAAGTGTTAAATACGTGGCTGAATCACAGAACAAGTACAATTCCTTTTTTCCAATAAATTCCATGGTAACTGAGGCAACTAAAATGAGGAGTTCTCTGATAGGGTGTAAACTGGATAGAAAAAGGAAGCCAAGCCCTAATCTTCAAAAAATCAGAAAACAAAACAAAACAAAAAAACAGAAACAAAAATTATCTATTTAAAGGCTATGAAAACAAATACATTAAAAAGATAAAGAGAAACAAACAGAAGCAAATTTTGGAAGATGCAGCTCAATAGAAGTCAAGGTATAAGAGAATTTTGAAAAGGATATCATCAAAAGTCTTCTGTTTTGAAATGATATGATTTATTTCTGTTCTCATTCAATAAAGACATTCAACTCTTAATTGCATAAAAGGAATTTTGAAATACTGGAGATGTAGTGTTAAGCAAAATAGATGCAAGCCCTGCTCACTTTGAGCTTTTATTTTAGCTATTGTGGTCGACATTATAAAACCAATTTTTCAATTTATTATCTAACCATAATAGAAATGTACATACAATCTAAAAACAGGGTGTTAGGAAAAATACAAAGTGTTATTAAATAACATAGAACCCAAAATTATATAACCCAATATGATTTATCATTTCAGGCTTCTTTGAACACAAGATAATTAAACTAAACTTTGAGATATGAGAGCAGACTAATCTGGCAACATAAAACAGGGGGAATAATTCATCAGAGGAACTGAAAAGAGACAATGTAGAGTGAAAGGAATAAAAGGAAGAATAACTTGAGATGAGTTAGTAAGATTTGGGATTTCAGCTTCACTCTAATGAAAATTCATGTTTAAAAAGGTGTGTAAAGGATACAATCTCTGGCCACAGTTAGGGGAAAGGTGTGAGCATAAAAACCAGCTCAAATGTAGTTACAATATTCCAGGAAAAGAAAGTGGCAATCTAGCCAAAGAAAGTAACAGCGAAAACAAAGCAATGTACCAGGTTTGAGTGATACATAAAGCCTTTCAATAAGAAAGAAAGAAAGGAAATTAAGAAATTAAGATTGCTGGAAAGAAGAGTGATTAAGTCTGGAAATAAGATTCTGAAGAGGCAGGGAGATGTAGGATATAGAGTTTTGAAATATACAGGCAAGAAAAATGAGTGGATGGTTAATTCAGTTGAGTTCAGTTCAGTTGCTCAGTCATATCCAACTCTTTGCAACCCCATGAACCGCAGCAAGCCAGGCCTCCCTGTCCATCACCAACTGCCAGAATCTACCCAAACCCATGTCCTTTGAGTCGGTGATGCTATGCAACCATCTCATCCATTGTCGTCCCCTTCTCCTCCTGCCCTCAATCTTTCCCAGCATCAGGGTCTTTTCAAATGAGTCAGCTCTTCACGTCGGGTGGCCAAAGTACTGGAGTTTCAGCTTCAACATCAGTACTTCCAGTGATAACCCAGGACTGATCTCGCTTATGAAGGACTGGTTGGATCTCCTTGCAGTCCAAGGGACTCTCAAGGTCTTCTCCAGCACCACAGTTCAAAAGCATCAATTCTTCGGTGCTCATTTTCTTTATAGTCCAACTCTCTCATCCATACATGACTACTGGAAAAACCATAGCCTTGACTAGACAGACCTTTGTTGGCAAAGTAATGTCTCTGCTTTTTAATATGCTGTCTAGGTTGGTCATAACTTTCCTTCCAAGGTAAGCATCTTTTAATTTCATGGCTGCAATCACCATCTGCAGTGATTTTGGAGCCCCCAAAAATAAAGTCAGCCGTGGTTTCCACTGTTTCCCCATCTATTTGCCAGAAAGTGATGGGACCTGATGCCATGATTTCTGTTTTCTGAATGTTGAGCTTTAAGCCAACTTTTTCGCTCTCCTCTTTCATTTTCATCAAGAGGCTCTTTAATTCTTCTTCACTTTCTGCCATAAGGGTGGTGTAATTTGCATATCTGAGGTTATTGATATTTTTCCCAGCAATCTTGATTCCAAATTGTGCTTCCTCCAGCCCAGTGTTTCTCATGATGTACTCTGCAAATAAGTTAAATGAGCAGGGTGACAAGATACAGCCTTGACATACTCCTTTTCCTATTTGGAACCAGTCTGTTGTTCCATGTCCAGTGCTAACAGTTGCTTCCTGACCTGCATATAGGTTTCTCAAGAGGCAGGTCAGGTGGTCTGGTATTCCCATCTCTTGAAGAATTTTCCACAGTTTATTGTGATCCACACAGTCAAAGGCTTTGGCATAGTCAATAAAGCAGAAATAGATGCTTTTCTGGAACTCTCTTGCTTTTTTGATGATCCAGCATTTGTTGGCAACTTGGTCTCTGGTTCCTCTGCCTTTTCTAAAACCAGCTTGAACATCTGGAAGTTCACGGTTCATGTATTGCTGAAGCCTGGCTTGGAGAATTTTGAGAATTACTTTGCTAGCGTGTGAGATGAGTGCAATTGTGTGGTAGTTTGAGCATTCTTTGGCATTGCCTTTATTTGGGATTGGAAAGAAAACTGATCTTTTCCAGTCCTGTGGCCACTGCTGAGTTTCCAAATTTGCTGACATATTGAGTGCAGCACTTTCACAGCATCATCTTTTAGGATTTGAAATAGCTCAACTGGAATTCCATCTCCTCCACTAGCTTTGTTCATAGTGATGTTTTCTAAGGCCCACTTGACTTCATATTCCAGGATGTCTGGCTCTAGTTGAGAGTGAGTGATCACACCATTGTAATTATCTAGGTTGTGAAGATCTTTTTTGTATAGTTCTGTGTATTCTTGCCACCTCTTCTTAATATCTTCTGCTTCTTTTAGGTCCATACCATTTCTGTCCTTTATTGAGCCCATCGTTGCATGAAATGTTCCCTTGGTATCTCTAATTTTCGTGAAGAGATCTCTAGTCTTTCCCATTCTATTGTTTTCCTCTATCTTTGCATTGATTGCTGAGGAAGGCTTTCTTACTGTCTTTGCTATCCTTTGGAACTCTGCATTCAAATGGGTATATCTTTCCTTTTCTCCTTTGCTTTTTGCATCTTCTTTTCATCGTTATTCATAAGCCCTCCTCAGATAGCCATTTTGTTTTTTCGCATTTCTTTTTCTTAGGGATGGTCTTGATCCCTGTCTCCTGTACAATGTCACAAACCTCCGTCCATAATTCATCAAGCACTGTATCAGATCTAGCCCTTAAATCTATTTTTCACTTGCACTATATAGTCATAAGGGATTTGATTTAGGTCATACCTGAATGGTCTAGTGGTTTTCCCCACTTTCTTCACTTTAAGTCTGAATTTGGCAATAAGGGGTTCATGATCTGAGCCACAGTAACCTCCCTGTCTTGTGTTTGCTGACTGTATAGAGCTTCTCCATCTTTGGCTGCAATGAATATAATCAGTCTGATTTGGGTGTTGACCATCTGGTGATGTCCATGTGTAGAGTCTTCGCTTGTGTTCTTGGAAGAGGGTGTTTGCTAAGACCAGTGCATTCTCTTGGCAAAACTCTATTAACCTTTGGATGGTTAGATATTTTATAAATAAATTATTACTTTATAAAATAAATTACTCTAAGTTTTTCTTTTCTGGAAACCACTCTTTTATTGTATTCAACAAGAGACATGGTTTACAAACATTCCATCCATGCACCATGAGGGCAAAGTAAGGCACACCACTGCCTTATTCTCTGTTCCTATATTGAGTCACCAGAGGTTTGGAAGTCAGTGTACAGCCTATTGAAACCCCAGTACCATTTCTTATAATAAATTAATTATCGCCACAGTGCTCCAACTTAAATACTGATCTGGAATTGCCCTGGCCTTTGACTCCCAACTCAATTATATTTTTAAATGATATGGTTGTAGGACTAGTGCTTAGAAAAGGAAAGTGAACACATATTTGAAAGAGGCTAGGGCAGAGAGGGAGAGTGGAGAGTGCTTGATGAGAGAAATATAAATAACAGGATAATAATGTACAGAAACATGATCAGTTGTACAAACCACAATTTCAAGTGAATTTCAGTGATCAAGTCTAGCAGAGGAAATTTAAAGGGAAATATCAAAATCTTGCTTCACCTCTGGCAGTTGACACTGACTGCATATTAGAAAACAAAATAGATTTAGATCAACAAATAAGTAAAATATTAAGGAATTAGACTTTTTTATTGTATAAAAATATTGTATATTTGTATTTTGATTTTTTATCTTGGTAAAAGGAGAAATCTGCTTGTAATGAAAGACAATTATTTTACCATTGGATTTCAAGTAAATAGTTTTGAGATATATATATATATATATATATATAAGTTTGAAGTTTAGACCACAAAGTTTCTAGCCTCAGCTATTCCTCTTCTTGATTTTTAGAGACTTTTTTTTTTTTTTGAGAAATTTAACTACTGTATGGCAGCTTTGAATAAATCACTGTAGAACAGCTCAGCATGGAATAGAAAAGGTCATGATTATACTGATAACACTAAGCTCAACAACTTTGAGAGTCAGTCTCCAGAACTTTGTCTTTTTACCTATAATTCAAGTACAATGATGTCTAACCAAAATAATTTACAAAGATTTTTAGGAACGAGAAATATAATGTGTAAAAAATGGTTAATCCTATGAGGAAAAATAATGATGTGTAAAAAATGGGATCACTGGACACACAGTCACTCAATCGTGTCTGATTCTTTGCGATCCCATGGACTGTAGCCCACCAGGCTCCTCTGTCCATGGAATTCTCCAGGCAAGAATATTGGAGTGGGTAGCCATTCCCTTCTCCAGGTGATTTTCCCAATCCAGGGATCAGATCCGGGTCTCCAGCATTGCAAGCAGATTCTTTACCATCTGAGATACCAGGCAACCCCCCTACCCCCCAAAATAGGAGATTTTGGCTTAAATAAAATTTTTCCTTTACTATGTGTTTCATAACATTATTGACTCTAGCTTCCAGAATATAGTATATTTTATCTACCACATTTCTTTTAATCATCCGTGCCTTTGTTCTCACCAAACAAGTACAAATCACTATCATCTGTCACTAGACTAATACACAGAGCTTTCTATTTCTTTCTATATGAAGAAAGATCCAGGTTTTATAGAGTCTGATATTATACAATTGAGAGTATGAGATCTTTAGGAAAATAATATACAAAATTAAGTATGAAATAATATTTACTTAAAATGAAAGTGATAACAAAAACTCAAAATTTCAATGCATTGACAAATACCAGCAAATCTGTTTTTAGTTTAAGTACCTGGTATATCTCTATTGTATTTTTCCTTTCTTCAATTGACAAGAATTTTATAAAAATTTTCCATGAAAGAGGACAGGAAAATAATTTAATCTTCCCTTTGGCATGGTAAACAAAATTTGCTTTTTTATTGTTAATAGTTTTGAAACATGAAGCATGCTATTTCATATCCAAATATACCAGATATTTAAATACCACTATATTCAGTCTTTCAAACACAAGAATTTTGATATATTTTAGTTTTTACAAGTACCATCAAAAAAGAAAACACATATACACACACTACTAGAATTTAAAATTGTATATGTTGCATTACTAAGAAATTTCTTCCAAGGATAGAACTTTGGTTTTTGACTTAGAATCCATAAAACCAAATAAGTCAATTACAACTTGAACAATACCACGACTGGAAGATTTTTCCATAGACTAGCTTTGAATCTTCACTCCTACTTATTTAATTCTGGAGGTGGGCACAGGGCATACTTATATCAGAATGCAACATCTCTTCCAGATGCAGGAGAGCAGGCACAGTGAACACTGTGGAGAGGCATAAGAAGCTGCACCGATACTGGACTGGGAGCAACAACTCAACCGTATGTGGTAATGATAACAAACCATACACGTATAATCCACTAAACAAAAGCCAACCACATCCACATTAAAAAAAATCCCCTTGGTTGGATCCCCAAATGTCTGTAGCCACTTCAAAGCTGCCAAAGATAAAGGGAATTATGAGTGTAAAGTCAAAGCCAGAGTAGAAGGAGAAGAGATCTTCATCAATTTCAAATAAAATAGTTTACTACAGTTAGTTTAAAAAGGGATATGTGACCATGTGCATATATTTCTGGAATGCTAGAGTACTCTGAGACCCTATCAAGGAACCACTGCAAGTGAGAGGCTCTGAAAATTGTTTCCTTAGCTTTCTGGTACCCCTCTCTGCTTCTATGTGCTTCTTTACAGATGTGGTATTAGCATTTTAGGCTGAGCAAAATGTAAATGTGTAAAATGTATGGTGTTTTTCAGGGTTTTTATCATCCTTGACCTTCTTGAGGTTAAGTGACCAGAAGTAATCCCTGCCATCCCTTCATTCTTTCTGGAGTTATTTCTCCACTGATCTCCAGTAGCATATTGGGCACTTATCGACCTGGGGAGTTCCTCTCTCAATATCCTATCATTTTGCCTTTTCATACTTTTCATGGGGTTCTCCAGGCAAGAATACTTAAGTGGTTTGCCACTCCCTTCTCCAGTGGACCACATTCTGACTCATTGGAAAAGACCCTAATGCTGGGAGGGATTGGGGGCAGGAGGAGAAGGGGACGACAGAGAATGAGATGGCTGGATGGCATCACTGACTCAATGGACATGAGTTTGAGTGAACTCCGGGAGTTGGTGATAGACAGGGAGGCCTGGCGTGCTGTGATTCATGGGGTCGCAAAGAGTTGAACATGACTGAGCGACTGAACTGAACTGAATCCCTGCCATCATATATCAACACAAAATGACTTCCTCCTTTGTCAAATGTAGCCAGAGGAAGGGGGCAGTGTGTCACCCTTAGGATGATAATCACAATCCCATCAGTAGATTGAGTAGTTTTTAAGAACTTTACTGCATTATTTGGAGCTCACCTTTTCAATCTCAGACAAAAGAGATACACATATAAAATGAAGAAAATTAAATAGATAATAAGGATAGCTCAGTTGGTAAAGTATCTGTCTAAAATGCTGGAGACTCAGGTTTGATTCCTGGGTCAGGAAGATCCCCTGAGAAGGAAATGTCAACCCATTCTAGTATTCTTGCCTGGAGAATCCCATGGACAGAGGAGCCTGGTGTCTCAAGAGTCAGACATGACTTAGCAACTACACCACCACCACCACCAATAAGAATCTACTATATAGCATACGGAATTCTACTCAATATTCTGTAAAGGTCTATAAGGGAAAATAATCTAAAAATGAGTAGATATATGTATAACTGATTCACTTTACTGTACACCTGTAACTAACAAAACATTCTAAACCAACTATACCCTAATAAAAATTTCAAAAAAAAAGAATATTTGAAAAATAATTTCTACAATGCTACATTTGAAATAGAAATATCAATATAAAAATGTATCACTGAAAAGACCTAGAAACAAAAATAATATAGTAGCAATGACCCCACTTAAGACTCAGAAGGTAGTCTTGAAAACTAGTTCCACTTAGAACAGTAGGTTACTGTTTCAGCCACTATGTTATTCCAGGAAGCAAGTGACTAAGTGCAAGACTAAAGGGAGCCATATCAAGGTGACATAAGAGCCAAACAAGATTTTTCCTATCGGCCAAAGACAAAACAATGTGAATATAAAACAATAACTACTGCAAATGCTTAAAGTATACTACATATATCAGATATGTTTATAACAATACTCAAAGCAAAAATAAAGAAGCAGAGGTTGAGAGAGAAGCCAAACACATAATCAAAAGCTGTAATTCAAGAAAACAAGCTAAAGAAAAGCTTTGAGATAATTGAGAAATGGTGGATACCAATTTGACCTTTGTCAGTTTTTTAGTTTGCTATTATTTTCTCCCATTCTGAGAGTTGTCTTTTCACCTTGCTTATAGTTTCCTTCATTGTGCAAAAGTTTTTAAATTTAATTAGGTCCTATTTGTTTATTTTTGTTTTTATTTCCATTATTCTAGGAGGTGGGTCATAGAGGATCTTGCTGTAATTTACAACAGAGAGTGTTCTGCCTATGTTTTCCTCTAAAAATTTTATAGTTTCTGCTTTTACATTTAGGTTTTTAATCCATTTTGAGTTTATTTTTTGTGTATGGTGTTAGAAAGCGTACTAATTTCATTATTTTAAATTAGTTTTTAAACTAATTTAAACCGGTTTTTCCAGCACCATTTGTTAAAAAGACTGTCTTTTCTCTATCGTGTATTTTTGCCTCCCTTGACAAATAATTAATCTCCAAAATATACAAGCAGCTCATGCAGCTTGAATAAAAACAACCCAATCAAAAAATGGGCAGGATATCTAAACAGACATTTCTCCAAAGAATACATACAGATGGCTAATAAACACACAAAAAGATGCTCAACATCACTCATTTTATTAGAGAAATGAAAATCAGAACCACGAGGTATCATCTCACAACAGTCAGAATGACCATCATCAAAAAGTCTGCAAACAATAAATGATGAAGAGGGTGTGAAGAAAAGGGAACCCTCTTAAACTGTTGGTAGGAATGCAAACTGATACATTCACTATGGAGAACTTATGGAGATTTATTAAAGATTTAGGAATAAAACCACTGTTGTTGTTTTTCAGTTGCTCTGTCATGTCCAACTCTTTGCAACCCCATGGACTGCAGCATGCCAGGCTTCCCTGTCCTTCACCATCTTTATTCAAACTCATATCCACTGAGTCAATGATGCCATCCAACCATCTTGTCCTCTGTCATCCCCTTCTCTTCCTGCCTTCAATCTTTCTCAGCATCACTGTCTTTTCCAATAAGTCAGCTCCTTGAAGCAGGTGACCAAAGTACTGGAGCTTCAGCTTCAGCATCAATCTTTCCAGTGAATATTTAGGATTGATTTCCTTTAGGATTGACTCGTTTGATCTCCTTGCAGTCCAGGGGATTCTCAAGTCTTCTCCAACATCACAGTTTGAAAGCATCAATTCTTTTTTGGCACTCAGCCTTCTCTATGGTCCAGTTAGCATATACATACATGACTACTTGGAGAAGGAAATGGCAACCCACTCCAGTATTCTTGCTGGGAGAATTCCAGGGACAGGTAGCCTGGTGGGATACAGTCCATGGGGTCACAAAGAGTTGGACACGACAGAGAAACTGAGCACATGACTACTGGAAAAACCAGAGTTTTGACTATATGAACATTTGTTAGCAAAGTGACATCTCTGTTTTTTAATACACTGTCTAGGTTTGTCATAACTTTTCTTCCAAGGAGCAAGTGTCTTTTAATTTCATGACTGCAGTCATCATCTGCAGTAATTTTGGAGCCCCCAAAAATAAAGTCTGTCACTGTTTCCATTGTTTCCCTATCTATTTGCCATAAAATGATGGGACCGGATGTCATGAGCTTAGTTTCTGAATGTTAAGTTTTAAGCCAGCTTTGCACTCTCCTCTTTCACCTTCATCAACAGGCTCTTCAGTTCCTTCGTTTTCTGCCTTAAGAGTGGTGTCATATGCATATCTGAGGCTATTGATATTTCTTCTGGCAATCTTGATTCCAGCTTGTGCTTCATCCAGCCTGGCATTTGGCATGATGTACTCTGTATATAAGTTAAATAAGCAGGGTGACAATATACAAACTTGATGTACTCCTTCCCAGTTTGGAACCAGTCCATTGTTCCCTCTCTGGTTCTAACAGTTGCTTCTTGACCTGCATACAGGTTTCTCAGGAGGCAGGTCAGGTGGTCTGGTATTCCCATCTCTGGAAGAATTTTCCACAGTTTGTTATGATCCACAAAATCAAAGGCTTTCTCATAGTCAATGAAGCAGAAGTAGTCAATCCAGCAATCCCACTACTGGGCATATATCCTGAGGAAACCAGAATTGGAAAAGACACATGCAGCTAGGACAGGGAAGCAACATCTATCCATCAGCAGATGAATGGATAAGGAAGTTGTGGTACAGATACACAACAGAATATTACTCAGCTATAAAAAGGAACACATTTGAGTCAGTTTTAATGTGGTGAATGAACCTAGAGTCTATTATACAGTGTGAAGTAAGTCAGAAAGAGAAGGACAGTTGTCGTACATTAACACATATATGTGGAATCTAGAGAGATGAAACCAATGATTCTATGTGTAGGGAAACAAAAGAGACACAGAAATAAAGAACAAAATTTTGGACACAGTAGAAGGAAAGAGTCAGATGACTTGAGAGAACAGCATTGAAACATACACATTTCCATATGTAAAAGAGAGGGAGGAAGGGATGTGGGAAGGGGGTTCAGAAGGGATGGGACATATGTATGCCTATGGCAAATTTCATGTTGATGTACTGCAAAAACCATCCCAATATTGTAAAGTAATTATCCTCCAATTAGAGTAAATAAATAAATTAAAAAAAATCAATTTGGCCTATGTGGTCAAATGTTTTGATATGCTACCCACTTCTTTCTTTACCACATTTTTTGTAATGCTCTACCAGACACGCTACCTTTATCTTTCCAAACTCACTTTAGGTCAATCTACTTTTTGTCCCTATGTTTCAGCCCCAAGGAGTTCTTTGAGCTTATTCTCTATGTTGCTAACATTAGCTTAGAAATTGGCTTCAACATCTCCACTTATGCAATTCTTTTTGCTAACACCGGCATACCACACCAAATTCAACGACACGGTTGCAGCAAGATCTTCCATTCATTTCCCAAAACTTTGTGTTGTCAGTTCCACTCTCTCAGAGCACACTTTTGCTTCCTAGCACTTATTCCAGGCTGTAGCTATATATTTGTTTTATGGGGTTTTTTAAATAATAATCTTTCATCTCCATTAGAATAAGAGGTCTCATAGGTGGGGAGCTGTGTCACTTTTTTTTCTCTGCTATATGGTCAGTGTCTAGGACAGAGATACATGGAAGGTGCCCAATAAGTATGCTTTGAGAGAAGTAACAAAATACCATTTTAAATTAAAGATGAAAAATTCATTAAACATACTTAAAAGTGATGTACAGGCAAATACACATGATTCATTCAGGATGTTTTGATAATGAATGGATTCACATTTTGTTCTTCCCTAAATATTATGGTAACATCATCACAGCAGTCAGTCACGTCTGGAAACATGTGGGCATATCTTTCTACACTTGATTGTTCACTAAGTTTTAACACAAAGGTTTCAAAAATATTTTAAAATGTATTTTTGGAGACACAACATTTGATAGTCAATTTTGAACCCACACATTTTTTCCATCTCTACTTTTTATAGACTGAAAACCAGTATCAAATGTGACAAAAAAAAGTTATTTCCAAACAGACTTATCTAGACCTGCCAGAAATTTAAGTCAATGGAAATGAAAGAGGCCTCTTCACTCCACTAAGGAATAGACTGAAGACTTCCACAAACATTCTAAATGTGGCTTCAACTGGGGCAAAGAATCATTCCTTGTTTCACAAAACTGGGCCTGACTTGGCAAAGATTTTGTTGTGAAGAATGGTTAGATACTAGTTTGTTTTTGAAAATGCTGATTTGGAGTGCCTTTTTCTAGGAGCCACCACGTGAGATAATTATAAAAGGACAAAAGGTAAAACTATAGGATACCCAATGCCATCTCACAAAAGAATAATTAAGAATCATAGAGGAGGGAAGTGAAAATGGGAGAGGAAACTTGCCCCATAAATAATTACCATCTTTGCACTTTTTAAAACCTACTTCGTTGTCACAAGAAGGAGGAATTTCAAAGGTAATGCAGCAGACTCTACAAAGATACTCATCTTAGTTTCCAAGACAAAGGGTAAAAACATCTGAAGAAAATTCCATATACTATAAGTTAGATAATTAATTTATTCAATCTGAATCATCTAATTATACCTTCTAGACAGTTTGAATTTCTTGAAATAATTATATTTTCATCTTTATTGCTGTTATTAAAACATGGAATAAATGTTCAAAGTGGAGCAGCACTATCCTTAATGACATGTTTATTCCTGTATCTGACAGTGTATTTACTTTTTCTGCAATAACTGGTGTGTAATTTTCATAAAACATAATTTACTCTCTTTACACATACAGTTCACTGAATTTTAGTAAGTGTATATAGTGTCATGTAATAACCACCACAGTGAAGATGTAAAATATATGCACTGTCCTAAAAAGTTTCCTCCTGCAGATGGGCAATGAATTTCCTTCCATTACATTAGTCTAAGGCAACTACTAATTTACTTTCTGTTGTAACAATACTGCCATTTCTAGAATTTCATAAAAATGGAATTATACAACATATAGTAATCTGTTCATGTAGTAATCTGTTCCACTTAGCATCATATTTTGACATTTTTGATGTTCACGTATGTAGCATATATCAGGTCTTTATTCTTTATTTTATTGATGAATAGTATTTCAGTATACACACACACACGTGTCTGTGTATGTAAAATAACTTATTTAAATTTGTTTATCTATTCACTAGTTGATGGACATGTGGTTGTTTCAAATTTGGGAAGGTTGTTTCAAATTTGGGATGGTTATAAATAACGAATGCTCCTTAGAACAATCATTAAAATTCTTATTTGTGGATACATTTTTTTTTTTTTTTTTTAGTTTTTAAGAGTGAAATATCTGAGTCATATTTTAAGTGTGTTTAATGATTTGCATTCTTATCAATAATGCTGCCATGGTAAAATGAGCTAGGAAGCATTCGCTATTTTTTAACTTTCTGCAAGCAATTTTGTAGAATTCATTTTATTTCTTTTTTAAATATTTGGCAGAGTTTGCTAGTGAAATCATCTGGACCTAGAATTTTCTTAGTTGGTGGGGAGAAGCAGCTAACAACATATTCAATTATTTATATGCCTATAACTATCTATATATGTGTGTATATAATTTATATCTATATTATATACATAATATAGATTATATATCTCTTTATAATCTCTCTTTGAATAGCATCTGTGTGTGCACGTGTGTGTGAGTGTGCACACGTGTATTCTACCAGTGATATGACATGGTGTTCACTATCTCTCTCCCCACCCCTTTTCCCTTTCCCTCTCTCCCTCCTTCTCACTATTTAAGAATCCTAATTATTTTTCAGTGAGTTTTCACAGTTTAGTGTCTTTCAGAGAACTGAATTTTAAGTGACTGAATGTATAAGTATTGGGTTTTTCATAATATCCTCTTATTATGATTTTTCCATTTTCCACATTCCACTCTTTCTAAACAAGTCACTAAGTCCAGTCCATACTTAAGGCTAGGTGGATTAAACTCCACTTTCTGAAGGGGAACATCTATACATATCATCTGAAATTCTGTATGATTGGTTTGTCCTCTTTTCTCTATCTTTCCACCTATTTATTTATTTATATTAGTATGAATTTGCCTTCCCAGGTGACACAGCGGTAAAGAATCCGCCTACCAATGCAGGAGATGCAAGAGATACGGTTTTGATCCCTGGGTCAGGAAGATCCCTTAGAGAAGGAAATGGCATGCTGCTGCTGCTGCTAAGTCGCTTCAGTCGTGTCCAACTCTGTGACCCATGGACGGCAGCCCACCACGCTCTCCCGTTCCTGGGATTCTCCAGGCAAGAACACTGGAGTGGGTTGCCATCTCCTTCTCCTATGCATGAAAGTGGAAAGTGAAAGTGAAGTCACTCAGTCATGTCCGACTCTTCACGACCCCATGGACTGCAGCCTACCAGGCTCCTCTATCCATGGGATTTTCCAGACAAGAGTACTGGAGTGGGGTGCCATTGCATTGATATTTACAATTGTTATGTCTTCCTCTTGGATTGATCCCTTGATAATCATGTAATATCCTTCCTTGGACTTTCCAGGTGGCTCAGAGGTTAAAGCATCTGCCTGCAATGCGGGAGACCTGGGTTCGATCCCTGGGTGGGGAAGATCCCCTGGAGAAGGAAATGGCAACCCACTCCAGTATTCTTGCCTGGAAGAATCCCATGGACTGAAGAGCCTGGTGGGCTACAGTCCACGGGGTCACAAAGAGTCGGACACGACTGAGCGACTTCACTTCATCCTTCCTTATCTCTTGTAATCTTTATTTTAAGGTCTATTTTGTCTGATATGAGGATTGCTACTCCAGCTGTCTTTTGCTTCCCATTTGTATGGAAAATATTTTTCCATCCTCTTACTTTCATTCTATATGTGTCTTGAAGTCTGAAGTGGGTTTCTTGTAGACAGCATATATAGGGGTCTATTTTTTGTATCCCTTCTACCAGACACAACTGAGCACATATACACATGAATATCCATTTTATACTTTGTGTTGAAATCAACACTTGAGAAGAAGGTGTATACTTCTGCATTTGGATAGAATGTTCTGAAGATACCAATGAGATCCATCTCATCTAATGTATCATTTAAGACTTGTTTTCCTTATTAATTTTCTGTTTTGATGATCTGTCCATTGGTGTGAGTGGGGTGTTAAAGTCTCCTACTATTGTGTTACTGTCAATTTCTCCTTTTAAGTATGTTAGTGTTTGTCTTATGTATTGAGGTGCTCTTATGTTGGGTGCATAGGATTATTTTATTTTGTCCAAAAGACTCTGAATGTTCTGTTCTGACTGCTTTCTTTAGGTTGTTTCTTTTTTTTTCAGTTTTGGTAATTTATACTCTCCTGCTATCACTGATTCATTCCTTAATGCTTTTGAGTCCTCTAATACGCTTGAAAAAGGCATTCTTCATTTTGATTGTTATGATTTTGATTTCCAGCATTTCCATTTTATTATTTCTTATAGTTTTTTTTTCCCTAGGCATAAGTTACCTATCTTTACTTATGTGTTGTCTACCTTTATCTTGAGCACCTGAGACTAACAATAATAGCTATGTTAAATCCCTAATAGTAACAATATTTGTATCATGTGTGGGATTAATTATGGAAATTTTTAAATCTTTTTAAACTGTGTTTTTTCTTGTCTTTGAGTGGACTTTGTAATTATTTCTTGAACACTGGACATGCTATATGGAGCCATAGGTCCTGAGGTCAGTTACGTTTATGCTTGGAGATGTGTACACCTTTACTTCTGTAAGGGTTTTAGCATGGGAAATTATGATATTATAGTCAGCAGTTTAACTGAGAATAAAGATTATTATTACTATAGTTACCCCAAGAATATCACAGGCTACAAATATCTAGTGATACCTTGTGTTTATGGTGGAGGCATTCCACCATAAACATTCTAAAACAATGTGTCAGCACGGAGGTGGGGAGCATAGGAGAAGGGAACGTTTTTTAACATTCTGATTAAAATTCAACCTTAGGCAACCACTATGAAGTTGGGAAAACATACTATTTTTTTTAATCTTCACAAAGATGACATATCAATATATTTAAATAATAGTTAATATCTTAGCTAGAAAATAAGTGCAGTGGAGAGGATTGGGGAAAGATTTAATATGAGTATTCAAAACTACTTGATAAGATTAAAATATTAATCTCTGTATTTTGTCCTTCAAACACAATATAGTACTCTACAAGAATTATAAAACACTGATCATACATACAATTATATCTCATGCAAAGAGTTGACTAATTGGAAAAGACTCTGATGCTGGGAGGGATTGAAGGCAGGAGGAGAAGGGGACGACAGAGGATGAGATGGCTGGATGGCATCACTGACTCGATGGACATGAGTTTGGGTGAACTCCAGGAGTTGGTGATGGACAGGGAGGCCTGGCGTGCTGCAATTCATGGGGTCGCAGTTGGACACAACTGAGCAACTGAACTGAACTGATAGAGTGAAGTCTTCCTTCTATTTATATACATACCTTAATATAGTAGTAATTCATTTATGAGTGCCAATATCCCTAACAAAAAAATGTGAAGGTTTCTGTCTCTGAATTGTTCTTTCTTGTTTACAAACTTTCTGTCAAGGACTCTGATAACATTCATTTGACCAACTTCTATGATCAAAAGTTAATATTCAGTTTAATTGATCAGTTGTTTAACATGATACTGTGTATTCATTAAACTTTGCTTCACTTCACTAACCAATTTTTACATTTCTTTTGGCTAGATTTTTTTTTAACAAGTCTCTTCAAATTTGGGGGCTTCCCAGGTGGTTCAGTGGTAAAGAATCTATCTGCCTGCCAATGCAGGAGATGCCAGAGATGTGGGTTCAATCGCTGGGCTGGGAAGATCCTGTGGAATAGGAAATGACAACCCACTCCAGTGTTCTTGCTGGAAAATCCCATGGCCAGAGAAGCCCAGCAGGCTACAATCCATGGAGTTGCAAAGAGTCAGACATGACTGAACGACTGAGCGTCATCCTCAAATTTTCAAAGCTAAAGTGCTCCCAGGTTCAATCCTCAACTACTCTATAAAACTCAGTTTCAGGGAGTTTCCTGGTTGCCTAGTGGTCAGGATTCTGGGCTTTCACTGCCAGGGCCTGGGTTCAGCCCTTGGTTGGGGAACTGAGCTTCCTCCCTCTCTAAAAAAGAAAGTGCAGTTCCAACAATATTCTCAAGTCTTTAAGCACTGAACACCACCTATATTTCCTGTATGCTGATAATTAGCAAATCTATGTCTATAATCTGCCTTGAATGTCATACTCATATCTTTAGCTACCTATTCAGTATTTTCATTTAAATGTATAACAGACATTTCAAACTCAACATATCCAGAAAAAAACACCTGCTTTTTTGTATAGCCTGCTTCTATTTCTCATTTCTGAAAATAGTTATTCTAGTTTTCCATGTTAGTACACTAAAAAGTATCATGTAATTTTTCTCCTTCTTTCTCTCATACCTCATGTATAACCATCTTTAAACACTTGTTAGCTCAATCCTCAATAGATACAAAAAATCTATTATATTTACTCTACCATCACCATCTATTTCCCAAATTATTGTAATAACCTTTTAAACATTTCCTTTGTGTCCATTCTATGCTCCTTATACATTTATTCTTCACATAGCAATCAGAGCTATTATTTTAGAATATAAGTCATACTGTGTTGTTTATCCTTTTAAAGCCATCCAATCACTAATCATTTCGCTCAGAATGAAAGCCAGAATACATATGGTCACCTATAAAATCTAGATCTTCAGGCCTTACTATCTTATAATCTTGTATACTTTCCACTCCAGTCCAGCTATACTGGCCTCACTTTTCTTTCCAAATGTCAAACACTATGCAAATTCAACTATGGTGTTGGAGAAGACTCTTGAGAGTCCCATGGATAGCAAGGAGATCAAACCAGTCAATCCTAAATGAAATCAACCCTGAATATTCATTGGAAGGACTGATACCGAAGCTGAAGCTCCAACACTTTGGCACCAACACTTTGGCCACCTGATGCAAAGAGCTGAATCATTGGAAAAGATCCTGATGCTGGGAAAGACTGAGGGTGGGAGGAGAAGGGAGTGACAAAGGATGAGATGGTTGGATGGCATCATTGACTGAATGGACAGAGTTTGAGCAAACTCCAAGAGATAGTGAAAGACAGGGAAGCCTGGTGTGCTGCTGTCTATGGGTCTCAAAGAGTTGGACACAAGTTAGCCACTCAACAACAACATGTAAATTCAGGACTTTTGTATTTGATTTAGCCTTTGCCTGAAATGTTTTTCTCCCAAAGAGATGCAAGATTTTTCCTTCCCTTGTCAATTAAGCCTTTCCTGATGTTGCTGTTCAGTCGCTAAGTCATGTCTGACTCTTTGCAATCCATGAACTGCAGCACACCAGGCTTCCCTATCCTTCACTATCTCCCAGAGTTTGCTTAAACTCATGCCCATTGAGTCAGTGATGTCATCCAACTGTATCATTCTCTGTCACCTCCTTCTCCTCTTGCCCTCAATTTTTCTTAATGAATCTAATACAATACCAATATCCTTTTCCCAGAGATCCCTTATGCCCTCCACTGTACTTGTGTGTACAAAGCTGTACCTGACATAGTATATATTTATTTGTATATTGTCTATTTTCCCATTAGGATATAAGCTCCTAAAAGGCAAAAAAATTGTCTAGCCTATTTATTACTATATTCCCCTTACTTAGAAGCGTATCTGACACATAATAGTCACTGAGTTGATAGTATTTATGCTGAATAAGTAAACGGATGAATAAATCTTAGCCATTTTACTGTTCCCAAAATGTTCTTTCATGGACTGCTCTATATAATACAATGGCTTTTTGACTAGAGGCTAGATCTAAATTCCTCCAGTTACTTACAAGATGTTAAACATCTTTTTTATGTCATTTTCTGACCATTTCCAAGTAATGCAAATAATGGAATATTGGTTTGCCAAAAACTGAACCTTCCTCAGGCTGAAATCACTAAATTTATAGAGAAGCTGATTATTTGTACATATGACTAGTGGCTAATGATTGCTTTATAGATCATCGAATAGTAGCACCAATGGAATCAGAACTTGAAAAAAGGTTTTAAGATTAAATTACTTACTGCAGAAGGAGATTCAAAGTGCTTTTACTACTTTAGAATTGTCTTTGAGATCATTGGAAATCAAGGATCTTAACCAGGGATGCTAAAATATCTGATAGGTTTGACATTAAAAAAAAAAAAATCCTATAAACTTATGTTGTAGCTCTTTTGAATGACATTTTACATTATTTGTAGTTCTATTCAAATAAAGAAGGTGACATTTTGGTTTATAGCCAAAACAGAAATTGAGTATTTACCTATGCAAATCTCCATGCCCCACACACATTTTCCAGTTCAAATAAAAGAGTCCATTTCTAAAACCTTGTATTCTATCCATCTGCCTTCAAACATAATTAGAAGGTCAAATAAAACTTCTAATTAAACACACAGGTTAAATACTTAGATCTAGAGTCTGGATTTAAAAGATAAAACTGCCAGAGAGTCACAGAGTATATAGAATTACAAATTTAAGGCAAGCACATTTAAAACGTACACTGCATGCACACAGATGACTCTGACTCTATCCTAGCATAACTGTATCCATCAAGGAATTATACCATAAACACACCCAAGAGAAATTTTTGCAAACTAATGACGAAAGGTGAGTAACCCAGTCTGCATTTATCATTTAGATTTCAACACAACTATAACCTAATACTGAAACCTTCAAGTTCTGTACACAGTAAAAGAAACTGTTTGTAGAGTTCACACTTCCCTTGAAACCAGCTGCAAATATCCTCTCAGGCAATTCTGTATCACTGGCTAAAGCATCAATGGTGAATTCAGTTCAATCTCACTCAAACACTGTGATTATCTACTACAAAGAACACCAAATTATTAAGTGCAAATACTATGATTTCTTGAATTGTGGTTAAGTCTGGATCAGGACTGCTACCTGCAGAACTACTGTCCTCTGATATCTGATATGATGGTTCATTTCTCTTTCCCAAACTCTAAGAGCTCCCCCCACCACCCCCCAAAATGGACTGTCAAACCTTGCTTTAAAACCTTGCTTCATTTTTCCTTTACTTTTTTCCACAAATACTATGAAATGATGACCCAACAATTTTATAGTCATACATACAAAATCAAAAATCAATACTACTGAAAAAAGATAAGTAGAGGAAAAGGGGGTGGACTATCTCAAAACCTTTCTATATAATAATGCAATAAAAATTAAAGTATTGGCATAGATAGGAGGGAACAGAAGAACTTGATTTACGGAAAACTTTCCAACTTACTCTCTTTGTTGTTGTTCAGTTGCTCAGTTTTGTCCAACTCTTTGTAACTCCATGGACTGCAGCACGCAAGGCTTACTCTCTTAGTGACTTCTGAAAAAGCAAGACTGATTTTATCACTGACTTTTCATATGCTGTGATAATTTTCTTTAAAGCATGGTAAAATCTGTCAATAGGTAAATTTTAAAAATTCAAACACAAACACATTTTTAACCTTTCAATAATTCTTTACTTACCCATAACAATGAGAAGACCGTGGACCACAACTAGAAAGTAGTCCCTCCATAGTGGCTGTACTAGTTTGCATTCCCACCAACAGGATAAGAGGGTTCCCTTTTCTCCACAGATACAAGATGCTTGGGGCTGGTGCACTGGGATGACCCAGAGGGATGGTACGGGGAGAGAGGTTGAAGGGGGGTTCAGGATGGGGAACATATGTACTCCCGTGGTGGATTCATGTTGATGTATGGCAAAACCAATACAATATTATAAAGTAATTAGCCTCCAATTAAAATAAATAAATTTAAATTTAAAAAAAGTAGTCCCTCACTTGTTATAACTAGAGAAAGCCTGCATGCAGCAACAAGATCCAGTACAGCCAAAAAAAAAAAAAGAACTAAATAAAATTATATTTTAAAAATTCTTCTATCTGTTCCCAATATCCTCAGTTAATCTCTATTTGATTATTTTCATCACTATTCTGTGAGTATTCAAATAAGTGAGTGCGTGTGTGCTCAGTGCGTCTGACTCTTTGCAACCCTATGCACTGTAGCCCACCAGGCTCCTCTGTCCATGGAACTTTCTAAGCAAGTATACTAGAGTGGGTTCCCATTTTCTATTCCAGGGGATCTTCCTGGATCTTCCTGGATCATAGGGACTGAACTTGTGTCTCCTGCATTGACAGGCAGATTCTTTACAACTGCACCATGTGGGAAGCCTCAAATACTCAAATAGGAGCTCCCAAACTAAAAAGAAACAACTCCTACCAAGACCTCTTATTTTTTTCCAGCAACCATCCCATCTCCCTGTTTTTTCCACAGAAAATTCCTTACAGTGTTCCCTCTCATCACTGCTTCTTTTTTCCAATTTCTAATTCTTACCTCAACTAGTCATCCTGAACTTGTGTCTCTACAACTTCCATGAAACTGTTCTTTTTAAAGACATGGATAACCAGTTAAGCTATTCTTAATTTCTCTTTTTCCCATAATCCACACATTTGAACCATTTAGAAGTTCAGTGGACACTAACTCCAGAACATTACCAAAATCTCTCCAGTTGTCTCCATCTGTATCACTACCAACCTGGTCATAACCATCGTTATCTTTTCCTTGGCATTTTCCCAGTCTCTTGTTTGATCTCCCTTCTATTCTTCTTTCTACTCAAACACCAGTCAAAATGAAATATCAATCAAATCATTTCCCTCCCCTGCTTATAATACTCCAATAGCTTCATTTTGCACCTAAATAAAATTTAAATTCTCTATTATGTCTTAAGAGACTTTATATTATCTGATTCCTGTTTATCTTTTGGCCTCTAATTACACCAAAAAATCTTATGTTTATTATGCTCTAGCCACAGAAGTCTCTGTACACATCCTTGCAACACCAGGTTCATTCCTACTTTAGGTGTCTAAACTGCTTTACTCTGTATATGCCTCATTCTTTATAGCAAGGGTGGAGACTGGGGCAATTGTGTTATTGCCCTACCAAAACAATGAGCCTGGAACTACTAAGATAAAGAACTTTACTGGGAGAGGCAAGATTATGAAGATAGATAGATAGATAGAAAGAAAGATAGATAGATCTATATCCTAGATAGATAAGACAGACAGATTTATTTGTAATTGTGCCACCATTTCAGTTACCTCCAGGAGGAGAAGGGGGCAACAGGGGATGAGATGGTTGGATGGCATCATTGACTCAATGTACATGAGTTTGAGCAAACTCTGGGAGATAGTGAAGGACAGGGAAGCATGAAGTGCTGCAGTCCATGGGGTCACAAAGAGTCAGACACGACTGAGCAACTGAACTGAACTGAACTGAACTGAACCCAATGGCCTCTATTTTGAAAAGGAATATATGATCATCATAGCAGGTTGGGGAGGAACACATTTTAACTAGGGTCTTTCTTCAGAATTGCTAAACCAACATCTGTATAGATAGTGGTGAACAAATAGGTTCCTTTACATAGGACAGATAGAAGTGAATGAAAAACGGACCTTGAGCTTCCTCCATCTGCTTTCCTATCTCCTTCTCTATCACTTTCTTCTCCTTTGAAATATATATTGTCTTAGCTCCACTCTCAGCTTTATAATGTTAATTTCCATATCTCTACCATACCAACATGCAATTTGGGAAATCTGTAATGTAAAAATCCATATTTTAGTTGATATTCATGATATAAGAATGTTACCATTGCCAGGTATTTATGTTCTAAAAAATATCTGATATTTAATTCTGGCACCATACACTTTTCCCTATAATTAAAGTTTTTTTGGAAGGTATTTGAAAAGGTAAAGGAATTGGGCCAGAGAGCAGACAGAAAGAGGAATATGGTAAGAACACTATTTTATAAAACTGAAACTACCCTCTGATTGCAAAGTGCTCTTTTTCTCCATTAATATTATGGTTGAGAATCTGATTTTCCCCTTTTCTTTCTTCTCCTATTTTTAAATTATTTTCCTTCCTTGGTATTATATCTGTCATGGTTTTATTTCAGCTCTTAATCAAGGCCCACTAGACTGGTTCCAAATAGGAAAAGGAGTACGTCAAGGCTGTATATTGTCATCCTGCTTATTTAACTTATATGCAGAGTACATCATGAGAAATGCTGGACTGGAAGAAGCACAAGCTGGAATCAAGATTGCCGGGAAAAATATCAATAACCTCAGATATGCAGATGACACCTTATGGCAGAAAGTGAAGAGGAACTAAAAAGCCTCTTGATGAAAGTGAAAGAGGAGAGTGAAAAAGTTGGCTTAAAGCTCAACATTCAGAAAACGAAGATCATGGCATCTGGTCCATCACTTCATGGGAAATACATGGGGAAACACTGGAAACAGTGTCAGACTTTATTTTTTGGGGCTTCAAAATCACTGCAGATGGTGACTGCAGCCATGAAATTAAAAGACACTTACTCCTTGGAAGGAAAGTCATGACCAACCTAGATAGCATATTAAAAAGCAGAGATATTACTTTGCCAACAAAGGTCCATCTAGTCAAGGCTATGGTTTTTCCATTGGTCATATATGGATGTGAGAGTTGGACTGTGAAGAAAGCTGAGCACTGAAGAATTGATACTTTGAACTGTGGTGTTGGAGAAGACTCTTGAGAGTCCCTTGGACTGCAAGGAGATCCAACCAGTCCATTCTGAAGGAGATCAGCCCTGGGATTTCTTTGGAAGGAATGATGCCAAAGCTGAAACTCCAGTACTTTGGCCACCTCATGCGAAGAGTTGACTCATTGGAAAAGACTCTGATGCTGGGAGGGATTTGGAGGCAGAGGAGAAGGGGACGACAGAGGATGAGATGGCTGGATGGCATCACCAACTCGTTGGACATGAGTTTGGGTGAACTCCAGGAGTTGGTGATGGACAGGGAGGCCTGGCGTGCTGTGATTCATGGGGTCGCAGAGTCGGACACGACTGAGCGACTGAACTGAACTGAACTGAGAGTTACAACAGTTCCAATTTTTGCTCTAACATATCTTTTACACTGTGATCAAGAAACCTTCTCAAAAACATAAACTCACAAAAGACTATGTGGGAGGCACTTAGGAAATACGGAATATTCAAAGTCAGCCCATTAACCTGCTCAAAGTTCTTCAATGTCCTCCCATCATCTTCAGATTAAATGTAAACCTATAAAGCCATCTGGCCCTGGCCACCTCAAGTAGTTTTTTTTTTTTTTTTTCTCCTGACATGCCCCAAGCACTTAAAGCTCCAGATGAAGAAAATCATAACCCACTCCTCAAATGAAATCTCCCATGTCTCCAAGTCAAACACACAAGTGAATAAAAAAGGTCATTAGGAGGGAATAATACTTGAAACAACAACCTGTTTCTCATGCAAAGGTAAGTTGGAATGAATTTCCCAGAGAAGATGAACGCACCCAAGAAAATAAACCATCTCCTAGGACACATAGCTTCTGGTAATCGTATTTATACCTGTCATGATATGAGAATGAATTGTATGCTCCAACAGAATGATTTGAAAAGAGAAATATTATGGATTGTCCTGGATCTATTGATATGATACTGAAATAATTCAGTTAGAGTGTGACAATTTTAACACAGAACTAATAGCAAATTCAAAAAAGGCAGTGCTGACCTTCATGAACAGTAAAACACTGAAAATAAACAATGTTGTAGAACCACAATCCCTTGACCCAAATGAATTTAAGTGACTTCACTACTATTCCTCTGACTAAATAGCTTCTTTAATACAACAAGTAGATTAATACAGTCAGTACTCAAATTTGTATCACTGGTCCTGAGTATACAGAAGCTTAAAAAAATTATGGAAATATCTTCCCAACTTAAGTAGTAACCACACAGCTCAAGAGTAGAGGTGATGATAGATGATTCATCAAATAATTAAATTTGTATTGTCTAAAATCACCGAGCCAAAGACAAGGAAATGCTTAATTATCTATTACATGTAAGTAATTTTAAACACTTTTATCATTTAATTTTGACATTAAACCTATATTTCAGGTATTATCACCACCATTTTACAAAGGAGGAAATTAAGACTAATGGAGTTTAAGTATCTTTCCAAGGAAACATGGATGGTAAGCAGAACTTGGACTCAAGCCCAGAATTGCTATTCCTAATCCCCATATACAGATAATAATAAATATCTTCAGAGTTTCTGTCATTATTAAATAAAATAGCATATTAAAACACTCCATCATAATATTCAGTTCACATTATATAAAGGGAAAGCATCCTTCCTGCCTAGTTGTAAGGCTGTCTCCATAGGCCAAGCATTTCAACAACTGGATAACAATAATCTTGGCAAATTCCATACATATTATAGACTCTAACATTGTGGTTGTAAATTTCAATGTTTTCTGTGACAAGTCAATAATAGCAACCTGCTGGCATATATGGCTTTTATAGATTCAGGAAGTGCCTGCCACAAATACAGATATTAAATTCAAAATAAAACAAAACAAAATACCTCAGCTGTTCAGCATGAATGCATTCTCTGACATACTAAGCTCATAGGCCAACAGTTTGTGAACTTGACCTACCTGCTGAGGGCAAAGCCAGACAGAATCCTGTTAACTTAGCTTAGAATACAGCATTAGAGAGCTGATACTACATCCCTATCTCTTTCATTCTAAAAGTTAACCTCATCTGGTACCAGACAATAGTACGCATAATCTCTAGCATGTAGCCATAATAATATTTACCTAATTTTCCAATGTTTGCCATCCTTCAGGCAAGACTGATAGACCAAAGTTAACACCTAAGTTATGATCTGAACATTATTTCCCTAGTTGAGAACCAATCAGTTTATTTCCCTTGAAAACCTGAAATGAATGATGAGATTGCAGTTGGTTTTGTTAAGTATTTGAGTAGAATGATAGTGTGGATTTTGGACTTGAACTTTTGTAAAAGCATTCCAAATTCACAAGGAAGAGAAATACATGAGAAAGCAAAAACCATGTTAAGTATAAAATAGGGAGTTGACTGGGTGAGAAGTGAGCAGAAAAGAGAAGATTCACATTAGAAAGGAGAGATGAAGATGACAATGAGTGATAGAGTGAGAGAAGGAGAGAGAGCCAAATATGATGCAGCTTCTCAGAATTACAGAGGTAACTGTCTCTGGCTCCCACCCTTCTGGGTCTGATTTCCTTGAGCCTTCCTGCAGACTAGCACCCAAATTACATTTCCATGATGGCCACAAGTTTACAATACACAACACATTTTATATGAATGTATCTGAGTTCATTTTTACATCTTGGTACCCAAGAGTACTCAGGTAAACACATTATCAATTCTTCCATTAGATGCATTTTTGCTTAATCCTCACATTAAAAGATCTGGAAATTTCTTCTTATCAGAAACTTTCATTACATATAAGTCAAAGCCTAGTGAAAGTGAAAGTGAAGTCGCTCAGTAGCTCAGTTGCTCAGTCGTGTCCAACTCTTTGCGACCCCATGGACGGTAACCTACCAGGCTCCGCGGTCCATGGGATTTTCCAGGCAAGAATACTGGAGTGGCTGCCATTTCCTAATCCGGGGATCTTCCCAACCCAGGGATCAAACCCGGATCTCCTGCATTGCAGACAGATGCTTTACCATCTGAGCCACTAGGGAAGCCCTAGTATATCACACCATTTTGTAAATTTCCAAAATTTCTATGTAACCCTGAGATAAGAAACTGGGGATTGATGGATAAAATACAAAGATTATCTCTGGAAAGCCAAGGATACATCCAGAGATGTATAATTGTTTCATTTTTATAGATATTCATAAATTCTTTCTAAAAGCACTGGCATTACTGATTAATGTAATACCACAGCAATTTTACTGCGATATTTTTGGTATTAAGAATACTTTTTAAATTGCATGAGACTATTTTATGTAGAATAAAACACATGCAAAAAAAAGGGCTACTGATCGTTTTTTTGGTATGAAGCAATAACAAGAATGAGAAAAAAAAATTAACTTGGGTACTCCTGGAAGAGGATATTTGAGTGCTTTTAAAGAGGACAGCATCATATTGAGGGGGAAAAAAAAAAAACATATTGGAATATAAAGAAAAATACCCAGTTCTTATATTAGTCTTAATATAAACAAGCTATTGAAAAATACACCATTTTTACTTTATACATCGATAACATAATTTATAAAACAAGAATATGTTTTTGCTATTTCTTTGGACTTGTCTAAGTTGTTTGGTATGTGGGTGAATTTAAAATACTCCTTGATGTAAAGATAAAACATTCAGACCAAATATTCTGCTACCAGTAAGCAGAAAGTCTTAAAAAAAAAAAAAAAAAGCACATCTATTTGAAATTATCATAGCTATGAAAGTGCTGCAGAATTACTTGGGCAAGTTCAAGAGAACAAATATCCAAAGAAATGAGAGAAATTTGTGGGGCCATTATTCCTTTAGAGACACATGTCAATTTTAGAAGAGATTCCTGAGATACTGAGAAACTAAACATTCTGAGAGACTCCTGGGTTGGAAGACAAACACTGGAGTTTGGACCCTATCAAGGGAAGAAAAGGAGCAGGTTAAATCCCCTAGCTTTTCATCTCAGTTCAGTTCATTCACTCAGTCGTGTCCGAGTCTTTGTGACCCCCATGGACTGCAGCATGCCAGGCCTCCCTGTCCATCACCAACTCCCAGGGTTTTCTCAAACTCAAGTCCATCGAGTCAGTGATGCCATCCAACCTTCTCATCCTCTGTTGTCCCCTTCTCCTCCCACCTTCAATCTTTCCCAGTATCAGGGTCTTTTCAAATGAGTCAGTTCTTTGCATCAGATGGCCAAAGTATTGGAGTTTCAGCTTCAGCAACAGTCCATCCAATGAATATTCAGGACTGATTTCCTTTAGCATGGACTGATTGCATCTCCTTGCAGTCCAAGGGACTATTTTCATCTAGGATCACAAAATACTATACACTAGATATGTGGGTGAATTAGAAATAGAATTGTTCTCCAAGGGACCAATGTGCTGTTCTTTTCCAGTTTTATTGAGATATAATTGACATAACATTGTGTAAGCTTAAGGTGTCCAACTTAAGCTTATCAAGTATATGAATTAATATACTTAAATAGTATAAAATAATTAACATAGTAGGCTCAATTAACACCTTCATCACCCCACACAATTATCATGTTTATGGCAAACACATTTAAGCTTTACTCTCGTAGCAACTTTTTTTTATTTTATTTTATTTTTAAACTTTACAATATTGTATTAGTTTTGCCAAATATCGAAATGAATCCACCACAGGTACACATGTGTTCCCATTCTGAACCCCCCTCCTTCCTCCCTCCCCATACCATCCCTCTGGGTCGTCGCAACTTTCAACTATATAATACAGAATTATTAACTATAGTCACCATGCTGTACATTAGATCCCCAGAACTTATTCCTCTTGTAACTGAAAGTTTATAGACTTTTTACCCATATCTTCCATTTCCCTTGCCCCTATCCCTGGGCAACCTCCATTCTACTCTGTTTCTATGAAATAGGCTTTTATAAATCCTGCATTTAAGTAAGATCACAAAGTATTTATCTTTCACTGTCTTATTTATTCCACCTAGTATAATGTCCTCAAGGTTCATGCAACTTGTCACAAATGTCAGTATTCCCTTTTTTTCTCATGACAAAATATCATGTGTTATGTTTATATAAACACATGTATCTATATACACATATACACATATGTATATACATATATGCATGTATGTGCACATGTACATACACACACATATATACATATATACATATATTCCCTTTTTTCTCATGACAAAATATTACATGTTATGTTCATATAAATGCATGTATGTATATACACATATACATATATACCCAGTGTGTGTTTAGTCGCTTAGTTGGATTTGACTGTGTGCAACACAATGGACAGTAGCTGCTAGTCTCTTCTATCCATGAGAGTTTTCTAGGCAAGAATATTCGAGTGGGTTTCCATTTCCTCCTTCAGGCAATCTTTCTGACCCAGGAATCTAACACGTGTCTCCTGCATTGCAGGTGGATTCAAACTGGTGGCTTAACAGTAAAGATGATGATACCACTCTAATGGCAGAAAGTAAAGAGGAACTAAATAATTACTGATGAGGGTCAAAGAGAAGAATGAAAAAGCTAGGTTAAAACTCAGTGTTCAAAAAAACTAAGATCATGGCATCTTGTCCCATTACTTCATGGCAAATAGAAGGGAAAAATGTAGAAGCAATGACAGATTTTATTTTCTTGGTCTCAAAAATCACTGTGGACAGTGACTGCAGCCATGAAATTAAAAGATGTTTTCTCCTTTCTATGACAAACCTGGACAGTGTATTCAAAAGCAGAGACATCACTTTGCTAATAAAGGTCTATTTAGTCAAAGTGATAGTTTTTCCAGTAGTAATGTATGGATGGGAAATTTGGACCATAAAGAAAGCTGAGTGCTAAACAATTGAGGCTTTTGAATTGTGGTGCTGGAGAAGACTCTTGAGAGCCCCATGGACTGCAGGGAGATCAAATTAATCAATCCTCAAGGAAATTAACCGTGAATATCCATTGGAAGAACTGAGGTGAAACTGAAGATCCACTACTTCGGCCACCTGATGTGAAGAGCCGACTCACTGGGAAAGACCCTGATGCCGGGAAAGACTGAAGGCAAAAGGAGAAGGGGGGAGCAGAGTGAGATGATTAGATAGTATCACCAACACAATGGACATGAATTTGAGCAATCTGCGGAAGATAGTAGAGGAAGTTAACCTGTTAACAAGTAAACCTGGAATGCTGCAGTCCATGGGGCTGCAAATAGTTGGATATGACTTAACGACTCAACAATAACATTCTATTGTTTTTCATGATATCATAAATGTAAATGCCTCTTTACTTTTACAGATATTTTCCTGTTAGGATATGAAAACACAAATAATTTCTACATGTTGATTTTATATTCTGCAACTTTACTGAAGTTTTTCGTTAGTTCTAATAATTTTTTGGTGGCGTCTAGGACTTTCCATAAATAAGGTCATATTATCTGAAAACAGATACTTTTCTTCTACCTTTATGATTTAGATGTCTTTTATTGCAAAACTACTCTATTTAGAACTTCAAATAGTATGTTGAATAGGAGTGGTAAGAGTGGACACCCTTGTCTTATTTGTTACCTTAGAGGAAAAGCTCTCCACCTTCCATTATCAAACTCTCTCAACTGTAGGATTTTTATGTATGGCCTTTACTATGTTGATGTATATTCCTTCTATTCCTACTTTTTTGAAGATTTTTATCCTAAAAGAATGTTATGTTTTTTCAACTGACTTTTTCTGCATCTGATAAAAATCATACAATTTTTTTATTCACTCTATTAATCTGCATATCACATTATTGATTTGAATATAATGAACTATTCTTGTATCCCCTTTGATCATAGTGTATAAGTTCAAGTTTGTAGTCTCTTTCTGTTCTATATATTTGTGTTAATTTTCTGCATGTTTTCACTAGACACCTTTCAAAGTTTACTTTTATCACTATCGGGACATGCGCAGGGAGAGAGCCACAGAGTTGGGGGTGTGTGGGTCTGGCTTGCAGAGCACTGGTGGTGCCCATGGGCCAGTTGTGAGAAACTACAGGCAAATCATTTCCAGCAGCTCATTTATGGGCTTCTTGATGGAGGCTGCAATATGGTAAATAAGATATGTCTCCCTTAATTACCCCCTGAGCATCATTATCTGCTGCTCTACCAGCCTCTTCATACCTTTAGTTTTGTAGCTCATGACTTAATGCCCTACATGGGGCAAGAGAGAAAAGGACATCTTTGGCTGTGTCCCACACAACTGGGACTCCAAACTCCCCACAAGGCCTCACTTTCCCCAGTGTGAAAAATCTTGGGCTAAGAAAGGTCTCTTGACATTTAGTTTTGCTAAATACCTTGAGGGAGATATAATGTGGATAAAGTCAAACTGTTCCTCTTACTCTCTTAAATGAATCTAAACTTGAATATTTTTGCTTCAGTGGTATACTGGAATTTTTCTTCTGGCCTCTTAGATTTCTACAAAAGTCCTTTCATATGTGGGTTATTGTTTAAAACAGTGTTCTCCAGGGACTCCTGGACCACACTGAGACAGGCTGGAACCAGACTATAGACTACTGCAGGTTTCACAGCTGTGAGTAAAGTCTGTACACCTACTGCCTGATGCATGAGTGGGTGAAACTCCTCCTGGATTCCTTGGTATATGGTGTTGGATCCCACAGTGCCCACAACATGTTGTGTATGAATGAAGGACTGTTGTTGTGGGGTGGGATACAAGGAGGAATGTCTTATTTGGCCATCTTGCTGACATCATTTGAAAGACCAGTTTTAAATCATTCTGATAACTAAGTATATTCTGGTAATCCAGGATTGCTAATTGACTTAGAGCTACATGCCTGAAACAAACTTATATCTTACCTGGAATGAAATTATATCATTCTGTTCTTTATCTATCAAACTTATTCATCAATAAAAAATAATCTGACTTATAAGATTACCAAGTGATCTGACTTAAAAAATCAAGAGAAAGAATATAAATAGATACAAAATCATAGTGTATCCAGATAATAGTCTTATAAGACATGGACTTTAAACCAGCTGTGATTCATAAACAGTCTGTGAGCTAAATATTTTTTACACATTTAAAGGTTTGTAAAAACAAAGACACAACAGTAGCAATAATGACGGTAACACAAAGACAATTATGGGACAGGGCTGTACATAGCCCACAAAGACTAAAACATTTATGGTCTTGCTCTTTATATATATAAAAAAATAAATAAAATAAAAAAATAATAAAAATATTGCCAACTCTGTTCTAGGAAATAAAATGCATTGTTATTTCAGCAGAAAATGGAAACTTTCAAAAACGAAGCAAAGGGAAATTTGAACTTAAAATACAATATTTGATATTGAGCAAACATGAGATTGGGTTTAATTGAAGATAATATACTCTTAATTAGAGACTTAATTGCTCTATATTAGCTTTGAGTGAAGTAGCAAGTGTGGATTAAAAAGGTTGGTAACATAATAAATACTTGAAGAGATCATAGGTGGTAATTTTCCAAAACTGATGAAAGATATCCAACCATATATTCAACAATTGC
The DNA here is from genome assembly GCF_000754665.1 of Bison bison bison. NCBI lineage: Eukaryota > Metazoa > Chordata > Mammalia > Artiodactyla > Bovidae > Bison > Bison bison. The sequence goes on from NW_011494738.1 coordinate 4,673,913, forward strand.
TACAAATACAAAGAAAATCACAACTAGGCACATAAGTATAAATGTACTGAAGAAAAGACATAGAAAATCTTAAGATTATCATTTTTCAAACAAAAGGAAAGGATATACTACCTTCAGTAGCTTAGTAAGATTGACTGCTAACCTCTCAATGAAACAATGCAACACTGCCTTCTGTCTTGGAAGACAATTAAATAACTTCATATTTGGAGGGATGATGAGGGACTAGCTGAAAGTCTTTATGCAGACTGTAGGAAAGTCTTTATCCAATCAGATTTTCTTCAGAAGTGAGTGTAAAAGACAGATATTTTACATATACAAATACCAACTAATAAAATTTATCAGAACCAGATATGAATTTAAGAAACACTAAGAAAAATATCCCAAATTGTGACTATAAGATTAAGGACAAAATGACCCCTTCAAAATTAAATACTTTCTGCAGAAAAATAATAGTAACAATAACTTGTATAGCTTTAAATATATATGTAATTAAAATACACATAGCAAACATTCTTAGAATTGATGCTGAGTTATATGAAGAATATAGTTTTATTCAGGAAGGTCACTGGCCTCATAGATAAGGATGTGCAAAATACAACAATAAATATTATGCTAGATCTTGAATCAAAGTATTTGTGAATTTGAAAGCATTTGCTTTGTTTTGATATAGAAATGTAGAAATTAAAAGTCTGAATCAGATGTTCACAGTTATGTTCTCCTTTCCTGAGGGAAAGGATATTAAAAGATCCCTTAAGATATCTCATAGACCTTGGCTGCTGCTGCTGCTGCTGCTAACTTGCTTCAATCATGTCCAACACTGTGCAACCCCATAGACAGCAGCCTACCAGGCTCTTCCGTTCATGGGATTTTCCAGGCAAGAGTACTGGAGTAGGTTGCCATTTCCTTCTCCACATAGACCTTGGGGAATTTATCATTTCCCAGGTCAGTCTTACATGTTCAGAAACTTGACTTTTGTTCGTAAAATGACAATAGATTTTTCTCTCAAGGGAAACCTCTTTTTTACCAAATCGTATTAGTTCATGAAGCCAAATTATTAAATGTTATATGTATATCTCATAATATTCAAAACATGCCACCCAGCTAACAATCCTGTATTCTCCATAATGTAATGTTATTTTTCTATGAGAATTATCACCAAAAATGGGAGATAGTTTTTGGAATAATCAGACTAGTTTCACTGTGTAGAAACCTATTTAGGATAAGACTGTATTTCAGAATCAGGCTTGTTCACAACAGTCTTATAATATGGAGTCTTAGTCAAAAGGCTGTATCACTCCCAGTTCATCAGCTCAAGGTACTACCAGTACATCTTTTTAGTCCATCCATGGATGCTACATGATCATGGGTCATTTTCCCCCTTGATTTATTTCTGTATTTGAGTAATTTAATATGCTTAAATTGACATTGGTATTACTATGTTTCTTCAAGCAATTTTAATATGTCTGCTTTAGTTTATTTGGGGTTGATTTTACACTTTAAATTACAGAGACTGGACTTCACTGATGGTCCAGTAGCTAAGACTCCACACTCCTAGCCTGGGTTCTATCCATGGTCAAAGAACTAGATCCCACATGCCACAAATGACAGTTCATATGCTGCAAGTAAAAGATCTTGCATAGCCAAATAAATAAATATTTTAAAAAATAAATTACAGAATATACTCACATTTCTCTTATTTCTAATATTTTGACACTTCACCTATATACTAACGACAGAAATTTTAATATTCTTCTTAAGAAAGATAAAAATACATCAACTATACATATATGTTATTCCAACTTGTGTGCATTTGTGTTTTCCCAACTTGTCTCTGTTGGTTATTGTTGCTCTAAAAATTTCTGATGAAAAATTTAACACTGTTTTTTCAACTTGGTGAACAATGACATTTTTCACACTATTTACAGCTTCATAAGGATTGACTGACAGGCAGTGTCAAATGGGTAAATGGCTCTCTTTGACATGTTATAAAAACTGACAATCAGTTAAAAGCTCATGGGGCAAAGCAGTAATACATAAAGCTAGAGATACATTCAAAATGTACTCAATAAATATATGTATATATACAACTGATTCACTTTCCTGTACAGCAGAAAATAACACAACATTGTAAAGCAAGTATACTCCAATAAAATAAATAAATGTACTAAAAAAATGACTACCATAGAAAGTTTTTCAACCAGAGAATTAAGGAGAATCTAGATAATTTAAAAATAATAAGGACATATGACATTGGTCCTAGCTATGAAGATTGGTTAACTTTATCTAAATGGGGAAGGTCTTTATTTATCTATCTATATAATAGTCCTAAAACTCAAAGTGAATTGTTAATAGCAGATAACACATATACTAAATAGGTATGACTAAATAAGTAGAAAACATAAATGAATTACATTAGAATAGTGTGAATTTAAGACTTTTCATTCTAAAGATCTTAAGAGAATGTGCTGTGTTTCTATTCCTCACTTAGGCCCTTACCAATGACTGAGTTATAAACATAAGCTCATTTCTTTGCTTGAGTAAGTTATTTCAAGAGAATGTCAAATTAGAGAGGATAAAGCTTCCCTGGACAAGAAGTAAAATTCAGTCATTTTGTACATGAGAAAACTAGAGATCAAAAAAACAATTTAGATTTTTAAGGCTACACAAGAAGAGATTTATGTAAGTGTTTATACATAGGTAAATAAACTAGCTTAACATAAATGGATGAGTAAGATATGACTTAAAAAGAAAGACATAGAGGGAAGATTTAGTGGTATCAAATGACGAGTTTTGTTAAAAACAGCATTACAAAATGATCACCTCATCAAATAACTGAATGAAACATATTTAACTTAATATAGACTAACTACACATCTAGAATGTAGTTCATCCAACTTCCTCTGAACTCAGCACTATCAAACCAATTCTGCTATACTTTAACCAGCTACTAGTATGACCTCTCAAGCAGGACACTCACAAATTAGAATCTCTCTCTTCCAAAAGTTCATGGCTTTAGAGCCTGCAGGTGATATTGGAGTTGATTATAACAAAAATAACAAGTCTTAGAAGACAGCAGAAAGCAGCAGCTATGAAGGGGATATCAAAACAAATTGTAGGAACTAGCTAGGAGTTGGACACGACTGAGCGACTTCATTTTCACTTCTCACTTTCTTGCGTTGGAGAAGAAAGTGGCAACCCACTCCAGTGTTCTTGCCTGGAGAATCCCAGGGACGGGGGAACCTGGTGGGCTGCCGTCTATGGGGTCACACAGAGTCGGACACGACTGAAGTGACTTAGCAGCAGCAGCAGCAGCAGCAAAAAAATAGACATAAATCAGTAATCTACTTCTCTGTATCTGTTAACAACTCTTAGATTAGAGTATGTTTAGATTTAATTTTATTTATTTTTAGAGTGGTTTCCTGGCCTCACTCACATTTGTTTAGTCTCATATTAGGATAATTTCTTGTTAAGTTCTATATTTCACAGAACAGTTTATAATTAAAGTTGAATGCAGCCTAACTGGACAACCTATGTTGATCCAGTTTAAAATAACTGTGCTCAGTCATTTCTGACTCTTTTCAACCCTATGAACTGTGCCTATCAGGTTCCTCCATCCATGGGATTTCCCAGGCAAGAATACTCAAGTTGGTTGCCATTTCCTCCTCCAGGGGATCTTTCCAACCAAGGGATGAACCCATGTCTCCTGTATTGGCAGATGGATTCTTTACCACTGAGCCACCTGGGAGTCCCAAAATAACATTGTTCAGCTCAGTTTGTCGCTCAGTTGTGTCTGATGCTTTGAGACCTCATGGAAGGCAGCACACCAGGCCTCCCTATCCATCACCAACTCCCAGAATTTACCCAAACTCAGGACCATTGAGTCAGTGATGCCATCCAACCATCTCATCCTCTGTCATCCCCTTCTCCTGCCTTCAATCTTTCCCAGCATGAGGGTCCTTTCAAATGAGTCAGCTCTTCGCATGAGGTGGCCAAAATATTGGAGTTTCAGCCTCAACATCAGTCCTTCCAGTGAACACTCAGGACTGATTTCCTTTAGGATGGACTAGTTGGATCTCCTTGCAGTCCAAGGGACTCTCAAGAGTCTTGAATAGATCACAAATTTCACTGATTACAGAAATACTGTTTTAAAGAAAAAAGTCATATTTTATGTGGAAGGGACTTAACCAATACCAAATGGTTAAAAGAAGATGTGACTGAGAACCTGGTATCCTTAGCAGTATCAGCAGTTGCCAAACTTAGTGGATTTGGAAGCTACATTTCCATACCCATCCACAGGAATTCCAATTATGCAGTCTTGGGATGAGTCAGTAAACTGTAGCTTACCAACAACCATGCCCCCACTGCACATACACAAGCACACAACAAAATGCAGGTGAATATAATAATCAGTTAAGTTAGGGTTCATTATGATGAATGATCATGGGCATTTCACTTTAGCTCATTCATAAATGTAAGAAGCTATGTATTTCTAAAGTGACTTTTGATTGCAAATTTTATATGTCTGATATAGCCTCTTGCTAGTCCAGTGATTTCTTCTTGAGGATGTTTGATCCCCTCAGCATCACTTAGGGAGAGTTTGCTCTCTCTGGAGGCTATCTGTTCCATTGTCATAAAGCTCCCAATGCTGAGTCAAAATACTGCATCTTCTACTGCTTTGTCCAAGTTCTACCCTTTTAAAAGTATGTATTCCTGTCCATCTGATAGCCCTTCAGATGCTTAAAGGTTGGGTTTGCATCTTTCCTTCAAAATTTCTCCTCCAGGTTAAAAAAAGATGTAAAGATTATAACCATGAAAGAATATAGTTTCTTCTCAATAAGCTACTTAAAATGGAACAAGTTCTCAATATCAGTAAGATGATGTCTCACTAGAAAAGAAGAAAAATCAGTGAAATAATCTGGAATTTTGTATCAATACTTACATTTAGAGGAAATCTTGCCAAAAAAGAGGCTGAGGAAAATTGTAGGAGTGTTACAGCCTACCAGCAGATGGGGTGTGGTAAATTCCAAAGTGAGAAATGCAAGACTGAGAAAAAAATAATAAAAGTACATACATAATTTTTAAAATTAAACTGTGTAGGCTGTAGCATATTCTTTTAAAATCATGATATTGTTTTGGATATCCTGTTTCTAGTGATGAACAATTAATCAAATTGATTTATCAAGATTTCTTTTATATAATATAGTCATTCAAATATAACTAAATTTATAAATTATAACTGAACTAGTTACATAAAACAAAAATAAGATGCAATCCATAAAACAGAGGATAAAGGAGTCATAATAGAAATACTATTTATCTATGAAAATATGAATATGATAAAAATAAATTATACACCAAACCCAATAATTATATAAATAGGTTCCCTCTAACATAAAAAAGAGGTTAATTCAGAAAAAATAAAGGAAATACAATTCAGGAAAAGGATTCTTAAACTTATTTCAAGTGACGCAGTTACTGCTACTGCTAAGTCACTTCAGTCGTATCCGACTCTGTGTGACTCCATAAACCGCAGCCCACCAGGCTCCCCCGTCTCTGGAATTCTCCAGGCAAGAACACTGAGTGGGTTGCCATTTCCTTCTCCAATGCATGAAAGTGAAAAGTGAAAGTGAAGTCGCTCAGTCGTGTCTGACTCCTAGTGACGTCATGGACTGCAGCCTACCAGGCTCCTCCGTCCATGGGATTTGCCAGGCAAGAGTACTGGAGTGGGGTGCCATAGTTACTAGCTGCTTTCGAATGTATATGTAATCAAAGCTCCAGGACAGTCTTATCACTCCTTTTTCTTATATAATCAAAGTTTTAGTTTCTTCTTTATTTAGTTTTTCCTTTATTTCTGACAAACTTACTACTTCTCTCCCCACTCTCAAAACTGCTATATGCTTTGCAAAACTGTTAGATCAAAAGTCCTTTTTTCTAAATATGCTGTGGATTGTCTCATGACCATTTTGAACAGTTTTCCTTCTTGAAACTATCTTCAAGTTCAAAGACTTTTAAATGTCCTGATTTTTCATTGTACTTGTGTCTGTCTTTCTGATGATTTTCTTTTTTCCATTTGTCTTTCTACAAAAAGCAAATCTATTCTTGTTTCTCTTAAAAAAATCAATAACAGTCAGTCTTTAATATAAAGCTCTACTTCTGAACTCTCAGTAAGCTTCTAATCCCTTATCTCCAACTCTCTCCTTAATATTTCTATTTGAATGTCAGGCTATTATCTTCCAGAATCAAAGACTGTTAAAGTTCCAACTGACCTGGAGATCATCTAGGCAAATCTCAAGTTCCAGATAAGGGTATAACTTGAAAGAATAATCATTCAAAGTCACTTAGATCATAGGGGTAGGACAAAGACTAATGCAGGAGTTCTGTATTTTCCAGTCTACAAATTGTATGTTATATACCACATACATGATTTCTGTTTTGTTGATAATTTAGACTAAATTCATAAATTTTATAGACCATAATTTATTAAAGAAAATTAGCATGTAGGGAAGGATATGGTTAATATCAACAATTTTAAGCCAAATAAATATGCTTGGAGGTGTTCAAAATTGACTCACAAAAAAATTAACTATTGGACTGAACAAGATTTACTTTTGAATTTTTGAGAACCTATAAAATAATTTGCTTTGATTGGCTCAGTTCTTGTGGGTTGATAAACTTGATATCTCAACTATCTCTCAAAAATCTGAATCTGCTCCCATGGCTGTATTAAGAATGCACTTATCAAATTTAGATGTTTGGGATGGCAGAAACTTGAGTATCTCTGCAGACCCAGTCCCAGGGAAGCACTGGTAACAAGTGGTAAAAAGTTTAAGAAAGATAACAATTCAAAGACTCTGAAAATTATTCTAATGACACAGAGAAAATTAAGAAACATTTATTTTAGAAAATTTACTAAATTTTGGTAAGAACACTGCAAGTCTATGGCACTTGACTATGACCTGTTCCCTCATTCCCCTATTCTCCCTACCCTTCTGTGGTAAGCACAGCCCCCAACATGCCTGGTCCCTCTGACAAGTTTCTCTCATCAACATTTTTAGGCTTATCAGCAGCCTAGAATCTGGGCTTACCTTCTCAATTTCATGCCCTGACCACTGATATGCATGTTTATCTCTATTAAAGTAATAAGGCTTGACTGTTAAAAAAAAAAAAAAAAAGTATGATAATAGAAACATGGATCTAGGCAGTACAACCAGTAAAATAGGGTTTCCCTCTCCCTTTACCTCTCAGTCAAAGATATGGTATTTCAACATAAGGGGCAGGCCTCTTGAATTTTTCTTCTCCACTCCACCCCCAAATAGCAGAGGCTAAACTCCTGGTGAGTGTTGAAACAACTTAGGGGCTTCCTTCCTCAACCCACCCTTTCCACGGAGCAGAGGATTTACTCTAGGCTGAGATTTTTCTGGTCTTTATTGGCCTTTCCTCAACTCATTTATTGGGCAAAAGTTCCATATTCAGAGATGTAAGCTGAGAAGTCTACTATACTCAATACCCTCATAATGGGATGGTATCATTCAAGGAAAAGGAGAATACTGTCCCTATCCTCAGCTGTGGAGTAGAGGCTCACAGATTTGCCATGTGAGATAGGCAGTTAAGGAAAAGTGAAAGTGAAAGTTGCTCAGTCATGTCCGACTCTTAGTGACCCCAGGGACTATACAGCCCATGGAATTCTCCAGGCCAGAATATTGGAGTTGGTAGCCCTTCCCTTCTTCAGGGGATCTTCCCAACCCAGGGATTGAACCCAGGTCTCCCACATTGCAGGCAGATTCTTTACCAGCTGAGTCACAAGGGAAACCCAAGAATACTGGAGTGGGTAGCCTATCCCTTCTCCAGTGGATCTTCCAGACCCAGGAATCGAACTGGGGTCTCCTGCATTGCAGGCAGATTCTTTACCAACTGAACTATCAGGGAAAGTGAAAGTGAAAGTGAAGTCGCTCAGTCGTGTCAGACTCTTCCTCCATCCATTGGATTCTCCAGGCAAGAATACTGGAAGCCCACAGTTAAAGAAAACTTTCCTCAAAGTTACTGAGAATTTAGTACAATTTGATTGTGGACACACATGGATCTTCCATTTCTGAGTGGGCTTTATAAGGGAATTTGGATCAAATTGTTGCCACTGCTGCTGCTTCTGCTGCTAAGTCACTTCAGTCATGTCCAACTCTATGCGACCCTATGGACAGCAACCCACCAGGCTCCTCTGTCCCTGGGATTCTCCAGGCAAGAATACTGGAGTGGGTCACCATTTCCTTCTCCAATGCATGCATGCATGGTCAGTCGCTTCAGTCATGTCTGACTCTGTGCGACCCTATGGACAGCACCCCACCAGGCTCCTCTGTCCCTGGGGTTCTCCAGGCAAGAATACTGGAGTGGGTTGCTATTTCCTTCTCCATAATTATTGCTACATTACTATCAAATATCAGAGTCTCTTTGATTCCAGCTCTGGACCCTAATAGTCAGTTCTGGTACAAACAAAAAAAGGTCTGTTAGATAAGAAGTTAGCTACGCACATATGACAGGCAGCCCCATGGGCTGAATATTCAATAGTCCCTAATCCTGCTATTTACCACCCTGCCCAAAACAGACCCCTATCAGTCCTCCAAAATGGTCATGGGCCTGGAAAAAATCCCCCACTAGCCAAGTGGAGGAACATGTGCACGTCTCACATTATCTTATCCTTAGATAACCTTTGGCAGCCATTGGGCTTATTAAAATGTTCATAAATATTCTATGGATAAATACATCTAATTATAACTGACTGAATTATGGGCAGGGCCTGCTCAATAGGGTCTCTTATTATATAACTGGCAGCTGCTGTTAATTAAGACTGTCAATCAACAACCACCTGGATTATGCAAAAAACCTTGCCTTAAAAGCTGTACATCCCAGCCCTCCTTGGCCATTACCTTCCTTGGCCTGGCTTACCTCTCTTGAGGTGTTCTTTCAGCTCTCTCTTTCAATAAACTCTCCTGCAACTGGTAAGAAACAAGGCCCAAGGTAGAAGTAGTAATGGTTTCACTCAACCTTCTGTTACAGGGATATTCTATGATTCATGGCAAGAATTTGGTCAAAGCACTCAAGGCTCATTTTCTTCTTGCTATATCAAAACTTGATCCTGAACCTTTATATTACAAAGTTGGAGTAACACATTAGCCTAAAACCTGGTCTAAACCCTAACTCATTAAATATTGCAAGCCCTCTTCCAACTCAAAAAAAAAAAA
>NW_011494738.1:4683262-4683388 GCF_000754665.1 Bison bison bison
TATATATATAATACTGAATTTTGGTGAAGTCAGTGTATAAAAGTATAGTGCCTTTTTTTTTTTTTTTGCCTGCAAGGACATATTGAATACCTGATCTATTTAGGTTAAAAAAAAAAAAAAAAATTT
>NW_011494738.1:4683731-4710091 GCF_000754665.1 Bison bison bison
ATTTTTTTTTTTTTTTTTTTTTTTCCAAACGAGTTTGGAAGTACAATGTGTGGCAATTCTTTTCCCCTGGGAAACTTTTAACAATTCTGTATAATTAAAAACTGACCTGGAGGATGGGCAAGTCAGAATGGTATTAGGTTTCAGGGCCTCAGAAGCTGGCGGACTCGGACTGTGGCTCCACAGCTACACCTCACAGGTTGGTGTTGCCGCCCCGGGAGATTCCTGAGCGTTGGTTCTGGAGGCAGCCCGAGCATGCGCAGCTCGCTGCCTGGGGTGTCCTGCTCCTGTCAGGGCAGTCCCGCAAGAGCGCGACATCTGTGCGGGATCCAGTTTCTAGTCCCCTGACTGTGCTCCTGAGAGAGCCCAGACCTCACTATGCCTCCAAGTTTTGTGAGCGGTCAGGAGTCTGAGGGGACTGAGGTTTACTTGATACGTGACGTGTACGAGACTCCTGAGAACAGCTCTGGAACCGCGGCCCTCTGGCATCCAGGACACTAAGGTAATTTTTTTTCAAAACTTGTTTATATATATGTATACACACACACACACATATATATGTGTGTGTGTGTGTATATATATATACACATACTTTTTTTCTTGTAGAACTGAAGCACGATATGACTGTCAACACACTCAGCAGTTTATACTACAACTATAGTTTTTAAAGAAATATTCAGATAACTAATATACAAGCTATATGTCAGAAGATGATGAGAACAGCTGAAAAACTAGTTACGGGTGGTGTCCGTTTTACATGAGGTATTGTTTTGATAGATTGATGTCCCTGGGAAGCAAATTCTGGTACAAAGTATTGGGAGAACCCTAAGCAATCCTGTACTGTTTTACCTGGAGTGCCTGGAACATGAGACCTTGACTACTCTTAAACAAGACATTTCTCAAGACTGTATATGTACAAAGAAATCTTGAGGCATGCCATGATGTCTCCCTTCATGAGGAAGAGTCGGCTTCTTCCATGCTTGTTTTAAAGAACCTGATTCCCTAAGCTACATGTTCCTCTTTAAGGGAATACACAGTGTGTGCAGGTATCCATCTGACCTTTCATTTGCATTGTTGGGCTTGAGGGTCATGGGAGAACTGATTCAAGCTTTATTCTCATGCTGCTTGCTTTGCTATGAGTAATAACTTCATTTGGCTCTGAACCAGAAGTCCTGTTTCTTTCACAGCTCTGAACTAGGAATCTCCTTTCTTCTGCTAGCCTTCCTGAAAGGGTAACAGAGTAACTGGTAGTTTCTAAGTAGGATACAGACACATTTCAGACCCTTATACATGAAGAAATTCTGTGTGTGGGTGGGGGGGGGGAGGGTGTTTTCTGTGGGGTGGTGAAAGAGGCAAAGCTAGGCAGAAGGAAACGATCTATGGTGCAGTCACACCAAAGACCCCAGACAGTGCTGCAAAGAAATTGGGATCAGGGCTAACCCAGCAGACATGCAACATGGATCAGGGATAACCCAGCAGATATGCAACAAATGGAGGCAAGAAAATCTGGCCTGTGTGTCTTTGCATGTGGACTGCCCCCCAAAATGAAGCCTGCGCTTGAGCATGGTGGCCTCTCTTTGTCTAAAGGCAAGGGAAATAGCAAAGCCCGGGGAGTGCACCCTAGCATCCACTAGGGCTGCAAATAAAAAACATCAAAAGAATGGCCTCTGACAAAACAATGAGTTTTCTCTAGAAATATATGGCATTTCTCTATTGTCATGCAATAGTATTTGTGAGTTTTAAAAATACACTTCTGAGGTAAAACTCTGTTTTAAAATTTTTAGATTGCATGTGTGAATAGACTCAAGTAAAATAGTAACTTTGGTAAGATTTGTGACTTCTATTTTGTAATAACTGTGCCGTGTAAGCCTTTGTGGTTAATTATGGACAGTATCAATTATCAACAACTAAACACACTTTCCAATTAACTACTGCCTTCTTTCCTCATTCACCCAGACACTCTGGTAATTTCTTATATATTACATCTGAAATGTGGTTTACAAGCATATGAATTACAGATTCGGACTATCTGAGTTAGAATTCTAACTCTTACATTTTTGCTTTACTTTGCACACATTGCCTAATTTGTCTTTGCTACAGATTTCTCTTTATTACAGAACAGATAATGATTGTGTTTAGATCAAAGGCTTACTTCATCACTTGAATCTTACTACTGGATTTTTAAGTGCATAGGGAGAAGGAAATGGCAACCCACTCTAGTACTTTTGCCTGGAAACTCCCATGGATGGAGGAGCCTGGTAGCCTACAGTCCATGCCATCGTGAAGAATCAGACACGATTGGGTGACTTCACTTTCACTCTTTACTTTCATGCATTGGAGAAGGAAATGGCAATCTATTCCAGTATTCTTGCCTGGAGAATCCCAGAGACAGAGGAGCCTGGTGGGCTGCTGTCTATGGGGTGGCACAGGGTCGGATACAAATGAAGTGACTTAGCAGGAGCAGCAGCAGCAGCAGGGAGTGTCTTATTTAACTGTGTATCACCAATATTAATTGCATGGCCTGACATACAGATGAAATTAACTGCTTGTTGAATAAATGGATTAAATTATAATGCATTTTCAATGTTACTAGGTTTGATCCAGAAACATAATTTTACACTTAGAGACCTTCATAGAAGATAAAGATAAAAGCAAAGCTGTCAGTAGAGATGGTTTTGAGTAACAAATGTAGTATCTGAGGACAGTGCTAAATGTCTGAAATGTTGTTTAACAAGGGAGAATAGCTAACACCTCCAAACATAATGCTCTTACTTTTTGGCACACTTGATAGCAAAATTTCCTATCCTTTATTACAATAATGAAAAGTATATAAGCTAGCAGGAACTAAAAGAATAAGAAGTAATATTTTATTATTATTCAAAGTTATCAGTATAATGATATATGAATTCTGGTACCGTGTGTGCTTAGGTGCTCAGTTGTGTCCAACTCTGAGACCCCATGGACTGTAGCCTGCAAGTCCCCTCTGTCCATGAGATTTCCCAGGTAAGAATACTGCAGTGAGTTGCCAGTTTCTTCTCCAAGGGATCTTCCTAACTCTGGGATCGAAGCCACTTCTCTTGTATTTCCTTGCATTCACAGGCAGATTCTTTACCAACTGCACCACAGTAGCACTTGAGAAAGTGTACCTGCTTTCTTTGGAGGAACATCATGAAAAAGTTGGTACCTAAGCTATAACTTTAAAATTGTGAGAAAATCTAAATGAAGTTAAGATAAAGGTAAAAGAAGAGGTCTTAAGAGAGACTGTTCCAAGCAGTTCCAATTTAGCTAAAATGATGAAAATGAGTAAAGTGAAATAAGAGAAAAAGTCAGAGAGATGATTGGGGTGGGGAAGTCTTTGTTCAGATTCCCTCTAAAGCAGAGCCCAAGCCAGTGATGTAGATATTGATGTTGGTATTTTATTAGAAAGGTGATCCCATAAAGCAGGATTGAAAGCACAGGAAGGGTGATTCGATTAAAAAGAAAAAACTGAAATAAGAATAATTATTTTATAATAGGGGCTCAATTTCATCACACCTCCTGAGAAAGATAAATAATAGTTCTTTGAGATATCCTCCTTGAAGGAAAGTTGCATGGCTCAAGGTAACCAGGAAATTAAAACTCCCCTCCAGGTCCTCCCCACCATTCATTTCAGTCCAAAGACAAATTAACTCATTGGCTTCTGTGGCCCTACAAAATAGGCGAGCCCTGGACCTTCTCACCACAAAAAAAGGGAGAGACCTGCCTTTTTCTAGGAAAAGACTGCTGCTATTTTGTTAATGAAATGGACATAGTCCGGGACAGAGTCAAAGAACTTAGAGACAGAATTGAATGCCACAAAAAAGAATTACAAAACCTTTACACTCCCCAAAACCTGTTCCAACAGGCCCTCCCTTGGTTACTTCCTTTCTTGGGACCATTGGTACTTATCATTTTACTCCTTTTATTTGGACCCTGTCTCTTCAATCTCTTTCAAAGTTTTCTCCAAGAACGGATTTGGGCCATCTCTCGAGATCAAGTCAAGACTGTTTTTTGTTTGAAACCCTGATGGCAAGAATAGAAAATCAACACTACGGGCCTTAAACTTCCTTCCTCCCAGACTACAAACCCCTGACCCTCATTTATCAGCACAAAGAAGCCCTGAACATTAACGGCACCCACATCTCTTTCTCTTTTTATATATATTCCTTAAAGTCAAGAGTGAAGGAAAGTTGCCTGGCTCAAGGTAACCTGGAATTAAAACTCCCCTCTAGGTCCTCCCCACCATTCTGGCAAGAAAGAGAACTCTCTCACCCAAAGAAAAAAATAGACATTAGGTTAATTATGCCCAGCTCCAAGCTGGCCCAGCCTCTGGCCAATCTCCAGAACTCCTTGCCCCAGCCGTTTAAGAGATAACTACTCCCAGCAACCTTGGAGAAGAACAGGCCCCCTTAAGATGGCAGCTTTCTACACACATACGTATATATACTTACTCTTCTTAGATAAGTGCAGCAGCTCACTAATCTGACTGTTGCCCCTTTTTGCCTCATTAAAGGTGATCTGTTCCTGTAGAGTGCCAGTCTCATTCTTTTTCTGAACCTCGCCTACTCTAACTCCATACCTTACAATCCTAAAGGAAAGAAGGCTTGGATATTTACTTATAGGCACTACTATCAATTGATCTTGTCTTAAGGCATTAATTCCTCCATATTTCCATATTTCTGTGGGAACTCTCCCAGCCTGGCACTGTATTCCACCCCAAGAGGAGAATCCTTGGACTGGAGGGCAAGTTAAGGATTTCCAATGTATATTTCAGATGGGATGTTGCCATCAAGAGATCAGTTGGAAACATAAACTGTGGATATGAGCTCTCCACAGTAGCTGCATATGAAATCATAGATGGGCTACAGAGATGTTATATGAGGCACAAACTTGTCTGCTACAAGTAAATAAGCAGCATTAGACCATGCAAGCCTTGTGTATCTTATTAGGGAGCTTGGAATTTACCTACTTGTGTTTATGAACTGAACAGAGACTAGTATAAGTCAGAGACTATTATGATCAAATAATAGATGGGGAAACAGGGGAAACAGTGTCAGACTTTATTTTTCTGGGCTCCAAAATCACTGCAGATGGTGACTGCAGCCATGAAATTAAAAGACGCTTACTCCTTGGAAGGAAACTTATGACCAACCTAGACAGCATATTGAAAAGCAGAGACATGACTTTGTCAACAAAGGTCTGTCTAGTCAAGGCTATGGTTTTTCCAGTGGTCATGTATGGATGTGAGAGGTGGACTGTGAAGAAAGCTGAGAGCCAAAGAATTGATGCTTTTGAACTGTGGTGTTGGAGAAGACTCTTGAGAGTCCCTTGGACTGCAAGGAGATCCAACCAGTCCATCCTAAAGGAGATCAATCCTGAGTGTTCATTGGAAGGACTGATGCTGAAGATGAAACTCCAGTACTTTGGCCAGCTGATGTGAAGAGCTGAATCATTTGAAAAGACCCTGATGCTGGGAAAGATTGAGGGCAGGAAGAGATGGGGACGACAGAGGATGAGATGGTTGGATGGCATCACAGACTCAATGGACATGGGTTTGGGTGAACTCCGGGAGTTGGTGATGAACATGGAGGCCTGGCATGCTGTGGTTCATGGGGTCGCAAACAGTCGGACATGACTGAGCTACTGAACTGAACTAACTGATGGATTTTTCTGGACATGAGATGCCATCATGTGCTTAATATAAACACTGATGATGAATATATTACAATATCAAAATCCAGTTGGTGGTAATTTCAAAAGGATTACATAGTACTAATTCCAGGGCCTGCCAATATGGAGAAGAGATTACATGTTTTATGCATTCTTCTACCTCTCAAGTAAAAACTACTTTAAACAGGACATTAAATATAAATCATTAACTTTTAAAAGTCCTTAGCAAATATTTTGTATTGTGAAGAGAGTTATTTACTCATTATATTAGTAGAAATTCTGTGTAAAAACCATATTGAAATATAGTGACTTAAAACAGCAATTTCTTATTGCTCACAGTTTGTATGTTGGCCAGGAGCCAACTGATCTAGATTGGGCTTAGCTGAAGTGATTTCGTTCATCATTCTTCCAGACCCAGAGGACTGGCCCAAGCACCTTTTTTCTTTGAACCTGGCTGCAGCATAATAGAGGGCTTCCCTGGTAGCTCTGTGGTAAAGAACCCACCTGCAATACAGGAGATGCAGGTCAGATCCTTGAATCAGGAAGATCCCCTAGAGAAGGAAGTGGCAATCCATCTGTATTCTTGCCTGGGAAATCCCATGGACAGTGAAGCCTAGTAGGCTACAGTCCATGGGATCTCAAAAGAGTCAGACATGATGACTAAACAACAAACAAAGTATAAAAGAACAAGTAGAAACACACAATGTTTCTGTGAGCCTTAGCTTAGAACTGATTCACTATCACAATTGTCTTATTCCTTTAGGCTAACAAATCAGGTGACCAAGCCCAGAGTCAAGATTTAGTGAAGTACATTTTCCTACTTTAGTGAGAAGTCGCATGCCAAGGTGTACCTATAGAGGGTCAAAAAATCAGGGTCACTAATACTATTTACCACACTGTATTAGTTTCATAGAGCTGCTCTAGCTAATTACCACAAGCATAGTAGATTAAAACAAAAGATGTTTATTTCCTTTATAGTTCTGGAGTCCAGATATCCATAATTAAAGTGTTGAAAGGATTAGTTTCTGCTCTGAATTTAGAAACAAACAAACAAACAACAACAACAACAAAAACACTGAGGAGAAAGTTTTTACTCATTGGTCAGACAGCAAAAAAAAAAAAGAAGTAAATAGTAAATAAAGTGTTTGCTACTGTTATATAACAATTTGCCACATACTTACCCGGTTGAAACAATGTTCATTTGTAGTTCAAGTTTCCAGCCTACATAGTTGGTTTCAGTACTCTGAGTTTCATAAGGCTGATAGTAAGATGTCAGCTGAAGTTGCAGTTCTTATCTGGGACTTGGCATCTCCTTCCAAAATCTCTGGTTGGCAGCAGAGGTTACTTTCTTCTTAAGTTTTTGACATGTCCTCCTTCATTTATCAAGTCAGCTGTAAGAGGCTAGGTCTCTCTCACACATTGAATCTCCCCCTTTTCCCTTCCTTCTTATATTTTAAGGTCTCTTTTGGTAGAAATATCATTAGATGTATTAGTTTCCCATCCTGCCTCTGCAACCACTATGTGTATATATAAACTTGAGGGGCATCTCATATACTTTCAAGTCTTTATTTCCTAACATATAGAATGAGGACACTGAAGTCTACGTTTTCTCTGAACAAAATTTTTGGCACATTGGAATCACTCTAGGGTTTCTTTCAGTTCTAATTTTAAATCATCTGAACAAGGAATTCAGTAATAAAGATGTACTTTTTCCCAAATACATAACAATATTCCCTGATTATTCTCAATAAAAGTTCATTAAATGAATAAAAATGTAAAAAGGTGAATCAGTACTTTTCAAGCTATCTATATTTCACAAAGGGGAAAAATCAAGCAAAAGTAATAGAACTGCTCAGATTCCTGACCTCCCTGCAAGATTTATAAATTTTATTAACTGTTTATTCATGTGAAACCTAATATCTGATATCTGTGAGTCAGGAACAGCAATTAATTATACTGCTGTCACTCAAAAAGGAGTAGGTCCTAATACATAACAATGATCAGTCAATTCTATAGAAAGCTCTCTTCTAGATTTAATACTGAATTACCAACCTAAAATAATGTTTTTAAAGGAAAAAGATATTATGTCTCTATTATGTGTGAATCTCTCTATACATTATAAACAAACATTAAGTTAATTTTGTGACATTTTGGTTTATTCCTTGTTTGTTTTATTATGTTTGTTTTGTTTTATAATGTGCTGTGGCAAGGATATTAAGTGGAGAAGGCAATGGCAACCCACTCCAGTACTCTTGCCTGGAAAATCCCATGGACGGAGGAGCCTGGTAGGCTGAAGTCCATGGCGTCGCTAAGAGTCAGACACGACTGAGCAACTTCATGTTCACTTTTCCCTTTCATGCATTGGAGAAGGAAATGGCAACCCACTCCAGTGTTCTTGCCTGGAGAATCCCAGGGATAGGGGAGCCTGGTGGGCTGCCATCTCTGGGGTTGCACAGAGTCGGACACGACTGAAGTGACTTAGCAGCAACAGCAGCAGAGAGCTTTGTTTTAAAGTTGTCTTTTCTATACATATGTTGAATTGACACATCACCTACCAAAATTGCTGTTTTGAATAAAAATGTAATACTTTATTTTTAAAGCCTTTTGGTGAAATCAGGGTGCGATAGAAGCAGTTTACTCTTTGGAAATGTAGTTATTAATCAAAATGTGGAAGGCATCTTGATGGGGGGAACTTTAAATTATGATAGAAAAATTTACCAAGTTAAGATTTTCTAGAAACTACTGAAATTCTGAGACAGAGATTTTTCTGTAGATGTCAATAAAGAGGCTGTCTCATTTTGCAGAATCTATGTTAATGGAGCTGTGTCACCAGAAACAGATTCCAAGATGGAGAGTTATATACAGATTTTTTGGGAAATGGTCTCAGAGTATATAACTTTAAGACAATGAAGGTAGGAAGAAGCAGAGAAACATGCTGACCTACAGTTTAATTGCAACTAAGGTCTTTGCAACCCTGCGTTAGCTAATCATTGACACACTCTGGAAGGAAGTAAAACCTTACCTAGACAATTTATTAAAATTGAGGAGTTTCTAGTCAGGGACATTTCTGAGTCACCAGTAGCCAGTGTTCCCACCAGCTGGGGAATGAGTGCCACATTAGATTTCTATTACAGCTGTTTAAAATTTACCTTATTTAATGTCTTTAGACAACATACTTTTATTATCTTACATTTCTGGAGGTCAGAAGTCTTAAGCAGGTATCTTTGAGCTAGAATCAAAGTGTCAGCTGGGATGTTTTCTGTTTCAGATGCTCCAGGGAAAATTCCATTTTCTTTCTTCCTTCTTCAACTTCTGCAGGCTGTCTTCATTCCTTGGCTCAAGATCTTCTTCCATCTTCAAAACTGGTGGAGTCTTATGCTACATCACTCTAATAGGCATTCCTATTTTTTTTCTGCACTTTATGAGAATCTTGTGAGTACACTGGGCCCACCCAGATAATCCGAAAATTTTTTCTGTTTCAAGATTAGCTGAGTGGTATTCTTAATTCCATCTGCAACTTTAATTTTCCTTTGCTGTGAAACCTAACATATCACAGGTTCTAGAAATTTGGATGTAGACCTTTTTGAGGGATCGATATTCTGCCTATAACAGGTACATTGATGCCCAGAGAGATATCTGATTGGAACACACTATATATAGTTGCTAGACTGGTGAATTAAAATAGAGCTATAAATGGAGCCATCTTTATAAATCTTTAAGAGTGTCACTATTCTCTACCATTTTCTGCCAGGATGTGATATCTATTTTTTATAGTGTAATGGAGTTAACATTTATATACTGTAGACTAGAATATAATGAGTTTACAATTAAAATTTACAGAACTATGTAAGCATCACTATGGGCTTTCCTGGTGACTCAGACAGTAAAGATTCTGCCTGCAATGCAGGAGACGTGGGTTCAATCCCTGGGTTGGGAAGATATCTTGGAGAGGGGAATGGCAACCCATTCCAGTATTCTTGTCTCAAGTATTCCATGGACAGAGGAGACTGGGTGTGCAAAGACAGAGGACAGTCCATGGGTGTGCAAAGAGTCAGACACAACTGAGCGACTAACACTTTGACTTTCACTCTCAAGCATCACTACAATTCAATATTAAAACATTTTATCAGCCCATTAGTTGTCTCCCACACATTTCCAAATAATTCCCACTCTCATGAATCCTAGACAATCAATTATCTGCTTTTGGTTTCCGTAGCTTTCATTCTTCTTGACATTTCATGTAATATAATCATCCAATATATACATTTTTGCATCTGGAAAATGTGCTATGAATTTAACTCATTTTGTTTATCCATTGACTGATTAATATTCATTTAGATTATTTCCATCTTAGGGATGTTATGAATAATTCTGTTATGAGCATTCATGTACAAGTCTTTGTATGGACATAAGCATTTGAGTAAATACCTAGAAATGGAAAGGTAAGGCCATATGATATGTTTAAATACACATGTATTTTTTTAAAAAAGAAACTGCCAAACTCTTTCTAAAACAGCTAAATCATTTTTATCCCCACAAGAAATGTATGATGCTATTTATTTTTATACATCCTTGCCAACACTTGTTGTTTTATGTCTTATGATAATACCCATATTGTGCATATGTGGTGGTATCTCATTGTATTTTTCAATTGCATTTTCCTAATTACAAAGGATATTGAGCATCTTTTCATGTGACTATGTGAATAGGCATTAATATAACTTTGTTGATGAAATGCCAAATTATTTGTTTACTGTTTAGTTGGAATTCTTGTCTTTTAAATACTGACTTGAAAGAGTTACTTGCATATTCTGGGTACAGGTCCTTTATTACATACATGGTTTTCAGACATGACTTGTCTTTTCAATTTTACTAATCTATTTTGAAACACAGGAATTTTTACTGTTGTTGAAATTAAACAATTTTTTTCTTTTATGAATCATATTTTGGTACTGAATCTAAGTTTATGTCCTTAAGCTTTTTTCTTCTTTTTCAAAATTGTTAAAGCTATTTCATTTACATATTAATTTGAATAATCAGCTTGTCAATTTCTACCAAAAATGATTACTGATACATTGATGAGGATTTTATTGAATTTATAGATCAATTTGGAGAGTTGCAGTCATAAGAAACATGGAGTCTTCTAATCCATACACATGGAATTCTTATTAATTTGTTTGGATCTTTAAAATTTCTCTCAGCAATCTTTTGAACTTTTCATTGTACAGACTTCATTTTCCTCTTTTTAATGATTGAAGTATATTTGACTTATATTAATTTCAGTTTTACAAAACAGTGATTCAATATTTTTATAGATTATGCACCATACAAAGTTATTTATTACCTATAGTTCCTGTATTGTTCAGTACATTCCTGGGATTTGTTTATTATATAACTGGTCATTTGTACTTCTTAATCCTGTTCACCTGTTTTTCCCATTTCACCACCCACCTCCCATCTGGCAACCACTAGTTTGTTTTGGGGAGAAGACAATGGCACCCCACTCCAGTACTCTTGCCTGGAAAATCCCATGGATGGAGGAGCCTGGTAGGCTGTAGTCCATGGGGTCACTAAGAGTCAGACACAACTGAGCACCTTAACTTTCACTTTTCCTTTCATGCATTGGAGAAGGAAATGGCAACCCACTCCAGTGTTCTTGCCTGGAGAATCCCAGGGACGGGGGAGCCTGGTGGGCTGCCATCTGTGGGGTCGCACAGAGTCAGACACAGCTGGAACAACTTTAGCTGCAGGAGCAGCAGCAATGAACATTTTGGTGCCTATGTCTTTTTTAATTGTTTTCATTTTCTTTGATTAAATACCCAGGAGTGGAATTTCTGGGTCATATGGTAGCTCGATTTTTAATTTTTTGAGGAAACTTCATATTGTTTTCCATAGTGGCTATGCCAGTTTACATTCCCACAATGTAGGAGGTTTCCTTTTCTTCATATCCTTCCATCAGTTGTTACTACTTGTCTGTTTGATGATAGTCATTCTAATAACTGTAAGGTTATAGATACTTCATTGTGGTTTTGATTTGCATATCCCTGATGAGAGTAATGTTGAGCCTCTTCATGTGCCTGTTGTTCATCTGTATGTCTTCCTTTTTTTAAAAAAGGTGTCGATTCTTTATTTTTCATGTGATAACATATGCAAACATTTTTTATATATTTTAGATTCTTCCAAGTGCTATTTTTCAAAATTAGAGGATAATTTCTTTATAAGTTGTTAGTTTCTGCCCTACAACATCATGAATCACAGATGAATGGATAAGAAAGTTGTGGTACATATACACAATGGAATATTACTTGGCCATTAAAAAAATACATTTGAATCAGTTCTAATGAGGTGGATGAAACTGGAGCCTATTATACAGAGTGAAGTAAGCCAGAAAGAAAAACACCAATACAGTATACTAACGCATATATATGGAATTTAGAAAGATGGTAACGATAACCCTGTAAGCGAGACAGCAAAAGAGACACTGATGTATAGAACAGTCTCTTGGACTCTGTGGGGGAGGGAGAAGGTGACATGATTTGGGAGAATGGCATTGAAACATGTATAATATCATATATGAAATGAATCACTAGTCCAGTTTCGATGCAGGATACGAGATGCTTGGGGCTGGTGCACTGGGATGACCCAGAGGGATGGTATGAGGAGTGAGGAGGGAGGGGGATTCAGGATGGGGAATACGTGTACACCTGTGGTGGATTCATGTTGGTGTATGGCAAAACCAATATAATATTGTAAAGTAATTAGCCTCCAATTAAAATAAATAAATTTATATTAAAAAAAAAGAAGAAAGGAGCAAAGCTT
Source organism: Bison bison bison (assembly GCF_000754665.1). Lineage (NCBI taxonomy): Eukaryota > Metazoa > Chordata > Mammalia > Artiodactyla > Bovidae > Bison > Bison bison. Next base: position 4,696,236 of record NW_011494738.1, read on the forward strand.
CATCAGCCTGGCTCTACTGAGCTAACCTTGCACTGTACAACAGCCAATAAACCTCTTTGCTTCAAAAAAAGAAAACATGAATCAGCTATAAGTATACATATATCACCTCCATCTTGAGCCTCCTTCCCAAACTTCCCATCCCACCTCTCTAGGTCATCATAAAGCATGGAGCTGAGCACCTTGTGTTATACAGCCACTTCCCACTGGCAATCTATTTTACACCTGGTCATGTACGTATGTCAGTGCTGCTCTCTAAATTTGTTCCATCCTCTCCTTCCTCTACTTCTACAAGTCAATTCTCTACATCTGTGTCTCTATTCCTGCCCTGAAAGTAGGTTCATCAGTACCATTTTTCTAGATTCCATATATATACATATGTGTGTGTTAATATATGATATTTGTTTTTCTCTTTCTGACTTACTTCACTCTGTATGACAAACTTTAGGTCCATCCGTACCACTACAAATGATTCAATGTCACTCCTTTTTATGGCTAATATTCCACTGTATATATGTACCACAACTTCTATAGCTGTTCATCTGTTGATGAATATCTAGGTTGTTTCCATGTCCTGGATGTTGTAAATAGTGCTGCATTTACATGTATATGTGTCTTTTTGAGTTATGCATTCCTCAGGGTATTTGCCCAGAGGTGGGATTGCTGGGTCATATAGTAGTTTTATTCCTAGTCTCTTAAGGAACCCTCATACTGTTCTCCATAGTTGTTGTATCAATTTACATTCCCACCAATGGTGCAGGAATGTTCCCTTTTCTCCACATCCTCCAGAATTTTTTGTCCGTAGATTTTTTGATGATGAACATCCTGACTGGTGTGAGGTGATAACTCATTGAGGTTTTGATTTGCATTTCTCTGCTAATGTGTGATGTTGAGCATTTTTTCACGTTTTTCATGTGTGTCTTTGGAGAATTATCTGTTTAAGTCTTCCACCACTTTTCAGTTGGGTTGTTTGCTTTTCTGATATTGGCTGCATGAGCTGCTTGTGTATTTTGGAGATTAATAGTTTGTCAGTTGCTTCATTGTCAGTTATTTTCTCCCATTCTGACGGTTGTCTTTTCATCTTATTTATGGTTTCCTTTGCTCATCAGAAGCTTTTAAGTCCCATTCGTTTATTTTTGTTTTTATGTCCATTACTCTAGGAGGTGGGTCAAAGAGGATCTTGCTGTGATTTATGTCAAAGAATATTCTGTGTTTTCTTCCAGGGGTTATATAGCTTTTATATTTAGGTCTTTAATACATTGTTGTTTAAGTTTTCACTGTGTTATATTCTTTTCCTGAGTTTGATGAGCATTTTTATGACCATTACTTTGAACTCTTTTATCAAGTACATTACTTATCTCTGTTTTGCTAGTTTTTTTCCTCAAGTTTTGTCTTGTTCTTTGGTTTGGAATGTATTTCTCTGTCTTCTCATTTTGTTCGACTTTCTGTGTTAGTCCTTATGAATTAGACAATTTACTTACCTTTCTTGGTCTTGAAGGCATGTCTTTTTTGTAGAAGTGTCCTTATGCAGGCAGTGTATGTCCAGCTGCTTTTGCTGGAGAGGTAGAACTGGAGCCTTGTACAGGCTGGGGCTTCTCCCATGGTACATTGTGAACCACCATCTTGGTGGGTGTTTGGGCTTGGAGTCAGAGCTGAGTGCAGGCTTCAGGTGGTGGGGAGGAGATGGGCAGGGTGCACATTCTGGGGCAGCTAGGATGTCAAGTACTTTTTAATGTACTCCTCCGCACTAAGACTCAGAATAAGTAAGTCTGTGCATTGCCCTTTAAGAGTGGAGTCACAGTTTCCTGTACTCCCTCAGTTTTCCTGATCTTAAGCTCTGCTGGTATTCAAAACCAGTTAAGGGGGTTTGTCTTCCCAGTGTGAGTTCCCAGGGTTAAGATACACAATCTGGGGTGTGAGCCATTCACTCCTTAAGGATGACCACTGAGCTTATGATATGCTTTCCTCTTTTGAGTTGCCCTCAAGGTATGTGAGTCCTATTTAAATTGCTTCTCCTCCCCTCCTATCCATCTCAGTGTTTGGTTTTCTTTTTCTTTAGATCTTTGTAGAAGAGCTGTTCTGCTGGTCTTCCAGTTGTTCTCAGAGAAAATTGTTCTATATGTAGTTGTCATTTGGGTGTGTCTGTGGGAGAAGATGATCTCATGATCTTCCTACTTTGCTCTCTTGATCCCATCATTAAAGCCTTTCATTTCTTTAGTTAAATTTATTACTGAGTACTATTCTGGTTATGCTTCTAGGAATACATTTCTTTAAATTACTTTTTTCAGAATGTTCATTGTGAGTATGTTGCTGTTCAGTTGCTGAGTCATGTCCAACTCTTTGCAACTCCATAAACTGCAGCACAACAGGCTTGCCTGTCCTTCACTATCTCCTGGAGTTTGCTCAGACTCATGTCCGTTGTATCAGTGATGCCTTCCAACCATCTCATCCTCTATCATCTCCTTGTCCCCTTGCCCTTAATCTTTACCAGGATCAGGGTCTTTTCCAGTGAGTCAGTTCTTTGAATCAAGTGGACAAAGTATTGGAGCTTCAGCTTCAGCACCCTGTCCTTCCAACGTTTCAGTTCAGTTCAATAGCTCAGTCATGTCTGACTGTTTGCAACTCCATGGACTGCAGCATGCCAGGCCTCCCTGTCCATCACCAACTCCTAGAGTTTACTCAAACTCATGTCCATTGAGTCGGTAATGTCATCCAAGCATCTCATCCTCTGCTGTCCCCTTATCCTCCCACCTTCAATCTTTCCCAGCATCAGGGTCTTTTAAATGAGTCAGTTCTTCGCATCAGGTGGCCAAAGTATTGGAGTTTCAACTTCAGCATCAGTCCTTCCAATCAACATTCAGGACTGATTTCCTTTAGGATGTACTGGATGGATCTCTTTGCAGTCAAGGGACTCACAAAAGTCTTCTCCAACACCACAGTTGAAAAGCATCAATTCTTCAGCATTCAGCTTTCTTTATAGTCCAACTGTCACATCCACATATGATTATTGGAAAAACCTTAGCTTTGACTATGGGGACCTTTGTCACAAAAGTGTTATCTCTGCTTTTTAATATACTATCTAGGTATGTCATAGCTATTCTTCCAAGGAGCAAGTGTCTTTTAATTTCATGGGTGCAGTCACCATCTGCAGTGATTTTGAAGCCCAAGAAAATGAAATCTGACACTGTTTTCACCTTTCCCCATCTATTTGCCATGAAGTGATAGTACCAGATGCCATGATCTTTGCTTTTTTGAATGCTGAGTTTTAAGCCAGCTTTTCACTCTCCTCTTTCACCTTCATCAAGAGGCTCTTTCATTCCTCTTTACTTTCTGCCATTAAAGTGGTATCATCTGCATATCTGAGGTTGTTGATACTTCTCCCGGCAGTCTTGAATCCAGCTTGTGGTTCATCTGGCCTTGGATTTTGCATGAAGTACTCTGCTTGTAAGCCAAATAAAAGTAAAATATACAGCCTTGAGGTACTCCTTTCCCACTTTTCAACCAGTCCAGTTCCATGTCCAGTTCTAAGTGTTGCTTCTTGTCCTGCATACAGGTTTCTCAGGAGGCAGGTAATGTGGGCTCTGGTATTCCCACCTTATTAAGAATATTCCAGTTTGTTGTGACCCACACAGTCAAAGACTTTAGCATAGTTGATAAAGCAGAAGTAGAAATGCAATGGATTTTTGTATATTGATCTTATGTGACCTTCCTAAATGTTTTTCTCAGTTCAATGAATGGAAATAAGTACGTGTTTCTGTGCATATGATTTTCTCAAGATTTTATACATGGAGGAGTATGTCATGTGTATATAACTGTAGATATTTTTACCTTTTTCCAATATGAGTAATTTTATTTATTATTCATTCTGATAGTACCAACTAGAAACTATTATAATGTTAAATAGATGGTTACTGAGAATGGAAGTACTTTTTTATCTTAAACTTAAGGAAAGCATTGTCTGTCACCATTAATTATGATATTAGCATTAGGTATTTTATTGATGTCCTTTATTAGTTTCAGGCAACTTTATTCTACTTTGAGTTTGCTGTGTTTCATTGGAAATGACGCTAATGGTAAAGAATCCCTGCCAATGCAGGAGACATAATAGACATGGGTTTGATCACTGGGTCAGGAAGATACCCTGGAAAAGGAAATGGCAACCCATTCCAGTATTCTTGCCTGAAGAATCCCATGGACAGAGGAGCCTGGCGGGCTGCAGTCTATGGGGTTCAAAGATTTGGACAGGACTGAATGTCTGAGCATAAATATTGGAAAATAATGTAGAATTTGTTAAATACTTTGAATCTATTTAGATGATCATGTGCTTTTTTTTTTTCCCTTTATTTTATTACTATTAACTCTATCATGGCAGAAGTTTTGCCTGGTAATATTATTATTAATACGGCAACTTAACTTGGTGAAGGAATTGCAGAGAATTTAATTTAGCTTTCCCACTTAGTGATTCTTATCCCACAAATTTAAGAACCAATGTGAGTGTTCTGCTAAGTACAAAGCTTAGCCAATCCAATTATACATTTGGAAAGTAAAGAAATGACCACTGTGTGGGCCTGTCAGCTCAGAAAATTTGCTGTAAGTTGGAATGAGGTGTGGACTATTTTTATTATATGTCTATGATCTGCCCTCATTTTAATAATGACAAACCTTCCTGGTGCTTCGATGTCAGTGCCAGTCCAGCCCAGGATCCAGTAATGAAGCTTCTATATCCAATAATTGTCAGAAGATATTTTTGTAATCCACTACATGTACTGTACCCACTACATGGTCACTTAGCTATAAGAATATTATAGTTAATTATAGGTCCCTTTGGAGGAACAGTGTTAGATATACGGAAAAAAATTATGAAGATCAGTTCAGTTCAGTTCAGTCCCTCAGTCATGTCCGACTCTTTGCGACCCCATGAATCATAGCACGCCAGGCCTCCTTGTCCACCACCAACTCCTGGAGTTCACTCAAACTCATGTCCATCGAGTCGGTGATGCTATCCAGCCATGTCATCCTCTGCTGTCCCCTTCTCCTCCTGCCCCCAGTCCCTCCCAGCATCAGAGTCTTTTCCAATGAGTCAACTCTTCGCATGAGGTGGCCAAAGTACTGGAGTTTCAGCTTTAGCATCAGTCCTTCCAATGACACCCAGGACTGATCTCCTTCAGAATGGACTGGTTGGATCTCCTTGCAGTCCAAGGGACTCTCAAGAGTCTTCTCCAACACCACAGTTCAAAAGCATCAATTCTTCAGTGCTCAGCTTTCTTCACAGTCCAACTCTCACATCCATACGTGACCACTGAGAAAACCATAGCCTTGACTGGATGGACCTTTTTTGCAAAGTAATGTCTCTGCATTTTAATATGCTGTATAGGTTGGTCATAAGTTTCCTTCCAAGGAGTAAGCGTCTTTTAATTTCATGATAGCTGCAATCACCATCTGCAGTGATTTTGGAGCCCCCCAAAATAAAGTCTGACATGGTTTCCACTCTTTCCCCATCTATTTCCCATGAAGTGATGGGACCAGATGCCATGATCTTAGTTTTCTGAATGTTGAGCTTTAAGCCAACTTTTTCACTCTCTGCTTCCAAACTAACACCCCAAAAGATGTCCTTTTCATTATAAGGACTGGAATGCAAAAGTAGGAAATCAAGAAATGCCTGGAGTAACAGGCAAATTTGGCCTTGGAATACAGAATGAAGCAAGGCAAAGACTAAAAGAGTTTTGCCAAGAGAATGCACTGGTCATAGCAAACACTCTCTTCCAACAACACAAGAGAAAACTCTACACATTGACATCACCAGATGCTCAACATCAAAATCAGATTGATTATATTCTTTGCAGCCAAAGATGGAGAAGCTCTATACAGTCAGCAAAAACAAGACCGGGAGCTGACTGTGGCTTAGATCATGAACTCCGTATTGCCAAATTATGAAGATAGTACAGCATATTTCAGTATACTCATTGCTTGTGTAGACCTTCTTCTTTGTTTAGTCTTACTGACTTTACTCATGTCCAAAGTTATTTAGATCAGTATGTTAATTTTTTACCTTCACCGAGGTTATTTCATACATTTGTATACAATAAGACTGTGTTGCTTATTTTTAATACATTACATTCCATCAGTTTGACAGAATCAACTTGATTCTCTGAGTTCCTAAATGATTTTTTATGAATATATAACATTAAAGTTGACTGTGCTGGAAAATGTTATGTGTTTTGGAAAATACAATGTAATTTATCCATAATTATAGTGTCATATAGAATAATTACACTGCCCTAAGAAATACCCCATGTCTCACTTTATCAGTCTGTGTCCTTTTCTGGAATCATTGGTTTTTTTTTTTTGTTTTTTTTTTTTACCATGTCTTTAGTTTTTTCCAGAATGCCATATAGTTGGAATTATACTGTATGTGACTGTTTCAGAATGGCTTCTTTTACTTGTCAATGTGCATTTCAGATTCATCCATGTCTGGCTTGATAACCTACTTACTTTTATTGTTGAATAATATTGTTTTGTATGAATGTGGGACGGTTTATGCATTCATCTTTTGAAGGACATCATGGTTGCTTCCAGTTTTGGGTGATTATGAATGCAGTTGTTATAAACATTCATGTGCAGTTTTTTGTGTAGCCACATTTTCAAATCATTTGGGTAAAAATCACACTGGGAGTGTGATTGCTTGATCGCAGGTTAAGGCTATGTTTAGCTTTGTAAGAAACTGCTAGACTTTCTCCCAGAGCTGTTGTACCATTTTGCATTCCCATCAGTAGTGAATGTGTTCTTTGTCCTTAACATTGTCATCAGGAACTGTTATTTTCCAGTTTTTTTTTTTTTTTTAATTTTAATCTTTCTAATTGATGAATACTAGTTTTCCAAGGAAGTTTTGTCCATAGAAAGTTTTGGGAAAATTTACAGCTAGGGAAAGAAAATTGCAAGTCTAAGAGAAAAAACATTGTCAATTATTTTCTGAGAATGCAGAGAACAATCTTTATTGAAACAATGTCTAATAGTGGTAGATATTCTTTTGCTTAATTATAGTTATTATTGATTGGATTTTGCTTATATTTGTGCCTGTGTTTGGGGGTACGATAACCTAGAATTTTACTTTTTAAAAAAATTGAAGTGACTTTACAATTACATTGGATTACAGAAACCATTTATTTGCACAAGTTACCTGTGCAAGGAATAGTAAAACTGACCATTGCTTTCATGAATATGGGTCTACTTCACAGAGTTAAAAGTAAAATTTTTCAACAAGACAGTTACAGCATAGATATTCTGATTTCTCTCCAACTGAATGATTTGTAGGCCTACAAATACCTACTTTAATTTTTCTTTTATTTTTATAAGTACATTTGAAAATACTAATTATGTCTAGCTACTATGTGTTTAACTTGCTCCACTATTTATATTAGAGGGAAATACACTTCAAATAAAATGACCTTCTAGTATGTTATAATCTATGCTCTTAATTCCAAATTGGATGTTTATTAGGCATACATTAAAATGCTCAATGTGAGTTCAACTTAACTTTGAGACTGAAACATGTAATTTTCACTATTCATCTGAATTTTGCTGTTAAGCATGCAATTGTAAAAGTCAAGCAGATAATTTTACATTAATAACTGTCTTATGCATATATTTAAGCTATTGTCTCATATTGGATTTGAAAGAGTAAACGTGATGTAGTTTTTGTAAACTGGTTTCTCATTGAATTGATAAAATCGTATGAACGTAACAAGAGTCAAATACATGCCTTTCTGTTTAAAATAAATTCATGTAAATGGAGTTTATAACACATTTGCATGTGTCATTCTGTTAATCAGAATTGATCAAAGAAAATATTAAGAAGGGATGGCAAGAATTCAAAGAACTATACAAAAAAAGATCTTCATGACCCAGATAACCATGATGGTGTGATCACTCACCTAGAAACAGACATCCTGGAGAGTGAAGTCAGGTGGGCCTTAGGAAGCATACTATGAACAAAGCTAGTGGAGGTGACAGAATTCCATTTGAGCTATTTCAAATCCTAAAAGATGATACTGTGAAAGCCCTGCACTCAATATACCAGCATATTTAGAAGACTCAGCAGGGCCACAGGACTGGAAAAGATCAGTTTTCATTCTGGTCCCAAAAAAAGGCAATGCCAAAGAATGTTCAAAGTATGCACAATTACACTCATCTCACATGCTAGCAGAGTAATGCTCACAGATCTCCAAGCTAGGCTTCAACAGTACATGAACTGAGAACTTTCAGATGTTCAAGCTAGTTTTAGCAAAGGCAGAGGAACCAGAGATCAAATTGCTAGCATCTGTTGGATTGTAGAAAAAGCATGGGAATTCCAGAAAAACATCTACTTCCACTTCATTGACTACGCTAAAGCCTTTGAATGCATGGATCCCAACAAACTGTGGAAAATTCTTAAGAATACCAGACCTTACCTGTCTCCTGAGAAATCTGTTTGCAGGTCAAGAAGCAACAGTTAGAACCAGACATGGAACAATGGACTGGTTCCAGATTGTGAAAGGAGTACATCAAGGCTGTATATTGTCACCTTGCTTATTTGAGCTATATGCAGAGAACATAATGTGGAATGCCAGGCCAGATGAGGCACAAACTGAAATCAAGATTGCCAGGAGAAATATCAGTAAACTCAGATATGCAGATGATAGCACCCTTATAGCAGAAAGCAAAGAGGAACTAAAGAGCCTCCTAATGAAAGTGAAAGAGGAAAGTGAAAAAGTTGGCTTAAAACTCAACATTCAGAAAACTCAGATCATGGCATTCAGTCCCATCACTTCTTGGCAAATAGGTGGAGAAACAATGGAAACAGCAACAGACGTTATTTTCTTGGGCTCCAAAACCACTGCAGATGGTGACTGCAGCCATGAAATTAAAAGACACTTGCTCCTTGGAAGAAAAGCTATGACCAACCTAGGCAGCATATTAGAAAGCAGAGACATTACTTTGCCAACAAAGGTACATCTAGTCAAAGCTGTGGTTTTCCCAGTAGTCATATACTGATGTTAGAGTTGGACCATAAAGAAAGCTGAGCACCGAAGAATTGATGCTTTTGAACTGTGGTGTTGGAGAGACTCTTGAGAGTTCCTTGTACACCAGGGAGATTAAACCAGTCAATCCTAAAGGAAATCAGTCCTTAATATTCCTTGGAAAGACTGATGTTGAAGCTGAAGCTCCAATACTTTGTCCACCTGATGGGAAGAACTGACTCATTTGAAAAGAGTCTCATGCTGGGAAAGACTGAAAGCAAGAGGAGAAGGGAATTACAGAGAATGAGAATACTGCATGGCATCACCGACTCAATGGACATGAGTTTGAGCTAGCTCTGGCAGGTGATGATGGACAGGGAAGCCTGGCGTACTGAAATCCATGGGGTTACAAAGAGTCAGACACACTGAGTGACTAAACTAACTGAACTGAAGTGAATTACCAAGTAAAAAAAAGAAGTAAAATCTCACTATATTTTTTATTATCTTAACATAGCACTACATTTTGGTAGAATAAATATAGCAAAAAATTCACTTTTTAAATTGTTTCTTATTTAATACTTATTAAAAATAATTTTCACTTTCAGCAGGTTAGCTGTATTCAGTCCAACCTTACCTGAGAACTAAATTCTATACATAACAATATAATAATATTTGTTTGGAGATATCCAAAAACTACTAAGATAGCAAGAATTTGAACAGGCAAGACATCCTAAAAGGGAAGAATAGTTATTTTACACAATATTTGGAAGCAATTTACTTCTCAAAGAATTTGCTGATTCAAAACTGAAGCCTTGGAAGTGAGGAGAACTCTGCATCTGACGTGGAGTGTGGAAAGTGAGTATTTGGGTTTAGATCTCAGTGTAGAGGTAGAGCTGCATGTTTTCATTTGAGAAACTGAGGGACTAAAGAGGAAAAAAAGAGTAAGTTAGAAATTGATCATTTTCACAATGACTGAAGCCCAGTTCAGTTCGATCCATGACTACACAAATGAACATAACTTCTTGTCAGAAATAAAAATAAATCAATTATGTATTGAGAAAAAATAATACGTTGAAAAAAGTTATTCTGTGTCTCAGTTTTCAGCACACTGTGTGGCATTCAATCAAAACTAAACATGTTTTTTTTAAAAATAAAAAATAATAAAATGGATTTACAACCAATGCAAATATTAGAACTGTTGTACTTAGACATTCAAATATTTGTAATTAATATTAAGTACTTCAGTAATGAAATAGAAAGTATATTTTTAATAGGGAAGTTCTAGAAGTAAAAAATAAAATAGTTGAAAATAAGAACTCACCTAACACAGATGCTCTAATGTTAGATTATATATCATGAGAGAGGATTGGAATATAGAAAGTTATCTCACATGGAAATATTCTAATTGGAAACAAAAAGGAAAAGAATGGAAGATGTATAAAATGTCCTAATAAACATTGAGGATAAAATTGAGAAGTAAATATTCATTATGCATATACTTTTTGTTCAAGTATGGCAAAACTTTCCAATGATATTGACCAGTCATATTTGTAAATATAATCACTAAAGTTATAAAAAGATATGAATCCAGATTAAAGAAGTTAAAAAACAACAAACATGGTAAATGCAAAGAAATCTCCATCTTTGCTTTTCAGAATAGAATTGATTTCTTGGCAGAAACAATGGTGACTAGGCAATAAAAGAGAGTGTCCTAAGTTCTAAAATAAATAAATACAAGAGTAGAAGTCTATACTATGGCTGCCATAGCAGTATGTGTGTATGTGGGTGTGGGTGTGTGTGTGTGTAAGTATGCACACTCAGTCTCTCAGTCATGTCTGACTCTATGTGACCTTATGGACTATAGCCCACCAGGTTCCTCTGTCCATGGGATTTTTCAGTGCTCTCAAATCCCCAACCTTGAGAAGTATAATTAACTGAAGATCTCAGGTTCTGTGCTCTGAAGTCAGTGCCTAAATTGGTGCAGAAGCCATACTTCTCATAGACTGCTAATGATTGAGTATGGTAGGGACACTGTGACAGGCCCATTTTAGGAGATTAGGGACTCTTCTGGTAGGCGTTTGTGGCTTGAAGCCTCCCTCATAGACTTGGTGAATTTTCCCTGAGAAACACTGCAGACTAACACACTCCCATGCAACTTTTCTCATCTTTCTCCCTCCTTCTTGTTCTCCATCTCTCAGAGTTTGACTTGTGTTGCCCTCTGAGCACTCTCTCAGCCTTTATTTGCTCCCTCCCTATTGTCTCTCACAGACGTTTCTTCTAAACAATTTCTTTCACACCTAATTTTCTTTCAGCAACTTTTTCTTGGAATATTTAACTATTAAAGAAAAAATCTCTATAAAATGAAACAGGAATAGAGACATTTTTACAATAAGAAACTCAAATAGAAATCGACAGATTTAATAACCAAACTGCACAAAAGGAAATACCAAAGATATCACTAAAAGAAAAAGGAAAACGATTCCATACAGAAGTACAGAGATGCACAAAGGAACATAGAGAAACTTAGTAAATCTGTGAGTATAATGAATGCTGACTATATAAAATGATACAATGTCTTTTGGAGTTGAAAAATGACAACAAAAGAACAAAAGGTAAAAGTGGATTATGTGGAGTTAAAGTGCTCTCTGTTCTCTATATTGCACAGGAAGTTGGCCCCTTTAGGGTATGGGTCTTTTGAATATTCTGGGATTCTACTACATGAGAGGTGGCTGTTGTGAAGAAATAGTGAAGGGATTTGCAGATATAATATTCAGGTCTCTAATCTGTTGACCTCAAATTAATCAAAAGGAGATTAACTTGACAGGACTTGACCTGATCAAGTAGGCCCTTTCAAAGAAGGACCATACTTTTCCTGAAGGGAGAAAAAAAGAGACTCTCTAACTAGCTTTGAGGAAGTCTGCTGCTAGGAAAGGACGTCATGACTGGAACTTGAGGCATCTTCTAGGAACTAAAGAGTGCCTCATAGCCATAGCTGATAAGAAAGCAGTGACTTCAGTTCTACAACTGCAAAGAGAGAATTCTGCCAATAACCTGTGAGAGTGGAAAAGGGCCCCAAATAGTAGATGAGATGGCAGCTCTTCCAGGACAACATTTTGAACACAGCCTTGCAAGACCCTGAGCAGAGGATGTAGGTAATCCATATTCAGATTCTTGACCCCAAAATCTGTAAGATAATAAATGTTTGCCATTTTAAGTGACTATATTGGTCATTTGATGTATTGCATTAAAATAATTCACAACTCTTAGAGCCATGTTGAACATGTTAGAGTGCATTTTAACATGAGGCCTTACTAAAGATAAAGAGGAATATTTTATAATATGAAAGATTAACCCCTTCAAACAACAATTCTAAATATATGCAAAACTAATAAAAATTATCTGAGATTTATATAAATCAAACTTCTAAAGCAAACAGGTAAAATAGATAATTCTATAATTATCATGGCAGATGTTATCACACCTCTCCTTGAAACATGTTTGTTTACAGGTCCAAGATGCATTTTAAATATAATTGATGGAACAGTAATATTGTGACCCTATAGAATTTGAGAACAATAACTTACAAAATTAGAACTTGAAGAAGAAGGAAAAGAGTGACTTTAGAAGGTTAGATAGATGTTGAAATTACCCTTTAAAGCAAACATCATTAAAATCTATTCCTATAGTAGTAATTTAAAATTTTATGCTAGAAAAAACCCTCAGATTAGTTGTTTGTATACATGATTTTTAGGACTAAAAGGGCAATGACATCATTTGTCTGGTTAGTGTGGCAAGGTTATTATTAAATTTTTATGTCAGTATTTTGTTCAGTTCATTTTGAAGAGTAGGTAAGTATCCAGTTAAGAGACTAATTTTCATTAGGCAGTATTAATATTGAATATAAAACAAACAGAAACTTATACATTATACCTTTTAGAAATGTATTAAGTTGATGAGCTATGTTTTAGTATCTATGGTTTATTTTAAGATATATCAGCAGGTAAAATTAAGTATATGTATATATATATGTGTGTGTGGTGTATGTGTGTGCTTAATTTTTCAATATCTTTCAGTTCAATTCAGTTCAGTTCAGTTCAGTCACTCAGTCGTGTCCGACTCTTTGTGACCCCATGAACCACAGCATGCCAAGGCCTGTCCATCATCAACTCCTGGAGTTCACTCAGACTCATGTCCATCAAGCCAGTGATGCCATCCAGCCATCTCATCCTCTGTTGACCCCTTCTCCTCCTGCCCCCAATCCCTCCCAGATCAGAGTCTTTTCCAGTGAGTCAACTCTTCGCATGAGGTGGCCAAAGTACTGGAGTTTCAGCTTTAGCATCATTCCTTCCAAAGAACACCCAGGAATGATCTCTTTTAGAATGGACTGGTTGGATCTCCTTGCAGTCCAAGGGACTCTCAAGAGTCTTCTCCAACACCACAGTTCAAAAGCACCAATTCTTCGGCTCTCAGCCTTCTTCACAGTCCACCTCTCACATCCATACATGACCACAGGAAAAACCATAGCCTTGCCTAGACGGACCTTTGTTAGCAAAGTGATGTCTCTGCTTTTCAATATGCTATCTAGGTTGGTCATACTTTTCTTCCAAGGAGTAAGCGTCTCTTAATTTCATGGCTGCAGTCACCATCTGCAGTGATTTTGGAGCCCCAAAAAATAAATCTGCCACTGTTTCCACTGTTTCCCCATCTATTTCCCATGAAGTGATGGGACCAGATGCCATGATCTTCGTTTTCTGAATGTTGAGCTTTAAGTCAACTTTTTCACTCTCCTCTTTCACTTTCATCAAGAGGCTTTTTAGTTCCTCTTCACTTTCTGCCATAAGGGTGGTGTCATCTGCATATCTG
>NW_011494738.1:4710191-4716151 GCF_000754665.1 Bison bison bison
CCTATTTGGAACCAGTCTGTTGTTCCATGTCCAGTTCTAGCTGTTGCTTATGACCTGCATACAGATTTCTCAATAGGCAGGTCAGGTGGTCTGGTATTCCCATCTCTTTCAGAATTTTCCACAGTTTTTTGTGATCCACACAGTCAAAGATGTGACAGTCATTTGTTCTACTTTAAAACAAATACTCCATGAATGGTTAGGATATCAGATATACTGCATTCTAAAGAAGTTTCGTTTCAGTTCAGTTCAGTCGCTCAGTTGTGTTCAACTCCTTGCGACTCCATGAATCACAGCACGCCAGGCCTCCCTTTCCATCACAAACTCCCAGAGTTTACCCAAACTCATGTGCATCGAGTCGGTGATGCCATCCAGCCATCCCATCCTCTGTCATCCCCTTCTCCTCCTGCCCCCAATCCCTCCCAGCATTAGGGTCTCTTCCAATGAGTCTATTCTTCAATGAGGTGGCCAAAGTATTGAAGTTTCAGCTTTAGCATCAGTCCTTCCAATGAACACCCAGGGCTGATCTCCTTTAGGATGGACCAGTTAGATCTCCTTGCAATCCAAGGGACTCTCAAGAGTCTTCTCCAACACCACAGTTCAAAAGCATCAATACTTTGGCACTCAGCTTTCTTCACAGTCCAACTCTCACATCCATACATGACTACTGGAAAAAACCCACAGCCTTGACTAGACGGACCTTTGTTGACAAAGTAATGTCTCTGCTTTTGAATATACTATCTACGTTGGTCATAACTTTCTTTCCAAGGAGTAAGCCTCTTTTAATTTCATGGCTGCAATCACCACCTGCAGTGATTTTGGAGTCCCCCAAAAATAAAGTCTGCCACTGTTTTCCCCATCTATTTCCCATGAAGTGATGGGACCAGATGCCATGATCTTTGTTTTCTGAATGTTGAGCTTTAAGCCAACTTTTTCACTCTTCACTTTCACTTTCATCAAGAGGCCACTTTCTGCCATAAGGGTGGTGTCATCTGCACATCTGAGGTTATTGATATTTCTCCTAGCAATCTTGATTCCAGCTTGTGCTTCTTCCAGCCCAGCGTTTCTCATGATGTACTCTGCATGTAAGTTAAACAAGCAGGTTGACAATATAAGCATCTAGAAAAACTTCCCTGCTATTTAGGAATGATTCTAAAGCTTCATCCTTAATTGTTGCTGTATCAAGTCATTGGTTAACAGTGATTCTAATTCACTGATTTCAGCTAAAAGAGAAAAGAAATCCTGTTTCTATAAAGTACTTGCAAATGCCTTTCATGGACATTTCATATTAAGTGGTCTTTTTAAACCCTTCAAGTAGCTGAAATACATTGAATTTACTAAAGCTGTCGTTTAATGTGTCATGGATACTTACTGATAAACACTTGCTTGATTAAAAACCTGTATGTTTGGGAGAATTTGAGCTTAGATTTAATTAACACCTTGAAATGACATAATGGAGATCAACTAAATTTCATCATATTTAAAAATTAAAAATAGCCTACTGGTTGTGCATGACTATATTTGCTTAGATTAGGCCATCATAGAGTGGCTAGACAAAAGCATCATATTAATAAATAAAATCAAAGCAGACAGAAAATTAATGGAAAGATAATATAAAATGTAAACAAAATGCTATTAATGTTCAATAGATGATAAGTTCGCATCCTGTTACTCAATATAACATCTTAAATAAAAGAGAAAAATTAAAAGAGAATAGGGCATTAAAAGAAGGAAGTACCATGAGAAAAATATTGATGATGGAGAGCACATGGAAACATTTGGGGAATACTGAATAGCTTAAGATAAAACACACATGAATTTAAGTGTACAATAAGCATTTATTAAATGAATAAATAAAGTTTTTTTATTTATGTGTGTGTGCTCAGTCACTCAGCCATGTCTGACTCTTTGCAGCCCTGTGGACTGTAGCCCCCCCTGGCTCCTCTGTCTGTGGAATTTTCCAGGTAAGAATACTAGAGCGGGTTGCCATTTCCTACTTCAGGGCATCTTCCCCTCCCAGGGATAAAAGCCATCTGCCAATACAAGAGACATAAAAGATGTGGGATTGAGGCTTAGGCCTTAAGATCATTAATCTATAAATATTTTAGGGAAGGAAATTAATTAATAGTTTCTTAGGAAGTATATGATTCCCTCATGTGATTATTCTGCTATAAAATTACTACAACTATGGATTTACTCTGGACATTTAATTAAGGAATAATATGGAGTAGAAACAGATAGTAGATAAGTAGTGGTGGAAAGAGTGAAATCATAGAGGAAATTACAAATTCAGAATTAAAAAATAATTGAGGTCTAGTTTAAAAAGAAGTGTAGGTATAATATTAGGAACAATTTTGAGGGCTCACAATGTTCCAGTACTATTTTAAGTGCTTTACCTGTTATGTCTCTGTTACTTCTTACAACCATCCACTTTTTACTATCATCCAATAGTGATAAATACTATTAATACTATCATTTTTCAGATATCCCACTTGTGGCTTAGATAGTTCAGAGAGTAGCAAGTGATGGAGTTAGAATTCATCCATGTGTGATCAAATCTGGGCAGACTCTGGAAATCATGTTCTTAAACTTTATGCTTTGTGAATCAATATGACTGTCTAATATTCAGTATTAAGTAGGGGGGAAAAAAACCTGCACAAAAATAAGTTAATTTAAGTGAGGATAATGAGGATAGTGCTGGTATAATTAAGGGTGATAAATTTGCATGTTATTTAAAATGTGCATCATCATATGGAAAGGAGAAGTGTGAAAAATAGGAAGAAGGACTGGTTAAGAAAAAATGACATTAAATCGGGAACATATTGTTTGGAATAAGTTAAATTTATTCTATTATATTCAATGTGTTATCAGGGAGTGCACTTTGCAAATAAATTTAGGGTTGGTTGGAAACGACAGTGTGAACAAAGTAGAAAGCTAATATAATTTTTAATTTATATGTAATTTAAAAATATGAGATATTAGGAGATAAAGCTGGGATTTGTAGGTGGTGCTAGTGATAAAGAATCCGCCTGCCAGTGCAGAAGACACAAGAGATGTGGATTCAGTCCCTGGGTCTGGAAGATGCCCTGGAGTATCCCACTCCAATATTCTTCCCTGGGAAATTCCATGGACAGAAGAACGTGGCAGGCTACAACCCATGGGGCATCAAAGAGTCGGACACAGTTAAGTAACTGAGCATATACCTACACACAAGGGATGCAGATACTAAGCTAAACTCTCTAGATCAGTTCAGTTCAGTTACTCAATCATCACAAAGAGTGATTGTGATCCCATGGACTGCAGCACACCAGGCCTCCCTGTCCATCACCAACACCCTGAGTTTTCTCAAACTCATGTCCATTGAGTTAGTGATGCCATCCAATCATCTCATCCATGGTCATCCCCTTCTCCTCCTGCTTTCAATCTTTCCCATCATCAGGGTCTTTTTCAATGAGTCAGCTCTTCGCATCAAGTGGCCAAAGTATTGGAGTTTCAGATTCAACATCAGTCCTTCCAGTGAACACCCAGGATTGATCTCCTTTAAGATGGACTGGTTGGATCTCCTTGCAGCCCAAGGGACTCTCAATAGTCTTCTCCAACACCACAGTTCAAAAGCATCAATTCTTCGATGTTCAGCTTTCTTTATAGTCCAAGTCTCACATCGATACATGACTACTGCAAAACGCATTGCTTTGACTAGACAGATCTTTGTTGGCAAAGTAATGTCTCTGCTTTTTAATATGCTGTCTAGATTGGTCATAACTTTTCTTCCAAGAAGCAAGCATTCTTTAATTTCATGGCTGCAGTCACCACCTGCAGTGATTTTGCAGCCCCCCAAAATAGTCTGTCACTATTTCCATTGTTTCCCCATCTATTTGCCATGAAGTGACGGGACCAGATGTCATGATCTTAGTTTTCTGAATGTTGAGTTTTAAGCCAACTTTTCCACTCTTTTTCACTCTTTCACTTTCATCAAGAGGCTCTTTAGTTCCTCTTTGCTTTCTGCCATAAGGGTGGTTTCATCTGCATATCTTAGGTTATTGATATTTCTCCCAGCAATCTTGATTCATTTGTGCTTCATCCAGTCCAGCATTTCTCATAATGTACTCTGCATATAAGATAAATAAGCAGGGTGAAAATATACAGCCTTGATGTACTCCTTTTCCTATTTGGAACCAGTCTGTTGTTCCATGTCCAGTTCTAACTGTGGCTTCCTGACCTGCATACAGATTTCTCAAGAGCCAGATCAGATGGTCCAATATTCCCATCTCTTTCAGAATTCTCCACAGTTTATTGTGATCCACACAGTCAAAGGCTTTGTCATAGTCAATAAAGCAAAAGTAGATGTTTTTCTGAAACTCTCTTGCTTATTCAATAATCCAGTGGATGTTGGCAATTTGATCTCTGGTTCCTCTGCCTTTTCTAAAACAAACTTCACTATCTGGAAGTTCACAGTTCATGTATTGCTGAAGCCTGGCTTGGAGAATTTTGAGCATTACTTTACTAGCATGTGAGATGAATGCAATTGTGCAGTAGTTTGAGAATTCTTTGGCATTGCCTTTATTTGGGATTGGAATGAAAACTGACCTTTGCAGTCCTGTGGCCACTGCTGAGTTTTCCAAATCTGCTGGCATATTGAGTGCAGCACTTTCACAGCATCATCTTTCAGGATTTGAAATAGCTCAACTGGAATTCCATCACCTCCACTAGCTTTGTTCGTAGTGATGCTTTCTAAGGCCCACTTGACTTAACATTCCAGGATGTCTGGCTCTAGGTGAGTGATCACACCTTCGTGATTATCTTGGTTGTGAAGATCTTTTCTATACAGTTCTTCTGTGTATTCTTGCCACCTCTTCTTAATATATTCTGCTTCTGTTAGGTCCATACCATTTCTGTCCTTTATCAAGCCCATCTTTGCATGAAATGTTCTTGAAGAGATCTCTAGTCTTTCCCATTCTGTTGTTTTCCTCTATTTCTTTGCATTGATCATTGAGGAAGGCTTTCTTATCTCTCCTTGCTATTCTTTGGAACTCTGCATTCAGATGCTTATATCTTTCCTTTTCTCCTTTGCTTTTCACTTCTTTTCTTTTCGCAGCTATTTGTAAGGCCTCCTCAGACAGCCATTTTGCTTTTTTGCATTTCTTTTCCATGGGGATTGTCTTGATCCCTGTCTCCTGTATAATGTCACAAACCTCTGTCCATAGTTCATCAGGCACTCTATCTATCAGGTCTAGTCCCTTAAATCTATTTCTCACTTCCACTGTATAATCATAAGGGGTTTGATCTAGTGGTTTTCCCTACTTCTTCAATTTCAGTCTGAATTTGGCAATAAGGAGTTCATGATCTGACCCACAGTCAGCTCCCAGTCTTGTTTTTGCTGACTGTATAGAGCTTATCCATCTTTGGCTCTAAAGAATATAATCAATCTGATTTTGGTGTTGACCATCTGGTGATGTCCGTGTGTAGAGACTTCTCTTGTGTTTTTGGGAGAGGGTGTTTGCTATGACCAGTGCATTCTCTTGACAAAACTCTATTAGCCTTTGCCCTGCTTCATTCTGTATTCCAAGGCCAAATTTGCCTGTTACTCCAGGTGTTTCTTGACTTCCTACTTTTGCATTCCAGTCCCCTATAATGAAAAGGACATCTTTTTTGGGTGTTAGTTCTAAAAGGTCTTGTAGGTCTTCATAGAACCGTTCAACTTCAGCTTCTTCAGCATTACTGGTTGGGGCACAGACTTGGATTACTGTGATATTGAAAGGTTTGCCCTGGAAACGAACAAAAATCATTCTGTCTTTTTTGAGATTGCATCCAAGTACTGCATTTCAGGAAGCAACAGTTAGTACTGGACATGGAACCACAGACTGGTTCCAAATAGGACAAGGAGTACATCAAGGCTGTATATTGTCACCCTTCTTATTTAACATATATGTAGAGTACATCATGAGAAACGCTGGGCTGGAAGA
>NW_011494738.1:4716580-4732908 GCF_000754665.1 Bison bison bison
TTCTGAAGGAGATCAGCCCTGGAATTTCTTTGGAAGGAATGATGCTAAAGCTGAAACTCCAGTACTTTGGCCACCTCATGCAAAGAGTTGACTCATTGGAAAAGACTCTGATGCTGGGAGGGATTGGGGGCAGGAGGAGAAGGGGACGACAAAGGATGAGATGGCTGGATGGTATCACTGACTCGATGGACGTGAGTCTGAGTGAACTCCAGGAGTTGGTTATGGACAGGGAGGCCTGGCGTGCTGCAATTCATGGAGTCGCAAAGAGTCGGACACGACTGAGCGACTGAACTGACTGAACTGCATTTCAGATTTTTGTTGATCATGATGGCTACTCCATTTCTTCTAATGGATTCCTGCCCGCAGTAGTAGATATAATGGTCATTTGAGTTAAATTCATTCATTCCACTCCGTTTTAGTTCGCTGATTCCTTGAATGTTGACGTTCACTCTTGCCATCTCCTGTTTGACTACTTTCAATTTGTCTTGACTCATGGACCTAGCTTTCCAGGTTCCTATGCAATATTGCTCTTTACAGCATCGGACCTTGCTTCTATCACCAGTCACATCCACAACTGGGTACTGTTTTTGCTTTGCCTCCATCCCTTCATTCTTTCTGGAGTTATTTCTCCACTGATCTCCAGTAGCATATTGGGCACCTACAGACCTGGGGAGTTTCTCTTTCAGTATCCTATCATTTTGCCTTTTCATACTGTTCATGGGGTTCTCAAGGGAAAAATACTTAAGTGGTTTTTCATTATCTTCTCCAGTGGACCACATTCCATCAGACCTCTCCACCATGACCTGCCTGTCTTGGATGGCCCCCCACAGCATGGCTTAGTTTCATTCAGTTATACACAGCTGTGGTCCATGACAAGGAGTGGCTGAGAGGAGCTACCCCATGCCTGAGGCCAGGGGCAGCGGCCAAGATGAGCAACCCAATGTCCAAGGAGCTGTGGCTGCACGGGCGCGGTGGGCGGAGAGGAGCTAATCCACGTTCAAGGTCAGGAGGGGCGGCGGTGAGAAGATACCCCTCGTCCAAGTTAAGAAGCAGCGGCTGCGCTTTGCTGGAGCAGCCGTGAAGAGATACCCCACGTCCAAGGTAAGAGAAACCCAAGTAAGATGGTAGGTGTTGCGAGAGGGCATCAGAGGGCAGACACATTGAAACCATAATCACAGACATAAGTAGTCTCATGGAATACTAAACTCAGAAAAGGTTACATGAGGAAACTCCCTTGAGGTCCAGTTGTTAGAATTCTGCACTTTCACTACTGAGAGCCTGGCTTCAATCCCTCGTCAAGACCATGATAAAATGAGTCAATGTAAAGCAACCTTATAATATTATTCCAACCTGAAATATAGATAAGTTTTCTCTTCTACCCACAAAATTACCAAATGCCCTGTCACTTAGAAACAATGAGTGACTGCTATTTCCTTATCATTTACTTTACTATCTCTCCTTCCTATGGATGAGATTTATTGAATTATAGCATTTCCCTCACTTTCTGACAGCATCTAATCCAGAGCAACCCTCCACTTCTGTAGCATCTCCTCCAAATCACCCAGCCAAAACCTAATCCTACAACACCCTTTTTACAGAAGCATCCTGTTTTTCCCCATGATGGTCATATTCTCCCTCACTGTAACATGTAATAAATTCACTTTGCATAATTACATATATGTTGTCTTTGGCTTGGGTCATTGATCTAAAAAAATAATGATTAATTTATTTTCTCAGACATTCATTCAGCATAATTGAATGCTTACTCCATGATTGGAATTTATTAGACATTGAGTAATAGAGATGATAGAATTCACAGTCCCTTACCATCTATGGCTCATAGCCAATGCCTGAATGAAAGGAAAAATAGCAAGTGTAATTAGTACTATACTGTAAAGTATTAAAACATAGAGAACCATGTATTTATTTCTGATTTTGGTGATTGAGGTTATCTTGAGTCTGGAGATAATGTTTAATCATGACTTTGAAGGATAAGTAGCATTCTGTCATAAAGAGAAAGTAATGTGATTATTCACTGTGATAATGAAAGCCTGAGATTTGATTTTACTAGAAACACATTTTTTCAAGAGAGAATTTGCTTCCCTAATCATTGATGCCATTTCATAATATTATAATATATGCATCTTTTAAAGCTGCCTTAATTACTTTTGGAAAAGAAACATAAATTAATAGGTAACTTTTTTTGAAGACAGGAAAACATCAGCAAAATACTATTATGTTTACAAACTGGAAGATTGGGATTAATGCATACACACTACTGTATATAAAATAGATAAACAATAAGAACCTAGTGTAATAGCATAGAGAACTCTACTCAGTACTCTGTAGTGGCCTGTATGGGGAAAGGATATTTTAAAAGAACAGATACATTGGTAAAGAATCTGCGTTCAATACAGGAGACCACCTGTAATGCAGGAGATGCAAATTCGACCTCAGAGTCTGGAAAATCCCCGGGAGTAGGAAATGGCAACCCACTCTAGTATTCTTTCTTACCTGGGAAATCCTGGCAGGTTAGTCCCTGGGGTCACAAAAGACTTGAATATGACTGAGTGATTAACCACTGCCATCGTATGTATATATATAACTGATTCACTTTACTGTATATCTGAAACTAACACAACTTGTAAATCAGCTATACCTCAATAAAAATTGCAAATAATAATTATAAGGAAAAGTTAGAAACTTAATTGTGGGTATTATTTTCTGGAAAATTTTATTAAATTAATAAATTAGATTGTTAAGAATTATGATGGAGAAGGAAATGGCAACCCACTCCAGTATTCTTGCCTGGGAAATCCCATGGACAGGGAAGCCTGGTGGACTGCAGTCCATGAGGTTTCAGGGAGTCAGACACGACTTAGCGACTAAACCACCACCAAACCTTATGAGCTATAGTGCAGAGGTAATCATTAGAAAAATCAAACCCTACTAGTTTTATAACTGCAAAGCCAACATTCCAAAGTCATATGTCTGCACCTAAAGATCAGGGGAACAAGTTAAATAATTTTTTTTTGAATTCCAAATGAATGAAATGTCTTATATTATTATCAATGCATTTATTGATATTTCATTTATCTTAGTGGTAAATATATTTTAAAACTTTAGTTTAATATACTTAAAAGCCTTATTGGAGTTGTGTGTTTGTGCTTGACTTATCTAAGAAGCATCACTGATTTTTGGTTTCGGCTACATTATCTTGCTACATTCCTGCATATTTAGAAGATAAATCCAGAGAAGGGGGCCTGCAGCTAAAGAATTTCTTCATATTCCACTTCAGTGAGAGAAAAGCACTTCAGTTTTGGAATCAGTATATGAGGTCATAGGTTTAGAATATAAAATTCCCTGTGATGTTAGTGAAGTACAGTATTAGTAACTTAAGTCCGGAAGTAAAAGTGTATGTTGTTTGAATTCTCTGCTACTAAGGGACTGATTCCTATTGGACTACACATATCGTTCACTCATTAGTTAAAATTGTACTTGAAGGTAGGATTTTTTTTTAAAATTTCAGTACAGGGTAAGTGCATTAGAAATCATTGTGGATACTTAAAAGGTTATTGAACAGGAAGAAAAAGTATACACATGCACACATTTACACACTCACTTGTTTATACATATACACATTTAACCTATTCTGCAAAAGGTCCAAGAGAGTACCTGATTCTGAAAAACTTCCATATCCCCACTACCAACCTCTCATATTTATCTTTTAAATTCCACAGGCAATATAGATGAGACAAAAGCCATAGAATGTTATAGAATCCACATCTCACCCTTTCCAAAAGTTCACCATTTTCAGTAATTTGATTTGTATTTTCTAGAATATCTATAATACTATTTAATGGAATAATTCTATACATATGGAATATAGTCTAAATAATTATGTTATTGCCATATACTATTATACATTATCATTTTGTTGTTTAAAAAAATGTTATTGCTGAAGATGTGATTTATTTTTGAGTTTTACTCTTCTGATAACTGTGAGGAACACTGTTATATGCTTGTCCATTGGTCCTATGAGTCCTATAAGAAACAATTCTTAGAAAGTGAATTATCATGCCAAAGCACCTCCAACATTTTATAGTTATTGCTGTATATTTTCAGTTTTGCTTATTTATTTAAATTATTTTATTATTTATTTATTTTACTTATTTTTGCCCTGCTAGGTCTTCATTGCTATGCCTGTGCTTTCTCTAGTTTTTCCAAGTGGGGGATACTCTCTAGTTGTGGTGTGCAGGCTTCCCATTGTAGCGGCTTCTCATGTTGTGGAGCACAGGCTCTAGGGCACAAGAGCTTCGGTGGTTGCTGCATGCACACTCAGTAGCTGTGGTGCATGGGCTTAGTTGCTCTGTGACACATGGGAATCTTCCCAGACCAGGGATTGAACCTGTGTCTGCTACATTGGCAGGTGGATTCTTAACTAATAGACCACCAAGGAAGTCCTATTTATTTTTGTTTGAGATGTAGTTTATTTATAATATTAGTAGCAGATATATAATATACGGATTCAGGATTTTTTAGATTGTACTCTGATTAAAGTTACTATAAAATATTGTCATATTCCCTGTGCTGTACAATATATCCTTGTAGCTTCTTTATTTAACAAATAGTGTCAATTTATTTTAGCTATAAGATGCCAGTTTAGCAGTTAGCATCATGCAGATTTATTTTTTACATGTATGGCAAAATTAAATCTTATCTGGTGATATATTTCTAAGATTTATGAATATATTTTATATCATTTCATTATAAAGATACTTTGTAATTCTAAAGAACAAATAATGGACTAAAAAATAATTATTTGCTCAACTTTCTAGACAACTTAAATTTGAACATGTGTTTCCACCTATGAAATAAAATTCCTATTGTAATATATTGCCACATTATCAGAATGCTTTTTATTAAATCAGTATGAGAAATTAATAGTTAAAAACATGTTACCATTATATCAAAATAACTTTTACTTCATTACTTAGCAATGTATTGCCATAAAATTATTTTAATCCCCAAACATCCTCACTCTTGTACATTATTACAATTACCTTTTTCACTTTCAAATTCTTGTTGACCTTGAATTTGGTTGCTGCTGCTCAGTTCCTAAGTCCTGTCCACCTCTTTTGTGACCCTCATAGACTGTAGCCTGCCAGGCTCCTCTGTAGATGGAATTTCCCAGGCAAGAATACTAGAGTGGATTGCCATTTCCCTCTCCAGGGGAATCTTCCTGACCCAGGGATTGAATTTGAGTCTCCTGCATTGGCAGGTAGACTCTTTACCACCAAGCTGCTTGGGAATACCCAGTGTAATTTCACCTATAAGAAGAAGCATCCATGAACCAGAAGCAGAAGTTAGCAACATTAGCCATATTTAACAAGGGTGAAAATTAACTACTGCTAAGTTATTCATCTCGTTCAATGTTGACTTCAATATGAGAATATTGAGGTTAAAATCTTGTCTAAAAATTGCTTCTGTCTGGCTTTCAAAAATTTCATGTAATAATTAGGGTACTAGATTTTTAGCCACTTGAGTATGGATACAAGCTGAAAAATATATTTTTTTGCATAAACTTCCACTACTAAACTGAGGAAAAAGTATGGGTAACCAGAGTCATAATTCAGCTGTTTACTGTTATCACAGACAAAATTGCCACTTTATAAATTCTCTGGTCAAATTTTCAGAAACATTATGTTGGATTTTATTGGCTACATAATTTAGATATTAAAGAAGTGTTTGTTCACTGGTTAGTTCTACGAAGAATTTAAAGAAGAAGTTATGGCAATTCTCTACAATCTTGTTCAAGGCTAGAAATAGAGGAAATACTTCCTAACTTATTCTGTGAGGCCAGCATTACTTTAAGACCAAAACCAGAAAAAAGACTTTGCCAGAAAAGAAGACTAGAGTATAATATCTTTTATAAGCATATATGAAAAATAAGTCAAAGACAAATGCCACATGATTTCATTCAAATGTGGAATATAAACAAACAAAAAAATTAATGAACAAATCAAATAAAAAGAAACACATAGATACAAAGAATAAAATATTTGTACTATAAAGGAAGGGGTGAGCGGATGGCGAAATGGTTAAAGGCAATCAATTGTGTGGTGATGAATAGAAACTAAATTTTTGGTGGTAGCCTACCGTAGAGTATACAGAAGTAGAAATGTGATGTTGTATATGTAAAACATATAATGTTATAAAGTCATGTTACCTCAATAAAAAATAAATATTAAAAAAAACTACATACTATTACCAAGTAGGATTTATTCCACATATACAAGGCTAACTCAGCACCAGAAATAAATTAATGTAATCCATCACATGAATAAATTAAAAAAGAAAAAGTTATGTGATAAAATGAATAAATGCAGAAAAAAGCATTTGAAAAAAGTTCAACACCATATCATAATAAAAACTTTCAGTAAACTTGGAGTGGAGGGGAACTTTCTCAAAAACATAATTATGAGAAACTCAGTGCTTCCTCACTAAGATCAGGAGCAAGGCAGGATGTCCCTTCTCACCACTTCTTTTCAATGCCATAATAGAAGGGACTGCTAATGCAGTTAAGCACAAAAAAGAAGGGTAGAAAGGTATACAGATTGGGAAAAAAGAAATAAAACACTTTGTTCGCAGATGATGTGATAGTCTATGTAGAAAATCCAAAAGAATCAATACAATCAGGAGGGGGAACACGTGTATACCTGTGGCTGATTCATTTTGATATTTTTAATTAAAATTAAAAAAATCTTAAACTAATAAATGATTAAAGTTAAGTTATAGGATACAAGGCTAATATACAAATCAATTGACATCCTATATACCAACAATAAATAAGTCAAATTTAAAATTAAAAACAATACCATTTACATTAGCATATTTACTGAATGTTCTGTTTGATTTGATATTGTTACTTCGGAGACCCTTGTTGAGGGTGTCAAAGCTCTTGTATGGTGTTGTGCAACATAAAGAGATGTACAATAGGCTGGCCCTAGAGGACATATCATGGAGGGACTATCACAGGTATTTGGTTGCTGACAGTGTTTATCTGAGAAGTCATGAAGTAAATTGAGTGACGTTATAGGTCTGCTATTCTGTTTTCAGTGAAGTTAAGCAAACTAAGAAGCAGCTACATCTATCATTAAATAGATTTTCTGAAGACTGGTACAGGAGGAGAGTGTAAGGTAAATTCTCTATAGAATTGTTCAAAATAAAAGAAACTTTAGGGAATCATACTTTGCTTTTTGTTTTTGCTGGAGGTTATCTTTCATTTAAAATAATTTTGTTATTAAAATATAGGATAATATTTCTAAGTTTCTGTCCTATCATTTTCTCAATATTTCAGCTCTATAATTTTGTCTTTTGAATCAACTGAAGAATGAAAGTCTTGATCAGAGTTTTACTTTTGTCAAATATCCAGCAGGTGTATTTACCTTACCTTATCTTTCCACTGTACTTTTAAATTATTTTTAATCATATGGGATTCTAAAGATTTTCCCATCTGTTCCTTTCTCTTCTTATTATTGTTGCTATTTAACTTTTTGAATAGCATTTGGTCCCACCTTCAGTTAATATTTCTATAATAATGCAATAGTGAACACTTAAGCATTTCCTGATTTACATGGTCTGTTAATGTGTCTTAAATTCTCAAGTTCCTTTTCCTAATATGCTGAAAAGTTATTATAATGTTGTTCTACATTCTGGAAAAACTTGATCAAATAGAAAGAGGAAAGCATTTTCTTTGATATTTTTCCAGTGGTACATGTAAGCAGGCTAGACAGAATGTTGATGACTCCTAGATGAAAAAAACTGTATGTGTCAAAGTAACGCTTGTTAACACTTTAGTGAAGTTTGACTTATAGTTGTGGAACATTTCTAGAGCTCTTAAAGTTACAAGGAGTTATTCTTAAATTTATCTTTTGCACACTTCTCAGAAATGCATAAGATGGTAGATAAGCACAGTTTTAAAATACTGATCAACATGCAGTCCAATATCAGATATATCTAAACCTACAAGAGTGTGCTAAAAAATAAGTAGCCTAACACAGGACATGGTTGAAGCAGCATAAAATGATGTGTTGATGATTTTGCCCAGAAAATCCATCACATGTTTGGGATCATCATCAGTGAAAGATCAGAGATAAAAGTAAGAATGAAAATAATATAAAGACACATTTTAATGGAGATAGGAAAGAATATGTGAAGTAGTAAAAAACAAGCAAAAAAACTCCAAAGGGTATTAGCAAGGTGTATGGTAAGTAAAGAAATAAACATGAAGAAAGAAGAAAACAACCTTGACTCAATGTCACAGTCACGCAGTCCTGGTAATTTCTCTAGAGTTTTATGTTAAAGTTTAACAGAAGAATTCTGTTTAGACTGTGCAAGAACTCAAGCACTTCATTCTGAAATAGAGAAAAGTGAGTTTTCAAAAGCAGCAGGAATGAGGCAGCATCTGTCACTTTTCACTTGATGTTTCTATATAGGCCCAGAAAATAGACTGAAGTTAAGAGTACCTGTGTTCCTCAGAATGCCATAAACTGTTTCATTTGTTTCATACAAAGCCCATTGCTTTGTATTTCCAACTCATCATCAGATCAAGATTTATCATTATTATTGTCATCATGATTATTATTGTATCATTAGACTCTCCATTCCCAACAAGAGATCATTATGGCTTAATTTTCCACGCCCAAGGCTTCAACTATTTCCCAAATATAAATGTTTATTATTGCTTCAGAAGGAAACAGCACTGAACCTCATTCAGGAACTTGTCCAGGCTTTAAATGTCTCCATTTGCATTCCCTGCTGGCTGCTTTAAAGCTAAAGCAGATGAACGATGTAGATTTTTAAGTTTATATTTGAATGATTGAAGCAGGCTTTATGCAAAATAATTTCCAAAGAATGTAAAATCTCGGTGAAAATAGCAATAAAATAAACACTTTTTAAATCACTTATTTCAACTGGTAAAGACAGCATGGTGTAGTGGAAATAACTGTGGATTGAGGTTTCAAAATTGAGGTTGTAATATTAGATTCAAATTTTTATACAAAGTTGAGCAAGCACCAGTTTTCTCAGGCATTTATCAAATATTAAGACTTTTGGTGTTGAGCACTGAAGTTATTCTTAAATTTAAAATTCTGCCATTTTGGGGTCAAGGACAGTGCTTTATTTTAAGGGACTAAGGGAGAAAAAAATACATGTTGGTGAGTTAAGGGATTTGACCTAATCGGTATTCTAATCTTCTTTCAAGTGTTAGTCATGTGGTCTTGTCCAACTCTTTGTGATGCCATGGACTGAAGCCCACCAGGCTCCTCTGTCCATGAAATTATCCAGGCAAGAATGTTGGAGTAGGCTGCCATTCCCTTTTTTGTAGAATCTTCTTTAGAACATGTGTGTAAGGAGAATCTGTCTCATATTTTAAAAAGAGAAAAAATCTGGACTCAAGTAATTGAATTTTGAATTACAAATTGTTGGTAACCCAAAAATCTTTAAAGGATAAGTGATATTCAAATGAATAACACAGATATTTATGGTTGGTTTCCACATAGGAATGTTAGAATTCCTTTTTAATTGGCCATCAGGGCAAACAACCAAGTTTTAATCTTAATCTTCTGACAGGTTGCATCCTTACTTGGCTGTTTTATAGCCTGTGAATTTTCCAGGACCTGTACAGTTCATTGATTATATTAGTCTACACTTGAGATTTTTCACACTTTTAGACTCTACTCTGAAACCATTTCAGAGAAGATAGGAAAGTTCCTTTCCTGTTATGAAAACAAAAAACATGTTTAAACTACATGCACTGAAACTGTATATTGACTTCTTACTTTTGTATATAATCTTCAGTTGGAAGCACTGGGTTTTTGTTTGTCTGTTTGTTTTGTTTTACTTTTGTAAAATTTACTGGTTAGCTTTACAAGAAAATATTTTTTTCTCAGATTCATATAATGAAAACCCATATAATAAGAACATTGTGTTTTAATATGAAAACTCATTTTAAAAAACCACTTGGAAACCACTTTTAGAAACTGGGGGAAAATGTAATTTATTACATATCTTGAAGGTGAATTTGTAAGAGCTGTTTTTATTTTGCCTTTTAGCTTTGTGTGTTCTAATTTTGTTTTCTCAAAGTAAAACATGAATAACTACTTGTGATTGGTTAGCCCCATTAACCCTTTGTAATGTGTCATCTCTACGACATGATGAAATTTTTCTCCAAGTGCAAAAATAATTTTTTTTAGGAATAAGATGGCTTTTTTTCTTCACCATGTCCAAATTTTGTTTCAGCTTTTCTTGGATATGCTTATTATTGTAGTAATAATAATAATCTGGAATTATTTTATTAACAGATGTGGATATTCTACTTGAGATACCTTGATTGTATGGCACAATAGAGAAAAACATTGGCTTCAAATTGAGAATTATGTGTTGGTTATGGATCTGACTTTTTTAAGATTAAAGGAAAAAAAAAAAACTCTAATATCCCTTTTAACTAAAAATCTTTATGATTTCTCTCATTAATCAGCCAAGATTGTACATTTTTCTCCACTTAAATAATGGTAAAGGCATCAAAGAAGCCTGAGCAAAGTTTAAGTTGACTTAGAAGATGTTTGATGACACTCTGTTCAGTACTGGATAATGTTAGTTATCTAGCTGTGGACCATACTGCATGAGCAGTGAGTCATGCAAATAAAATATGGTATCTTGGTGTTCAAGGAGGTACTTGTTCCCAGTGTATTTTAATTTATTATCAGTTGTCAATATATCCACACCTGGAACTCATGTTATCAAATGTTTCCAAACTGTGTATCTCTTTGAAATTGACCAGCTTCAGTCTACATATCAATACCAGAGGAAAAAGTTGGATACTCTTGGACCACTAGTCAAAACTTTCATTAGGCAAGCTGATTTAACTAAAATGTCAGGTAAGACAGTAAACAGTGGGGATGCAAGGACAAACAGGCTAAATTATATATACTATATAAAATTTAGAATTTGTATAAAATTTATATAAATTTATATATACATTCAAATAAATTTGAATAGCAAAACATTGCAAAAATACTTACAGTTGGTCTCCTTTCTTCTCATCTTATTTACTGAAAAATCTTTTCTTGTCCTTTTTAAAGTTCTTCCCTTCTGCTCTTCCACTGTGGTCTTCTTGTTTTATATAAATTCTTTATACAAATTCTAAATCCTCTTTCTTACCTTTTAAATTTATAGTGTCTCAAGTCACAGTTAAGTTTTATTGCAGTGTAGTTACATTTACTAATTATGGCAGAATAGTGCTGGATGTTCACCCAAACTTCATTATTTTCTTCTTATATTTTAAGTCTGTCTTATAATTTAATCTAGAGTTGTGACTAAATTCTAGCCGATTTGATATGCAACACATCCAGACCTCTCATCAAAACCTCCCATATCTGAGTCACCATATTAGTTCCTCTTATAGTTGGCTTAAATGAAGACTACTCATTGGGTGAATTGGGGAGCCTCATGACTTAGAGCAACACTACTACAAGAAAAAGAAACAGGAAATCCTTAATCAGCTCTTGGAAGAATAATAATGGACTTTTGTCTTGAGCAGGAATTAAGTGTTATTTTCATATTCTTCTAACATCTGGGAGTTTGTTACTTCAAATGGAATTCTATAGATCCCTATCTAATCCATACTTTTTTCATATATATTTTATATTTACTTCTTGTGCTGTGACTGTGAATGTTTTTTAAAGAAAGGGGTTATTTGTGTTTATATAAATTTCTTAATAATAATATATTTTTCTTTGTTTGACCTCTAATCAATCTGAATTGTCTTCATACTGCTCTTTTGTAGTTAACTGTCCTCCTTTTCTTTCTCTGCTAATCAATAATTTTTCTGCCCTTAGACTTTTGCCAATTCTAGAGTGCCATATACATAGAATTGTGGAGTATGTAGCATTTTGAGTCTGGCTCTTTAACTGAGAAATATCAATTTAAAACTTATTTATGAGCATGAGTGTTTGATCCCTTTTATTACAAAGTACTGTCCCAGATGGCACTTGTGGTAATGAACCTGCCTACCAGTGCAGAAGACATAAGAGACATGGGTTTGATCCCTGGGTTGGGAAGATCCCCTGGAGGAGGTCATGGCAACCCACTCCAGCATTCTTGCCTGGAAAATTTCATAGAGAGAGGAGCCTGTCAGGCTACAGTCCACAGGGTCGTACAGAGTCAGACATGACTGAAGCAACTTACTTATTAGCACACGCACATAGTATACTATTATGGTATATAGATATACCACAGTTTGTATAGTCATCATTTGAAAGATGTCTCACTTATTTGAAGATTTAGTTTTTAAAAATAAAACTGCTGCAAATTTTGTATCCTTGTACAACTTTTTGTATGTTTTGTGGATTGCTTTTCATTTCTTATTTCTTATGAAATTAATGGATCATTGACTATAAAAAACACTAAAAAATACCTGTATCATTTTTCATTTCCATCAGTGATGCATGAGCATTCCAGTTACTTCACATTCTTGTTAAGTATATGGTATTGTCAGTTAACTTAATTTAAACCATTCTCGAATGCATGGAGATATATCTTGTTATTGTTTTATTTTGCACTTTTGTAATGACAAATATTTTTGAATTTTTTTTTTTTCTTATGGGCCTATTTGTCATCTGTTTTTCTTATTTGGAATGATGTCTGTTTTGATGTTTTGCCCATTTATGTGTTCTGACCTAATTACACATGTATTTATTTTACTTAGTCCTTGCCTATTATATTGGCGAGTCAAATAATTCAGTTTTGAAAGCATCTTCTCTCAGCACTTTGAATATATTTCTGCATTTTCTCTTGCATTAAACTTGCTAGTGAAATGTTTTTCTGATGCACATCTATTCTCATTCTTTGAAGATGTTTTTGTCTCTGGAACAATTTGCAATTCTCCTTTAATTACTGATGTTCTCAAATATCACTGCTTCATGTTGAGTTGTGTGTGTATGTGTCCCTTCAGTATGGGGCTTTTTTTCTATATTATTGTCATTTTTTTGCTTCTTACCTTTTATGTGAATATAGAACTTCTGGACCTGGTTTTCACATACCTTGATTTGTATCTTGTACTTATTTTGCTGTTACATAATTTTGACATTCTGATATCATTTTAGCTTTATCTTACAATGTATTTTTATTTTGTTCCACTCTGATATTCCCTCACATATATGATTTTCTGTCTCTTTGACTATATTTTTTCAAGTACCTTCATCACCTGCTTGAGTTCTTTCACATTTTAGAAAACTGAACTGGCTTTTTATACCTGATAGAAGAATTGCCTGAAAATAATAATCTTACATTATACCATTTTCACTTAGAAACTTGTAGACTTTTATCCATGAAATTCAAAATTCTTGTTATACTGAATTTTAACAAGAATATGTCCACCTCAAATAGACCTCAAATGTTCACATATATATTATCATATATTCTGAGAATAAATTGCAAAAGACAAACATTCAGATAAATCCTAGGGCTTTCTGTATTCATCATAGTAAATAAGTTCTGTCTCTATCCTTAAAATACTATTCTTAGTGATACTGGAATTTTATATAGAAGGAGAGATTTATCTGCATCTTCATACTTATCTGGAGGGAATGAAGCTGAGGGATGGAAATTATAATCCTAAAAGGATGAAGAAGTTGAGTCAGGTGGTTTTTTGGTGAGAAAAATATCTGTAAATACGGAAGATGCCAGCAAAATCTATCTGGTGGTAAAGAGAGAGTCTCAGACTATTAAGATAAATGTGAAAATGAGACTATTAGAAAACTGGAAAAATGTACAGAACTAAATCTGAAATCTCAGGGCAACTGCCCTGGAATAAGCAGAAGTTTGATAGACAATATAATTTCAACAAAACTTCTTAGCCAAAAGAAAGCTATAAGTGTGATACATACTCTTTAAAAGGTGAGTAATGAGATACATAAGAAGAGGTATATTGTTGTGGTTTACAGTTTGGGCATTGCTGCCAGGAACTATGTTGCCAGTTAGTGAATCCCAACTCCATGAGTTTCTAGTTTCTCTGAGCTTCAGTTTTATTATATACAAATGATGTGGATATTCCAGTTCCTTTTAGGATTTTTATGCAGATAAAATTTGGTAATGCATGTGAAACAGAGAAATGTCTTACAAACTTTTAAATACTAGGCATTATAATACAGTAAACCTCTAGAAAATCATTTTAACAGTTATCCATATTTAGGTGACAGAACAATATGTGATATCCTTTACTAATCTCATTCTGGGTTTTAGGGGTGTTGTTATTATTTGGTTGCTAAGTTATGTCTGATTCTTTTGTGACCCCATGAGCTAGCCCTCCAGGCTCCTATGCCCATGAAATTTCCCAAGTTGGAATACTGGAGTGAGTTGCCATTTTCTTCTTCAGCAGATCTTCCTGACCCAGAGATGGAACATATGTCCCCTGCATTCCAGGTGGATTCTTTACCTCTGTGCCACCTGAGAAGCCCTCACAGGGTGTACCTAATATAATTTGATCCTGTAAACTAGAATTGATGCTTTCAAACTCTGGTGTTGCAGAAGACTCTTCAAGAGTCCCTTGAACTGCAAGGAGAGCAAACCAGTTAATCCTAAAGGACATCATCTCTGAATATCCATTGGAAGGACTGGTGCTGAAGATGAAGCTGCAATACTTTGGCCACCTTATGCAAAGAGCCAACTCATTGACAAAGGCCCTGATGCTGGGAAAGACAGAAGGCAGGAAGAGAAGGGGAAAACAGAGGATGAGATGGTTGGATGGTATCACCAACTCAAGGACTTGAGTTTGAGTAAGCTCTGAAAGATGGTGATGGACAGGGAAGACTGACTTGCTGCAGTCCATGGGATTGCACAGAATCTAACAAGACTGAGTGAATCAACAACAAACTAAGTACTATTATTTTTTTTATTTTTTGGATACAGAATCTGAGCTTCTGTGTATATGAGTATTTTCCCCAAATTCATGAAGAATTCCCCAAATTCATGAAGTCCAAGAACTGGAAGTTTGGCTGTGCCTTGATGTTCAGCACCTGCCACTGTGCTAGAGTTCTTTAATTATGAAATAGTTATCTGTATAGTATCTCAAAATAGGTGGATGACTATTGATTTGGCATCAACTGAGGGCTGTGACTTTTAACCTTTAATTTATAAAATAGTATATGTTCATGATTGACAATTAAGTTTTAACAAACTCCTTCTCAGAGCTACTGAAAGGGAAAGACATCATCTTGAGGTGAAGGGAGAGGCATAATGGGGTTGAGTGAGGAGAAAAGGGAAGATTCCATCCTGCTTGAAGAGTTCAATGTCAAAACATTTCCCAAAAGATTCTGACACTCAGCTTTCCCTTTATATCTTGAGTTTATTGTTGTAAACAAGGTACAGAAGGAAGATAATAGCTGATACTTCCTAGCACTAAGGAATCTGAAATGTGCCCATGAGCAGGACATATAAGCAATTATATGAAATTGTTTATATGTCCTGAAAATTAACCTGCCTTTCTCGCCAAGAATGGAAGATCTCTTCCTGCATTCTTGATGAGTTTTTTCAGTGAGAGAATATCATCCCTCATATATTATATGTTTCAAGGCAGACTTCATGTTTTGGACCAGGAGGTTACCAAGGGAATATTTCATGCAAAGATGGGCTCAATAAAGGACAGAAATGGTATGGACCTAACAGAAGCAGAAGATATTAAGAAGAGATGGCAAGAATACACAGAAGAACTGTACAGAAAAGATCATCATGACCCAGATAATCACGATGGTGTGATCACTGACCTAGAGCCAGACATCCTGGAATGTGAAGTCAAGAGGGCCTTACAAAGCATCACTATGAACAAAGATAGTGAGGTGATGGAATCCCAGTTGAGCTATTTCAAATTGAAAGATGATGCTGTGAAAGTGCTGCACTCAATATGCCAGTAAATTTGGAAACTCAGCAGTGGCCACAGGACTGGAAAAGATCAGTTTTCATTCCAATCCCAAAGAAAGGCAATGCCAAAGAATGCTCAAACTACCACACAATTGCACTCATCTCATACACTAGTAAAGTAATGCTCAAAATTCTCCAAGTCAGGCTTCAGCAATACGTGAACTGTGAACTTCCAGATGTTCAAGCTGGTTTTAGAAAAGGCAGAGGAACCAGAGATCAAATTGCCAACATCCACTGGATCATTGAAAAAGCAAGAGAGTTACAGAAAAACATCTATTTCTGCTTTATTGACTATGCCAAAGCTTTTGACTGTGTGGATCACAATAAATGGAAAATTCTGAAAGAGATGG
>NW_011494738.1:4733008-4764604 GCF_000754665.1 Bison bison bison
TTGCACTCATCTCATACACTAGTAAAGTAATGCTCAAAATTCTCCAAGTCAGGCTTCAGCAATACGTGAACTGTGAACTTCCAGATGTTCAAGCTGGTTTTAGAAAAGGCAGAGGAACCAGAGATCAAATTGCCAACATCCACTGGATCATTGAAAAAGCAAGAGAGTTACAGAAAAACATCTATTTCTGCTTTATTGACTATGCCAAAGCTTTTGACTGTGTGGATCACAATAAATGGAAAATTCTGAAAGAGATGGGAATACCAGACCACCTGACCTGCCTCTTGAAAAACCTATAAGCAGTTCAGGAAGCAACAGTTAGAACTGGACATGGAACAACAGACTGGTTCCAAATAGGAAGAGGAGTACATCAAGGCTGCATATTGTCACCTGTTTATTTAACTTATATGCAGAGTACATCATGAGAAACGCTGGGCTGGAAGAAGCACAAGCTGGATTCAAGATTGCTGGGAGAAATATCAATAACCTCAGATATGCAGATGATACCATCCTTATGGCAGAAAGTGAAGAGGAACTAAAAAGCCTCTTGATTAAAGTGAAAAAGGAGAGTGAAAAAGTTGGCTTAAAGCTCAACATTCAGAAAACGAAGGTGATGGCCTTTGGTCCCATCACTTCATGGGAAATAGATGGGGAAACAGTGGAAACAGTGTCAGACTTTATTTTGGGGGGCTCCAAAATCACTGCAGATGGTGATTGCGGCCAAGAAATTAAATGACGCTTACTCCTTGGAAAGAAAGTTATGACCAACCTAGATAGCATATTCAAAAGCAGAGACATTACTTTGCCAGCAAAGGTCTGTCTAGTCAAGGTTATGGTTTTTCCAGTGGTCATGTAAGGATGTGAGAGTTGGACTGTGAAGAAAGCTGAGCGCCGAAGAATTGATGCTTTTGAACTGTGGTATTGGAGAAGACTCTTGAGAGTCCCTTGGACTGCAAGGAGATCCAACCAATCCATTCTAAAGGAGAGCAGTTCTGGGTGTTCATTGGAAGGACTGATGTTAAAGCTGAAACTCCAATACTTTGGCCACCTCATGCGAAGAGTTGACTCATTGGAAAAGACCCTGATGCTGGGAAGGATTGGGGGAAGGAGGAGAAAGGGATGACAGAGGATGAGATGGCTGGATGGCATCATGGACTCGATGGACATTAGTTTGAGTGAACTCCGGGAGTTGGTGCTGGACAGGGAGGCCTGGCGTGCTGCAATTCATGTGGTCACAAAGATCAGACACGACTGAGCGACTGAACTGAACTGATGACGGCAAATCTAATTCAGAGGAACATTATGTCTACTACCTTGGGAAGGAATTGCTTAGAAGAAATGGAGTAGCCCTCATAGTCTGCAAAAGTCTGAAATGCAGTAATGGGTGCAATTAAAAGTAATGACAGAATGATCTTGGTTCACCCCAAGGCAAACCATTCAACATCACAGTAATCCAAGTCTATGCCCCAACTACAAATGCAAAGAAGCTAAAGTTGAACAGTTCTATGATGACCTACAAGACCTTCTGGAATTAAAACCAAAAAAAAAAAAAAAAAGTCCTTTTCAATATAGGGGACTGGAATGCAAAAGTAGAAAGTCAAGAGATCCCTGGAGTAACAGGTAAGTTTGGCCTTGGAGTACAAAATGAAGCAGGGCAAAGCCTAACCAACAACAGACTTGTTATAGCAAATACACACTTTTAACAACACAAGAGAAAACTCTACACATGGACATCACTAGAAAGTCAATACTGAAATCAGTTTGGTTGTATTCTGAAGTTGAAGAAGGAGAAGCACTATGCAGTCAGCAAAAACAAGACTAGAAACTGACTGTGGCTCAGATCATTAGCTTTTTATTGTAAAATTTGGACTTAAATTGAAGAAAGTAGGGAAAACAACTAGGCCATTCACATAAGGCCTAAATCAAATCCCTTATGATTATGCATGATTATACACTCTAAGTGGCAAATAGATTCAACGGATTAGATCTGATAGACAAAGTGCGTGAAGAACTATAGATGGAGGTTCATAACACTGAACAGGAGGCAGTGACCAAAACCATCCCAAAGAAAAAGAAATGCAAAAAAGTAAAATGATTGTCAGAGGATGCCTTAAAAATAGCTGAGAAAAGAAGAGAAGTGAAAAGCAAAGGAGCAAAGGAAACATATATCCATCTGAACACAGAATTCCAAGAAAGAATAGCAAGGATACATAAGAAAACTTTCTTAAGCATACAATGCAGAAAAATAGTGGAAAACAACAGCATGGGAAGGACTAGAGATCTCTACAAGAAAATTAGAGATACAAAGGAAACAGTTCATGCAAGATGAGCATAATAAACTATAGAAATTGCTTGGATCTAACAGAAGCAGAAGATGTTAAGAAGAGGTGGCAAGAATACACAGAACTATACTAAAAAGATCTTAATGACCCAGATAACCAAAATGATGTGATCACTCACCTAGAGCCAGACATCCTGGAGTGTGAAGCAAAGTGGGCCTTAGAAAGCACTACTACGAACAAAGCTAATGGAGGTAATGGAGTTCCAGCTAAGCTATTTCAAATCCTTAAAGATGATGATGTGAAAGTGCTGCACTCAATATGCCAGCAGATTTAGAAAACTCAGCAGTGACCACAGGACTAGTAAAGGTCAGTTTTCATTCCAGTCCCAAGAAGGGCAATCCCAGAGAGTGTTCAAACTAACACACAATTGTGCTCATTTCACATGCTAGCAAAGTAATACTCAAAATCCTGCAAGCTAAACTTCAGCAGTATGTAAACTGAGAAATTCCAGATGTACAAGCTGGATTTAGAAAAGGCAGAGGAACCAGAGGTCAAATTGCCAATATCTATTGGCTCATAGAAAAAGCAAAGGAATTCCAGAAAAACATCTACTTCTGTTTCATTGACTATGCTAAAGCCTTTGAGTGTGTGGATCACAATAAACTGTGAAAACTTCTTAAAGAGATGGGAATACCAAACCATCTTACCTGTCTCCCAAGAAAACTGTATAGAAGTTAGAACTGAACATGGAACAACAAACTAGTTCAAAATTGAGAATGGAGTATATCAAGGCTATCTATTGTCACCCTGCTTATTTAACTTACATGCAGAATGCAATCATGTGAAATGCCAAGCTACATGAAGTTCAAACTGGAATCAGGATTGCTGGGAGAAATATCAATAATCTCAGATATGCAGATGATACTACTCTATGTCATAAGTGAAGAGAAACTAAGGAGCCTCCTGATGGAGGTGAAAGAAGAGAGTGAAGAAACTGGCTTAAAACTCATCATTCAGGAAACTAAGATCATGGCATCCAGTCCCATGACTTCATGGCAAATATTTGGGGAAAAAATTGAGACAGTGAGAGACTTTATTTTCTTGGGCTCAAAATCACTCTAGGTGGTGACTGCAGCCATGAAATTAAAGACCCTTGCTCCTTGGAAGGAAAGCTATGACCAACTTAGAAAACATATTAAAAATCAAAGACATTGCTTTGCCAACAAGGGTCTGCCTAGTCAAAGCTATGGTTTTTCCAGTAGTCATGTGTGGATGTGAGAGTTGGACCATAAAGAAAGCTGAGCATTGAAGAATTGATGCTTTTGAACTGTAGTGTTGGAGAAGACTCTTGAGAGTCCCTTGGGCTGTAAGGTGATCAAACCAGTCAATATTAAAGGAAATCAGTCCTGAATATTCATTGGAAGGACTGATGCTGAAGCTGAAACTCCAATGCTTGGGCCACCTGAAGTGAAGAGTGGACACAGTGGAAAAAACTGTGATGCTGGGAAAGATTGAGGGCAGGAAGAGAGGGGGATGACTGAGGATGAGATGGTTTAATGATATCATTGATTCAATGGACATAAGTTGAGCAAGTGCCAAGAGATAGTGAAGAGCAAGGAAGCCTGTTTTTAATCTCTTAAATGTGGGTTTAATATATGTACATATATTACATACATGCATATATATATGGCATGTTCATATAAGTTAAATAATACAGAAGAATAAAAGGTGTATAATAAATTGTATACAACTGCCTCACTTTCAGTTCCATTGTCTTGAGTTCTCTGAGCTTAACAGTATGGTGGGCATCCTTCTTTTTACATGCTAAATCATATTTATTATACACAGATTATATTTATATAAACACATGTGCAACATTTAAAAGTGGAATCATAAGCTAACAATGTTACATATTTACATATAGCTAACACATTTGATAACAATGCAATATTCATAAAACAGATGTAATTCATTAACCCACTCTGATTTTGATGTATTCGTTTTGATATACTACTTTCTATTTTATTTCTACATTAAAGACATAGGTACATGTATTAGTATGTACTCCTATTTGTAGTACTGCGAAACCATCCTTTCTTAAAGTACACATTTATTTTGATTGATTCCCTAGTGCATGAGTGTGCATTAGGTTTATTTAGTCAGTTTTCTTATGTGATAATGTAGTATTAGCACAGATTTACTCCTATCATATAATAATGGTTGTTGTCTGTGTACAGAATAAAGGCAAGTAGTCATGAAGTCTACATCCATGAATTATCATA
Organism: Bison bison bison; assembly: GCF_000754665.1. Lineage (NCBI taxonomy): Eukaryota > Metazoa > Chordata > Mammalia > Artiodactyla > Bovidae > Bison > Bison bison. The sequence continues at coordinate 4,737,573 of NW_011494738.1, forward strand.
AAATAATCCCCAGGCAGCTTTATACATTTGTGTCTATATCTCTATATACATATACTTTATGTGTGACTACATATATATGACTATATATATTTATATATGACTATGTGTATGATTATATACATACATAGAATTTAAAGGGAATTTGTTAAAATGACACATTAGATATTGACTCAATATTATAAATTTTTATTGAGTTGCATTATGTAAACAAATTACCTATTTATAGTATTATTACATTCATACTTGTTTTGATAGACACCAGTTCTATGAGATAGTAACCTAAAAGTTGTCAGTTATAATAATCCTACATAATAAGAAGACTAGAAGTAAGAATTCCAGGATGATACAGCAATTAAAATATCCAGTGCAGGAAGCTAAGCTCCTTCTAACTTTTTGCTCTGCTTATTTTAATGTGCAGCATCCCTTTGCATGGTCCTAATGCACGTGTGCATGCTAAGTTGCTTCATTTATGTTTGACTCTTCATGACCTCATGGACTATAGCCTGTTAGGCTCCTCTGTCCATGGGGTTCTCCAGGCAAGAATACTGGAGTGGGTTTCCATTTCCCTCTACAGGGGTTCTTCTGGACCCAGGGATCAAACTTGCATTTCTTATGTCTCCTGCATTGGCAGGTGGATTCTTTACCAACAGGGCTACCTGGGAAGCTCATGGTTCTAATATGACTACTGTACACTGAAGTATTGTTCCTGTTTTCTAGGCAGGAAGAAGAGGAAAGTGAAAGAAGTGAAACAAAGCTGCTTGTGAATCTATTCTATTTAAAAAATGCTTTCCTAGAAGACTAAAACCATGATTTGCTTTATAATCCATTGGAAAGAATTGGTATATGGCTCTTATCTGTAAATGATCTTGGGGAGGCATTTTGTCTGGATACATTGCCATTAGGAATTAAAAAGGAAAAAATGAATATGAGGAAAGCCTGCAGGCCATGTTTGTCACAATTATGTGTGTGTATTATTTGTATATATTTGTCATGACTATGAACCATAAGAACCAAATTCTGATGTGATACAACTTTATATTCATTACAACACCTTTCACAGCACAGGTGTTGGATGAAGATGTATTAATTTATTAAGGAATTTATTATATCTGATAGAACTTTACTTTTTCTTCGGTTAAAAATTGTATATTGACTCTTGTATGATTACACAGTGTTTGTAAATAGCCAAAAATGCTGAATTGTTTTTTTACCTATTCTCATATTCTTGCCTGAGAAACCCCATGGACAGAACAGCGTTACAGGATACAGACCATGAGGTTGTAAGAGTCGGACACGACTTAGTAACTAAACAACAACCCCATCATTAAAAATGCATACAGAACAGAAGTGCATATAATGTATTCATCCCCATGACATTGGCTGTAATGGAAAATTGTCCAAGCCTAAAGACAAAGGAGAAAAGGAAAGATAAACCCATTTGAGTGCAGAGTTCCAAAAAATATTAAGGAGAGGTAAGAAAGCCTTCCTCAGTAATCAGTGCATAGAAATAGAGGAAAATAATAGAATGGGAAAGACTAGAGATCTCTTCAAGAAAATTAGAGATACCAAGGGAACATTTCATGCAAAGATAGGCTCAATAAAGGACAGAAATGGTAGGAACCTAACAGAAGCAGAAGATATTAAGAAGAGGTGGCAAAAATGCACAGAAGAATCCATAGGCTTGGATTACTGTAATATTGAATGTTTTGCCTGAAACCAAACAGAGATCATTCTGTCATTTTTGAGATTGCATCCAAGTACTGCATTTCGGACTCTTTTGTTTACTATGATGGCTACTCCTTTTCTTTTTAGGGATTCTTTAGTAGATATAATGGTCATCTGAATTAAACTCACCCATTCCAGTCCATTTTAGTTCACATGAATTTATTAGTATTTTGTCTTTTGTAACAACCAAATCAATTATTGTAGTGTTAATCTACTCACAGATTCATGATGATGATGATGATGATACTGATTGTAGTATTAGTAGTATGCTGAAGAGAATATTTTCTGTCTTGAAGAGAGAAACAATATGGTATTATAAGAGGATAACAAATGTGGATATTTGTGAAAGAAAAAGGGTAAATTGTGAAGTTCATTAACATCAGTTTGGTCATGAAAGATGACTAAAAACTATATTCTCACAGCTCAGTTTTCCAATGTATTCATTGATTATTTAAAAGAGTCTCATACCAGGAGCTTTTGAGAGTAATTAGTTATTAAATCCCAATCTCTACCTGGTTTTCTCATAAAGTGTAAGTCACTCAGTCATGTCTCTTTGTGACCCCTCCATGGACTAAAAAGTCCATGGAATTCTCCAGGCCAGAATACTGGAGTGGGTAACCTTTCCCTTTCTCAGGGGATCTTCCCAACCCAGGAATCGAACTGGAGTCACCTGCATTGCAGGTGGTTTCTTTTTCAACTGAGCTATGAGAGAAGCCCTTTCCAATAAAGTAGAAACTAAAACCATTTCTGAATTACCACTTTATTAAGGAGTACAGAGGATGAGATGGTTGGATGGCATCACCAACTCAATGGATATGAGTTTGAGCAAGCTCTGGGAGTTAGTAATGGACGGGGAACCCTGGTGTGCTGAAGTCCATTGGGTTGCAAAGAGTCAGACACGACTGAGCAACTGAACTGAATTGAACTGAACTGATAAGCACAGGGACCAGCTATGAAGGATCAAGGGAATGAATTGGGGAAGAAGGAAGAAAGATACTCAGAGACATTTATTAGTTGCCTTCTGCTAAGGACAATTTATTGCTCAGTCTCATAGAACTGGCCCCTGTTAAGCCTAACAAATTCAATGGTGCCAATGGTAAGTGGTGGGGGGTAGTTGGAGGAGAAAAGAAATAATTTATAAGCCAGACGCCAACTCTTAGTTTCATTCCGTGGGCCTGAACTTTACATGAGCAAGTATTGTCCTGTTTTTGTTCTAGAGGAAGCACATGGGCAGAGAACAAAAAGACTGCCCAGTCTCGACCCTGGTTGCTGGTAAGTGAAAATTTGAAAGTGCTTAAAAACCAATAGAAAACTGGTGGCTGAAACAGCAGCTAGAAAGGATCTGAAATACCTGATACAGGCACCAAATAATACAGCTTCAAGGTCTCTTTCTTTCTATGTAAAATTCACTTCAATAAACACTTTTTCTCATGCTTAGAATGTTCAAGCCTTTGTGAAAGTTCAAGAGGTATGGATGCAAAAGTAACAAAATCTCTACCTACAAACATCCACATTGTAATGTGAGGGGAAGACTGAAACAACTAATGGTAGACTGAGTAAGATGGTATCTGAGTAAGATGCCAAGATGTTTAGAGATGGATAAAATGAATTTTGGATTTGGGGAAAGAAATTTTGGATAAGTTTAACAGAAGTAAATACATTGAGCTATCTCTTGACATAGAGCATGATGATGATACAAAGAGGTGCAGTTCTGATTGATGTTCACAGTCTGAATAAAGGCACTGGAGTTTCAGACTATGAAAGAAAGATTTGGGTGTGTACAGTTGGGCATGACTGAATGAGTTTGGAGCAGAAGGCAGACCCAGAGAATAGATTACTAAATCTCAGACTGATCCTCAGTATGCAACAGAGTCCTGGAAATAAAGAGTTATCTGTTGAATGAATAAGCTTTGTGGGAATGTCACCAGTTGTTGGGCTTCCCTGGTAGCTCAGCTGGTAAAAAATCTGCCTGCAATGCAGGAGACCCTGATTCAATTTCTGGGTTGGGAAGGTCTGCTAGAGAAGGGATAGGTAACCCACTCCAGTATTCTTGGGCTTCCCTGGTGGCTCAGTGGTAAAGAATCAACTTGCAGTGTGGGAGACTTGGGTTCAATCCCTGGTTTGGGAAGACCCCCTGGAGAAGGGAAAGGCTACCCATTCCAGTATTCTGGCCTGGAGAATTCCATGGGGTTGCAAAGAGTTGGACATGACTGAGCAACTTTCACCAGTTGTTGCATATACAGAAATGGGCCTGAGGTTATGCTTAAAAAACTCTGAATTAAAAAATAAAGCACAATTCCTGTGGTTGGACTTTTTAGGAGTTTTGATGGGAAATATAAGTGATACTTTATATTAGCATTTAAGATTATTTTAACATGAAACTGATTTTTGTGTGAAATATCTTGTCAGATTCTTGTTCTATGTGGTATAGATTTTAGATAATGCTGTGCTAGAATATAGTGCATGTTGCTGTTGTTCAGTCACTAAGTCAGGTCTGACTTTTTGTGACCCCATGAACTGCAGCACGTCAGGCTTCCCTGTCCTTCACTGTCTCCTGGAGTTTGTTTAAACTAATGTCCATTGAGTTTGTGATGCCATCCAACCACCTCATCCTCTGTCACCTCCTGCTCCTCCTTCCCTGAATCTTTCCCAGCATCAGGGTCTTTTCCAATGAGTCCACTATGCACCAGATGACCAAAGCATTGGAGCTTCAGCTTCAGCATCAGTCCCTCCAGTGAATATTCAGGGTTGATTTCCTTTAGGATTTACTGGTTTGATCTCCTTGCTGTCCAAGGAACTCTCAAGAGTCTTCTCCAGCATGACAATTTGAAAGCATTAGTTCTTCAGTGCTCAGTCTTCTTTATGGTCCAACACTCACATCCGTATACGACTGCTGGAAAAACCATAACTTTGAATATTAAGATGTTTGTCTGCAAAATGATGTCTCTGCTTTTTTAATATACTGCCTTGGTTTGTCATAAGCTTTTCCCTCAAGGAGCAAGCATCTTTTAATTTTGTGGCTCTATGAAGAGGAAATGAGTGAAACCTTAAGCGAATATATATTAATATTTCAAGTAATATTCAGCAATATCTTATTTAAGGAAAAGTTTGGAACAGAATTATTAAATCTCTGAATAACAGCTCATCTTATTTTCTGTTGTTTGTATATTAATTAATTATATTATATTATATTAATTACTCTAGTTTGAAAATGCATCGCATCTTGACAAAAGTAACAAGCTTACCATTCAATCTCTGCCCTCTTATATTCAATCCAGCTTTCAACACTAGTTATTTGACTGATGTTGGACCAGTCTTTTCTTATTTGACAAACAAAGTAGGACTTACAGATAGTATAGAAAAAGAGAAAAATGAAAGGAGAATACAGAAAGAAAGAGTTCATAAATTAAAGATATAAAATTTTTTAAAAAATGGAAGAGGAAGAAAGGAAAAAGAGGAAGGGAGAGAAAGAAGAAAGAGGAGAGAAAAGACAGAAAAAAACTTAATTGAAAGTGAAAATTCTTAAGACTGAACTCTTTTAATATTGCAGAATGGGCATAGGACCCTGAACAAATCTCTACCTCTGTGGTAGTAAGTTCGTTTATTTGTGGGATGTAATTTGTGGAGGTTGCACTGTGACATTCAGTTACTTAATTCTCTGTAATTATGAATCACCTATAAAGCTCTAAGGATTATAACAATTCTCTAGAGCCCTGAAATGAATAATTAGAGAAATTAGCTTGTGTACTAAAGAATTATTCAGGAAGCAATTTTATCTATCTTGAAGGCACATTTTATATAATTATTTATATAGTCTCCTTAATGAAAAACCACACCCAAGTATTTGTTTCTACACTTGGAATTGTGTTTCAAATCTGTGGAAATTTTTGACAGCCAATAGAGAGTCATTTAACATAATTATGCATACTAATATCTACTTTTCTCTTTAATATTTCAAAGAAATGGATTGACTAGAAAAGAAGGGGGTGAATTTCTCTTCATGACTCAATTCAATGAATTTAAACTGTAGATTAAATATTAGTATGATGATCTAACTTCCATTCCTTTTTTCTAAGATGCCAGAACTTCCATTCCTTTTTTCTAAGATGCAAATGCTGAGAACTCACCATTATTAAAATTCCAGCTAAACTAAATATATTTCTTCATATGTTTAATAAAATTTAGTGACACTGGCTTCATTATTTTTGCCATAAATATTAATATTTTATCTTTAAACATTTCTGGGCCATGTATAATCTGTGAAATATAAGTGATTTTTCTTAATTATTATTGATTTGTAGAAAGGCAGATCAGGCTTTCTACCAGCAATGAAACTTATTGCATTTGTTAAGACATACAAATAAAATGTAAGTAATGTATACATCAGATTTTTTTGAAGAAATGAATAGCTAGTACCCCACTAAGAACCAACATCAAATTTATTTCTAGAAGCATTACAAATGTTAGCAATAAGAAAACTGTTTCTATGTCCTTAGTAACACATTCTAGTCTATCAACACAACATATGAGCAAAGAATCAGCAAAGGTGGATGATGAATGATCAAATAAAAATCCTTCCCAGTTTTAAAGCAAATATTTCTCACTTTATGACAGTTTATCTTTACACTATTATTTAAAATAAAACTAGTATACACATGACAACTAAATTTAAATTTGCAAAAAGCTGCAGGCTTAGGAGATACTTTTTAGCTTCTCTGTTTTCCCAGTGTTAATAGTAAAATAGGTAAATAAATCTTAAATACGTAATGATAATAACTCATGGATACTCTCTGAGATCTGTCACAAACTGATCTGGAAACAAAAACAGGCACTTTTTAGAAAATGTTTCACATGGGTTGAAAATTTAGAAATGCCATAACACAACCAGTCTTGAACAACAAGATGAGGAGCTTATATATACTGGAATTTCCTACAATTCTAAGCAGGAATGACATCTTGATTAGTAAATATACAGCTTTGTTGGAAGTATACATATTTGTATTGATTCAGAGTTCTGCAACATAAGTTAATATAGTGAAATAAACATTTCCACTTATTAATCATGAAATTGCTTCAAATGTTTTAGTAAGCTCATTGGGCATATTGACTCACTGATTTTGTTTAACTAATGTTGATGGAGACATGATATAATAGATAAAAATAAGCCTCCTAGTACACTTGACCTGAAGGTCTCTAGAAACAGACAAATACAGAAAAAAGGCAAAACGAGGTGTTCTGAGAACTGTTACCAGGAGAATCCTGGGAGGATGGTAATATTTTAAGCTAATTTGAAAGCAGTAGATTTTTATTTTTATGTCAATTGCAGACACTTCTACACTTGTCATATATCAGGAAGAGAAAATTTAAATCTTTTGAAAAGCTGTAGTAAAATTCACAGGTGGCCCAGTATAAAATTTGCCATCTTAGTCATTTTTAAGTGTACCATTCAGTAGTATTAAATACATTTACCTGGTTTACAAATTTTTCTTTGAAACTAGGCTTTCGCTTTGAATATATATAAAATAGTGGAATTTCAGTTATTTTAGATATATACCTAGGAGTGGATCGTATGGTGATTCTACTTTTGTTCCTCAAAAAAGAACTACTGTACCATTTTTCGGAGAAGGCAATGGCACCCCACTCCAGTACTCTTGCCTGGAAAATCCCATGGACGGAGAAGCCTGGTAGGCTGCAGTCCATGAAGTCACTAAGAGTCAGACACGACTGAGCGACTTCACTTTCACTTTTCACTTTCATGCATTGGAGAAGGAAATGGCAACCTACTCCAGTGTTCTTGCCTGGAGAATCCCAGGGACGGGGGAGCCTGGTGGGCTGCCGTCTATGGGGTCACACAGAGTCGGACACTACTGAAGTGACTTAGCAGCAACAGCAGTACCATTTTTATTTATTTTTTTGTAGTAACTGCTTCATTTTGCATTCCCACCAACGGTGCTCAAGTGTTTCAGTTATTTCACTTCTCTCACAAACGGTTGCTGTTTTCTGAGTTTTTTATTATTTTTTTAAAAATAATGGCCATTCTAATGGATATGAGGTGGTATCTCATTTTGGTTTTGATTTGCTTTCCATATTGAGAATCTTTTCACAGACTCATTGGCCAATTATATATCTTTCTTGGAGAAATCCCAGTTTAAATCATTCCTCCTGTTTTTAATTAGGTTGTTTTTGAGTTGTAGAAGTTCTTTATATTTTTTACATTAACTTATAATTTTCATATATTTTCTTTCATTCTGTGTTGCTATTTTACTCTGTTGATTGTATCGTTTATGCACAGTCATTTAAATTTTGGTATAATGTAATTTATCTATTTTTTTTTTCTTTTTTGCCTATACTATTAGTATCATATTCTGGAAATATTTGCCAATTTTAATAGAAAGCATGAAGCTTTCTTCTAGCCCGTGTTTTTTTTTTTCTAAGTCATTTATTTTATTTATAAAGTTTATTGTTTTTATTTTTAACCTGCAAGAGATTGTATAAGTTCACAGGAAATCATAAATAGTTCACAGAATAAGTGAGTTGAATTGGTCATTTGACATTGCCAAATTCAGAAATAAACTGTAATCATCTTTGAATTACTCCATATATGCTCCCTGGTTCCATGTAACACACATTTCCTTGAATCAACACTAATCTCAGTTATGTGTTGGAAACACTTTATCCAAATTGCAGATTTCTTCCCTTCCTTTATTGCATTTTCAATCAGAATAAGACCTTAATTCTAATAGATTTGAATTTTTGATTTCTTTTTCTATAGAAAAGAAATCTATATCTTTTATAAATTATTATAAATTGTTAAATCACTTCTTACTCCAAGATCACAAATATACCATTCCTGTATTTTCCTTAAAAAATGTTTGCAGTTTTGCCTTTCATATTTGAGTTTTTGTATCCATGTGGACTTTCTAAGTATTGTGTAAGAAAAATATTTTCCATATGAGTAACCAAATGTCCCTCTTCCAACAACACAAGGGATGACTCTACACGTGGTCCATACTGAAATCAGATTGATTATATTCTTTGCAGTTGAAGATGGAGAAGCTTTATACACTCAGCAAAACAAGACCAAGAGTTGACTATGGCTCAGATCATGAAATCCTATTCAAAAATTCAGACTTAAATTGAAGAATGTAGGAAAACAACTAGACCATTCAGGTATGACCTAAATCAAATACCTTATGATTGTACAGTGGAAGTGACAAATAGATTCAAGGGATTAGATCTGATAGATATTGCCTCAAAAACTGTGGATGGAAGTTCATGACACTGTACAGGAGGCAGTAACCAAAACCATCCCCAAGAAAAGAAAGGCAAAAAGGCAAAATGGTTTTCTGAGGAAATCTTACAAATAGCTGAGACAAGAAGAGAAACAAAAGGCAAAAGAGAAAAGGAAAGATATACCCATTTGAATGCTTCCAAAGAATAACAAGGAGAGATAAGAAAGCCTTCCTCAGTGATAAATGCAAAGAAATACAGGAAAACAACAGAATAGGAAAGACTAGAGATCCCTTCAAGAAAATTAGATATATGAAGGGAACATTTCATGCAAAGATGGGCAAAATAAAGAACAGAAATGGTATAGACCTAAAGGAAGCAGAAGATATTAAGAAGAAGTGGTTAAGACTACACAGAAGAACTATACAAAAAAGATATTAATGACTCAGATAACCACAATGGTGTGATTACTCACCTAGAGCAAGGCATCTTGAAATGTGGTCAAGTGGGCCTTAGGAAGCATCACTACAAACAAAGCTAGTGGAAGTGATAGAATTACAGTTGAGCTATTTCAAACCCTAAAAGATGATGCTGTGAAAGTGCTGCATTCAATATGACAGTGAATTTGGAAAACTAGGCAGTGGCCACAGGACTCGAAAAGGTCAGTTTTCATTCCAATCCCCAAAAAATGTAATTCCATAGAATGTTCAAACTATTGTACAGCGGCATTCATCTCACACACTAGCAAAGTAATGCTCAAAATTCTCCAAGATAGGCTTCAACAGTACATGAACAGAGAACTTCCAGATGTTCAAGCTGGATTTAGAAAAGACAGAGGAACCAGGGATCAAATTGCCAACATCCACTGGATTATAGAAAAAGCAAGAGAATTCTAGAAAATCATCTGCTTCATTTTCTATGATAAAGCATTTGACTGTGTGGATCACAACAAACTGCGGAAAAGTCTTCAAGAGATGAGAATACCAGACCGCCTTACCTGCCTCCTGAGAAACCTGTATGCAGGTCAAGAAGCAACAGTTAGAACCGGACATGGAACAATGCACCGGTTCCAAATGGGGAAAGGAATACAACAAAACTGTATATTGTCACCCTGCTTATTTAGCTTATATGAAGAGTACATCATCTGAAATGCCAGACTGGAGGAAGCACAAGCTGGAATTAAGATTGTCAGGAGAAATATCAATAATCTCAGATATGCAGATGACACCACTCTTATGGCAGAAAGTGAAGAAGACCAAAAGAGCCTCTTGAGGAAAGTAAAAGAGGAGACTGAAAAAGCTGGCTTAAAACTCAACAGTCAAAAAACTAAGATCATGGCATCTGGTCCCATCACTTCATGACAAATAGATGGGGAAACAATGGAAACTGAGAGACTTTATTTTTTGAGGCTCCAAAATTACTGCAGATGGTGACTGCAGCCATGAAATTAAAGACGCTTGCTCCTTGGAAGAAAAGCTATGGCAAACCTGGAGACCATATTAAAAAGCAGAGATATTAATTACTTTGCTGAAAAAGGTCCATCTAGAGAAACCTATGATTTTTCCAGTAGTCATGTACAGATGTGAGAATTGTACTAAAGAAAACTGAACACCATAGAATTGATGCTTTTGAGCCATGGTGTTGAAGAAGACTTTTCAAAGTCCTTTGGACATGGAGATCCAAACAATCAATCCTAAAGGAAATCAGTCCTCAAAATTCATTGAGAGGACTGATCTTGAAGCTGAAGCTCCAATACTTTGGCTCCTGATGTAAAGAATTGACTCATTAGAAAACAGCCTGATACTGGGAAAGGTTGAAGGCAGGAGAAGGGGCAACAGAGGATGAGATTGTGGATAGCATCATTGACTCGGTGGACATGAGTTTAAGCAAGCTCCAGCAGATTGTCTTAGGGTTAGGACAGGGAACCCTGGCATGCTGCAATATATGAGGTTGCAAAGAGTCAGACATTCCTCAGCAACTGAATTGTAGTGAACCAAGTGTCCCAGTAATACAATTTAACAGTCTCTCTTTTCCAGAGCATCCCTTTTGTTATTTGGGTCTTAAAGAATTCATATGTTTATTTCTGTCCTCTCTTCCTGATCCACTGTTCTTGTTTTTCTAACCCTGCCCCAACATTGCTGTACTTATATAAAACTTTTTAATGTGTGGGTGTGTGTATGTGTGTGCTCAGTTGTATCTGACTCCTTGATACCCCATGGACTGTAGCCTGCCAGGATTCTCTGTCTGTGGAATTTTCCAGGCAAGAACTCTGGAGTGGGTTGCCAGTTCCTACACCAGGGGAATCTTCCCGACCCAGGAATAGAACCTGGGTGTTTTGCATCTCCTGCATTGGCAGGCAGATTCTTTACCACTGTGCCACCTGGGAAGAATACACCCAACATGTCTCTTCTTTCCTCTTACTTATGAAAAGTGAAAGTGAAGTCGCTCAGTCATGTCCGACTCTGCGACCCTATGGACTGTAGCCTACCAGGCTTCTCCATCCATGGGATTTTCCAGGCAAGAGTACCGGAGTGGGTTTCCTTTTCCTTCTCCAGGGGATCTTCCCAACCCAGAGATCGAACCCAGGTCCCCTGCATTGCAGGCAGATGCTTTACCTTCTGAGCCACCAGGGAAGCCCCTGTTACTTATACTTATAGGCAGATTTTACAGTTGGCTTATCATATCTATTGGGAAAAAATTGTTGTGGTTTTGAGTGACTTTGTAAAAGTCTACAAATTTGTATTAGGAAAATTAGAAATTTTTATAATAGTGTCTTCCCAGATATTAACATTAAATTACCAATAACAATTTATCTATACATCATAACCCCTGAGACAAAAAAAAAATACTCTCTCTTAATTAAATATAAATAAATGAATAACTTATCATGTAAAATTATAACAATTATTTTTTTCTAACATGTTTTAGTGAAAAGAGAAAGAAAACTATTGTTTTTAGAAGATCCAGTTGTGCTATGTATTATACAGTGGTGTCATTTAATCTTCACAGTGATTTGAAAAGTATATGTCAACATAGTAAACAGCCTGTTTAAAATCACTGAGTTAATCAAATGTGTGATACTATGATTTGAGTCATGCACAAATTCTGAGGGCTTTCGTGTTTCCAGAATTAAACCAGAAGTTCTTTATAACTTTCAGATCAACAGAGTCAGATATTCATTAATTGTTCACAAGTCAGAATGCAAGCCTTATACTATTCCTTTTAGTATCTTATTGTTTATCAGTTTGATTGTGACTTTTCTAATATTTGTTGGTATTATTGTAATAGACCTTGTCTAATTATTTTTTTTCTAAAATTAATGGACAGAAATAAAACCAATGACACATTACTAAAATAATATGTATTTTGTGCACCTGACCTGCCTCCTGAGAAATCTGTATGCAGGTCAAGAAGCAACAGTTAGAACTGGACGTGGAACAACAGACTGGTTCCAAATCGGAAAAGGAGTACATCAAGGCTGTATATTGTCATCCTGCTTATTTAACTTATATGCAGAGTACATCATGAGAAATGCTGGGCTGCATGAAGCACAAGCTGGAATCAAGATTGCCAGAAGAAATATCAATAACCTCAGATATGCAGAGGACACCACCCTTATGGAGAAGGTGAAAAAGAGCTGAAGAGCCTCTTGATGAAAGAGGAGAGTGAAAAAGTTGGCTTAAAACTCAACATTCAGAAAACTAAGATCACAGCATCCGGTCCCATCACTTCATGGCAAATAGATGGGGAAACAGTGGAAACAGTGGCAGACTTTATTTTCTGGGGCTCCAAAATCACTGCAGCTGGTGACTGCAGCCATAAAATTAAAAGACGCTTACTCCTTGGAAGAAAAGTTATGACCAATCTAGATGGCATTTTAAAAAGCAGAGACATTACTTTGCCAACAAAGGTCCATCTATCTAGTCAAAGCTACAGTTTTTCTAGTAGTCATGTATGCATGTGAGAATTGGACTATACAGAAAGCTGAGTGCCGAAAAATTGATGTTTTTGAACTGTGGTGTTGAAGAGGACTCTTGAGAGTCCCTTGGACTGCAAGGAGATCCAACCAGTCCATCCTAAAGGAAATCAGTCCTGAATATTCACTGAAAGAACTGATATTGAAGCTGAAACTCCAATACGTTGGCCACCTAATGCAAAGAACTGATGCATTTGAAAAGACCCTGATGCTGGGAAAGATTGAAGGAGGGAGGAGAAGGGGATGACACAGGATGAGATGGTTGGATGGCATCACCGACTTAATGGATATGAGTTTGAGTAAACTCCAGGAGTTGGTGATGGACAGGGAGGCCTGGTGTGCTGCAGTCCATGGGTTCTCAGAGTCAGACATGATTGAGTGACTGAACTGAACTGAGCTGTGGGCCATACATACTCTGTCAGAAACAGTAGCAAATATGGAAGCAATAGGGTTCGGAATATATATATATGTGTGTGTGTGTGTGTGTATTAGGAACATATGTATATGTTTCCTTTTCAATGTTCATGGATTGTCTGTGACAGAAGATCATATTTGAAAGAAAGTTAATTCAAAAATACTCCTGTTAAATTAGTTTTGACAATTTAAAAAAATATTTCAGTATAATGTATGTTATACTGCACATCTGTAGTTCCATGGTTAATTTAAAGTTTTTTTTCTAAATAAATACACTGTTCAGGAGTTCATTGATTTTTAGAGATGGAAACTTCCCACCATCAAAACAAGCCAGAATGTTTCAGTATAATTCATTGATTTATTGAATACACTCATATGTAGTTGTCACCACAATTCTAGAAGGTGATGTGGACTGATTTTCATGACAGTAAGACTCAGAAAAATTTTATAAAACCAACACCAAAGTTTCAAGAATATTCATAAAGTACAGACTGTTATAGAAGCATAAGTATATATCAGTAACCTATGTTTTTGTGGTTCTGCACATTTCAACATATAGATGGTTGTTAAAAGAAAAGCCATGTTGCTTTGTTTCTAAACTAAATGTATAAAATATTGCTAAAAAATATTGCTGAATATCAGTGGGCAAGAAAAATAGATGGTGGAAAATGAAAGAACTGTTTCCTCTCATTTTTGATTCTCAGCTGAATGTCATGGCTGCACTAGATATCAGGAGACAGCACAGTTATGCATGACAAACTTTCTAGTCTCATGCATTTTCTAAAACTGAATCTCCTCATTGAAATAAGCTCATATCACAAAATGGAAGGAATCTTAAAGAGAAATTCCCTTAGATCCAAGTGTTTTTTAAATAAACATTTGCCAAGAAAGGCTTTCAGACATGTCCTCTGGTTTTAGATTTTGGCATGATCCTTATTAGAAGAAGTAATAGAGAAAGACAAATATACATCGTTTATATGTAGAATCTAAGAAAATGGTACTAATGAACCTTTTTACAAAAAAGGAGTTGAGTCACGGATCTAGAAAACAAACTTGTGGTTATTACCAAGGGGGAAAGGAAGGGAGGGTTACATTGGGAGATTGGGATTGATATATGAAAGTGGAAGTGAAAGTCACTCAGTCATGTCCAACTCTTGGCAACCCCATAGACTGTACTGTCCAAGGAATTCTCCAGGCCAGAATACTGGAGTGGTAGCCTTTCCCTTCTTTAGGGGACCTTCCTAGCCCAGGGATCAAACCCAGGTCTCCCGCATTGCAGGTGGATTCTTTACAAGTTGAGCCACGAGGGATTGACATATACACACTACTACATACAGAACAGATAACTAAAGAGAACCTACTGTGTAGCATAGGAAACCCTACTCAGTTCTCTGTAATGACCTGTATGGGAACAAAATCTAAAAAAGAGCAGATATATGTGTATATATATATATATATGTCTGATTTACAGCAGAAACTAACAACTTTGTAAATCAATCATATTTTATTTATAATTTATTTTTCAATTAAAAAATAATTAGAAAAAGAAAAAGTAAGTCTTGGAGCACTGTATATTGGTGTAATATACTGTACAAAAAAGGTCTTAATGACCCAGATAACCATAATTGTGTGACCAGTCACCTAGAGCCAGACATCCTGGAGTGTAAAGTCAAGTGGGCCTCCAGACATCCTGGAGTGTAAAGTCAAGGAACCATTACTACCAATAAAGCTAGTGGAAGTGATATAATTCCAGCTGGGCTATTTAACATACTAAAAGATGATGGTGTTAAAGTGCTACACTTAGTATGTCAGCAAATTTGGAAACCCAGCTGTGGCCACAGGACTGGAAAAGGTCAGTTTTCATCCTAAGTCCAAAGAAGGGTAGTGCTACAGAATGTTCAAACTACTGAACAATTGCGCTCATTTCCCCTGCCAGTAAGGTTATGCTCAAAATCCTTCAAGCTACACTTCTACAATACTTGAATCAAGAACTTCCAGATGTACAAGCTGGGTTTAGAAAAAGCAGAGGAACCAGAGATCAAATTGCCAACATTTGTTGGATCATAGAAAAAGCAAGGGAATTCCAGAAAAACATCTGTTTTTGTTTCATTAATTATGTAGAAACCTTTGACTGTGTAGATCACAACAAACTGTGGAAAATTCTTAAAGAAAGAGATGGGAATGGCAGACAATTTTACCTGTCTTCTGAGAAAGACTTGCGAATCAAGTAACAATTAAAACTGGACATGAAACAACTGACTGGTTCAAAATTGGGAAAGGAGTATGACAAGGCTGTATATTATCATCCTGTTTATTTAACTTATATGCAGTGTACATACATCATGCAAAATGCTGAGCTGGATGAGTTACAAGATGGAATCAAAATTGCCAGAAATATCAACAACCTCAGGTATGGAGATTATTTCACTTTAGTGGCAGAAAGCAAAGAGGAACTAAAGAACCTCTTGATGAAGGTTAAAGAGAAGTGTGAAAGATACAGCTTTAAACTCAGCATTCAAAAACCTAAAAGATTATGGCATCCAGTCCCATCACTTCATAGCAAGTAGAAGGGGAAAAAGTGGAAGTAGTGACAGATTTTCTCTTCTTGGCTCCAGAATCACTGCAGATGGTGGCTACAGCCATGAAATTAGACACTTGTTTTTTGAAGGAAGGCTATGACAGACCTAGACAGTGTTTTAAAAAGCAAAGACATTGCTTTGCCAACAAAGGTCTGTATAGTCGTAAGCTATGGTCTTTCCAGTAGTGAGAAAGGATATGAGAGTTCGACCATAAAGAAGGCTGAACACCAAATAATTGATGTTTTTGAACTGTGCTGCTGAAGAAGACTCTTAAGAGTCCCTCAGAAAGCAAGGAGATCAAACTAGTCAATCCTAAGGGAAATCAGACCTGAATACTCATTGGAAGGACTGATGCTGAAGCTGAAGCTCCAATACTTTGGCCACTTGATGCAAACAGGTGACTCATTGGAAAATACCTTGATTCTGGGAAAATTTGAAGGCAAAAGAAGAAGAGGGTGGCAGAGGATGAGATGGTTGGATTGTATCACCAATTAAATGGACATGAACTTGGGCAAACTCCAGAAGTTGATGAGAGACAGGGAAGCATGGAGTGCTGCAGTCCATGGGGTCGCAAAGAGTTAGCCATGACTTAGTGACCTGACAACAACAAAATACTAGGAAAAGCAGATGGATGTTCACTGGTATAATATACTAGGAAAGGCAGACATTGCTTCTGTATATGTATGCATAAGTGAGAAACATGGAGTGCTACTTTTAAAAAGTAAATTAAATAATATATATTATTTATCATAAATACTTTATACATCATGATACAATGTGTATGGACTTCCCAGATGGTGCTAGTGGTAAAGAACATGCCTGTCAATGCAGGATACATAAGAGACAAGTATTCTATCCCTGGGTCAGCAAGATCCCCTGAAGGAGGGCATGGCAACCCACTCCATATTTTTGCTTGGAGAATCCCATGGACAAAGGACCCTGGTGGGCTACAGTCTATAGGGTCACAAAGAATCTACTTAGCATGCATGCACACATAATGTATATAGATGTGTGTGTTTTTGTGTACCATGATGTTTATTACTTTTTATTTTATATCTGTTTAAAAAATTTTGTACATTCAATATAAAATATTTAGGAAACACAGTAAATTATATTGTATCAAAATTATTTAAAACTTTAATACATGAAGTTTTCCTTCCTTTATACATGAAGATAAACACTACTGATATTTCAATATATATCTTATAGTCATTTATGCTTTCTGTAAATTATTGTTAAGTCATAAGCATATTAAGAGAGATTTATTTGAATAAATTACTTGTCGCTTTTATCCTGCCAAAGATAGAATTAAACAACAATTAATAATGTGATGCTTGATAATTTTTTTCTTATGAGTGGGTTCCATGGTGTGTAGCGCCTTCTCCCTTGCAAGAGTAGACTACTCACCATGAAACCTGGTTATCTTCCAGTTCATAAGAGTTCTCTACCTGCAACTGTGTTTTGAGGAAAGGGCCCTTCAGCTACATATATATTATATAGTCTCATCAATGGTAACCAGCATCAAAATGGGCAGATTCTTTAAAGTTGAGCAGGTGTCTTTCTCAATAATTTTAACACAAAAACAACAGGAAAAGAAAGAGGGAAAATTAAAAAGAAAACACACAGCCTCCATGACACATACAGTGTATTATGAAATACTGTATTCAGCTCTATGGGTTATGATACAGAGAGAGATCGCTTCAGGAGGGAAAAGAAACAAGTGAGTAAACAAAAGTAGTGATAAGGAATGGAGGAAAATCATGATGCCAGAATTTCTAGAAGCTTTCCAGTTTCAAAGTACACATAACCCATTTCTATTTTTGTAATTTAAAATGCTTTAAAAAGCTCTAATTTTTACAATACATGTATTAAGATATAACTTAATACTGTCATAAAGTTTATCTTTTGATGCTGCAGTTATTCTGGGGCTGTAGTCACTCCACAAAGGTAAAATATCACTCTTGAGAACCGTTTAAGTGATGAGGTCCTAGCAAATCCTGATGGAGAAAAAAGGTATCTTGATACTTTAATATCAGAATATTTGACTACTTTTTATTTTACCCTGTGTTTATTTATTATCATTCATCAACTAGCCTAATTTCTTTCATATCTTCAATTTTTGGAAATGCTGTGCTCTAGTTCAATGTGAATTTATATTCTACTGTCTAACCATGTTTTGTTGTTCTTCAGTTGCTGAGTCATGTCCAGCTCTTTGCAGACCCATTGGCTACAGCACACCAAGCTCCTCTATCCTCCACTATTTCTCAGAGTTCGCTTGAATTCTTTTCCATTGAGTTGGTGATGCTAGCCATGTTTAGTCAGTTCCAATACCCGCCTTACTTCTGCTTATCTGAAGTGGAATTGTGTTCATTTTTGTTTCTTTGTTTTTATTCTTGTAAGTCAAGACTCTCTGTCTATTGCTGTCTAGTCAGCCTGTTCCATGTGTATGTATTTTGTGCCCTTGATTCATTATACGTCTATAAGCATGGGCAATAGAAGGAGAGAGAATACTATAATGTACCAAGAAAGATGTATATTTCTTAAATTTAAAAGTATTCACCTTGGTATTTTAGGGAATACTGCAAATTTCATTTATTTTGTCTATAAAATTCAATATAAATAAAAAAATCACCCATCCTTTTTCTTACATTTGAGATTTTACTTGTATAACTTTAGTTATTTGAGGACAGTGGGAAGAAAATGGGGTTTATATAAGATAAATGTAATTTAATCCCAGCTATTCCCCTGTTACCTGTTTGATCTTGGACTGTTATTTTCATCCTTGAGCATCAGTTCCTTATTCATAATTTTCAGAATTATTCGGAGGGATTGAAATATGTTGAAATTTAGGGGAACATAGTAAAATTATTAATCTGATGCTTTAATCCATTTTCTCTATGCTAAGTTGCTTTAGTCGTTCCTGATTCTTTGTGACCCTACAGACTGAAACTTTGATGCATACCATTTGTAGACAATTGCAGTGAAGAATGAGTTTCCCAGGTGGCGCTAACTGTAAAGAATCTGTCTGTGAGATTCTCCAGGCAAGCATTCTGGAGTTGGTTGCCTTTCCTTTCTCCAGGGGATCTTTCCAACCCAGGGACTAAACCCCTGTCTCTTGAGTAGCCTGCAATGGCAGGCAGATTCTTTACCACTAGCACCACCTGGGAAGTCCGTTTTCTCTATGACTGTATAAATCAGGAGTTACCAAAACTTTTGATTTGGATTCATCATATTCTAGCATAATTTTTCTTGATTTAGTTTTTTTGAGAAGTGGAATCAAATAAGTTATTAAGTTATAATATTCTTTTGAACCATCTACATATCCATCATATCTATATTATTACCACAATAGAAGCTAAGTTGGAGAGGGAAATGGCAACCTACTCCAGTATTCTTGCCTGGAGAATCCGAGGGACAGAGGAGCCTGGTGGGCTGCTGTCTATGGGGTCGCACAGAGTCAGACATGACTGAAGTGACTTAGCAGCAGCAGCAGCAGCAGCAAAAGCTAAGTGGTGAGTCTTCTTCTTTAGAATCGGATACTCTCACAAAACTGTCCAGTCTTAAAGGATGCTGTAAAACACTATGAACAGACTTGATGCCTTAAAAAGCTTTAAGACATTCTGTACTTTAACCTTTTCGTCTCTTGTAACTTTTGTCATAGTGTTCAGATTATGGGATAAGCAATTAGAAGTGCTACAAAAGTTTTTTCTCTTGATGAAAGTGAAAGAAGAGAGTGAAAAAGTCAGCTTAAAGCTCAACATTCAGAAAACTAAGATCATAGCATCCAGTCCCATCACTTCATGGAAACAGTAGAAACAGTGACAGACTTTATCTTTGGGGGCTCCCAAATCACTTCAGATGGTGACTGAAGCCATGAAATTAAAAGACACTTATTCTTTGGAAGAAAGTTATGACCAATCTAGATGGCATATTAAAAAGCAGAGACATTACTTTGTCAACAAAAGTCCATCTAGTCAAGGCTATGGTTTTTCCAGTGGTCATGTATGGATGTGAGAGATGGACTATAAAGAAAGCTGAGCACCGAAGAATTGATGCTTTTGAATGGTGGTGTTGGAGAAGACTCTTGAGAGTCCCTTGTACTGCAAGGAGATCAAACCTATTTTAAAGGAAATCAGTCCTGAATATTCTTTGGAAGGACTGATGTTGAAGCTGAAACTCCAATACTTTGGCCACCTGATGGGAAGAACTGACTGATTGAAAAAGACCCTGATGCTGGGAAACATTGAAGGCGGGAAGAGAAGGGGACAACAGAGGATAAGATGGTTGGATGGCATCACTGACTTGATGGACATGAGTTTGAGCAAGATCCTGGAGCCTTTGATGGACAGGGAAGCCTGGCGTGCTGCAGTCCTTGGTGTCGCAAAGAGTTGGACACAGCTGAGTGACTGAACTGAACTGAATGTTTCTCATAGAATTTTTTCAAGCAACTGTCTTAATTTCATGGCTGCAGTCACTCTCTGTAGTGATTTTGGAGCCCAAGAAAATAAAATTTGTCACTGTTTCCATTTTTTTCCCCATCTATTTGCATGTGGTGATGGGACTGGATTCCATGATCTTAGTTTTTTGAATTTTGAGTTTAAAGCTATCTTTTTCACTCTCTTCTTTCACCCTCATTGAGTTTCTTAATTTCTCCTTGCTTTCTGCCATTAGAGCGGTATCTACTTATCCAAGGTTACTGGTATTTCTCCCAGTGTCTTGATTCCAGCTTGAGCTTCATCCAGTGTGGCATTTTGCATAATGTATTCTGCATATAAGTTAAATAAGGAGACTGACAATATATAGCATTGATGTACTCCTTTCCCAAATTTGACCAATCTGTTGTTCCATGTCCAGTTCTAACTGTTGCTTTGACCTGCTTGCAGGAAGGAAGTTAATGAACAGCAAAGTAAGAATTGCCTCATAAGAGGAAAAAGGCAAATTTATTTCCTTCAGAAAGAGTTTGATATTGAAAGATGTTCTCTAAGATTGTTATTAAACAAAATGATGTAAATATTAGGTCTGAATGAATCCTTCCTTATTAAGTTTTTAAACAAATATTTATTGAAATACTGTTGACAACAATATTATGTTAGTTTCAGGTGTACATCATACTGATTTGATGTTTTTGTAGATTATATTCCATGTAAAGTTTTCATAAAATGTCTATATATAAAATACAGGACTATATACCTTGCACTGTTAAGTGCATCCTTGTATCTTACTCTTAACCACAAAAATAAAGATTACTAGTATTGTCATGTAAATGCTTGTCTTATTTTCAAAATTCTGTCTAAACTGGGAGCTATAGGTCAAACAAAGACTTTTAGCTTCAATTAATTTGGATAATAATTCAGAAATAGAAACATGAATCAAAGTTAGATGTAACAAATTTCAGAGGTGACTAAACATAAATGAATGTTTTAGGAAAAATATCACAGTCACACCTTATTTCTCCCAAAAATATTAGCCAAAATCAAAGAGATAAGAAATTCCATCTTTAATGACAGATATTAAATTTGGAAGAAATAACCAAAGCAGATAAGTAAGAGTGATGCATATATGGCTGTAATGTTTCTTTCTCACTGACATTTTTTCTTTTGGTAAAGCAGTGAAAAGTAATGGAATACAGCTATTTGATTTATAAAGTCCTAGTTTGTGGGGGGATGTTTGAATTTTAGAGGAGAAAATGATCACCAGTATATATTAGAAGATATATCCATGAAAACTTGACCCCAAAATGAATTTAATTACTATATGTGAAATCTATTTCTAGTTTCCCTGTTGCCTAATGTATGACCAGCATCATTAAATATTACTTGACTCACTCATGTATCTTCCTAGTTTGAGATAATCAGAAAATAAATGATTTCTGCAGTGATTAGGATGATGAAAAGCAGTGTCAGAGTTTTTACTTTCCCAATAAAAATAAGAATATTCAAAAGCACTTCTAACTGAAGTATAGTAACAGGTATCAGTTTATCAGACTTCAGAAACTATTTAATAACTAGAAACTACTGAATAAAATATATCTTACATCTGATGTCAGAAAACTGAAGTTACTCAAATGGAAACACACACACAAAAAAAATGGTGTTAAAATTCAGTCCACATATCCTGCTAGCATAATCCCTGCTCCCTGGAAACATGGCCTAAAAACCAAGAACCAAGTCATACAATGGCAGCTATTCTGACAACTGACTATGCAGCCAAATTATAATGTGATGGTTTCAGTCTCGGCTTGAATCACAGGTGAAAACTTAGAGCTCTTAATACTCCTTATTCTAGGTTAGAGTATCCAAAGTAGTACAAGTGGCAATTAGAAGCCTAAAATAGCAACACATACATAGAAATATAGTGTTAAGAATAGGAAGCATAGAGAGGGACCTTGTTCTCTTGACCTCCATCTCTCAGTATTAGAAATAAGATACCTCTTAAAAACAGAGCTCTGCAGGTCCCTGAGTCTCTGAGCTAGAAACAGTGGATTTAAAAGAATTCTTAGAATTCTGTTATCCATTATGGCCACCATCCTCCTAAGAAAGCATCAACAATTAGGGTCCTAAATAGACATTTCTTCTAAGAAGACTTACAAATGACCAACAGGTATACAAAATATTGCTTAATGCACTAATTATTAAGAAGTTTAAAATCAAACCCACAATAAAGTATTACCTCATATCTGTCAGTACATCTCTTACCAACAAAAACAAAAGACCACAAGTGTTGGCAATGATGTGAAAAACTGCAACAATTGCACACTGATGGTGGGAAAGCAAAATGGTGCAGCCACTATGGAAAACAGTATGGAAGTTTCTCAAAAATACTAAAAATAGGAATAGCATCTGATCCAGCAATCCTGTATTAGATAGTTATTCAAAAGAATTTAAATCAAGATTTGAAGACATTCTAGCCTTAATTTTCCTTGCAGTGCTATTTAGTCTGTGAAGTTGCTTAGTCGTGTCCGACTCTTTGCAATCCCATGGACTGTAGTCTACCAGGCTCCTCCATCCATGGAATTTTCCAGGCAAGAGTACTGGAGTGGGTTGCCATTTCCTTCTAGAGGGGATCTTCCTGACCCGGGGATTGAACCCAGGTCTCCCGCACTGTGGGCAGACGCTTTACCGTCGGAGCTACCAGGGAAGCTATTTACTATAGCAGTGCTATTTACTATAACCAATGTTTGAAAACAACCTAAATGTCAGCTGATGAATCGTTAAAGAAAATGAGGTATACACACAATAAAATGTAGTTCAGCCTTAAAAGGAAGGAAATTCTGACACTTGTTATAACATGGATGAGACTTGAGGACCTCTTGATAAGTGAAATAAGCTAATCCTAGAAAGATAAATACTGCTTGATTCCTCTTATATGAGTTATCTAAAACAGTCATATTCATAAAATCAAAGAGTGGTGTAGTGATTTCTCAGGGACTGGAGGGAGGGGGAAATGGTGAGTTACTAAATAACTGGCATAAAGTTTCAGTTAAGCAAGATTAATGAACTCCAGGGATGTGTTGTACTATGTTGTACCAATAGTCGAAAATAGCAGGCCCTACTCTTACAATGTTTGAGTCTAGCTTTCGTGTTGTTCTCTTACAATGATGAAATTAAAAAGGGGTGGGGAGCTAATTAAGATATGATTTTTTTTAGGAAAATTTTCTGAGGAGATATTATGTAAATTGACCTCTGAGGGTGAGTAGTGTTAAGTATATTGAGAAAAAAGTTTTGACAGAAAAAACAGGAAGTGCAAAGTACTTGAGTAAGAAAACTGAAAGCCACTCTTGACAGAGGATAGCAGATAGAGTGAAGAAAAACATAAGCTAAGTGGGATTGAGTGATAGGGGCTTGTAAATGAGTAACTGCTGATGCCATAAACTGAAATTGAAATGTAGGTTCTTATTTATTAATCTTCCATTTTTTCTTGCCCTGTTTATATTTGCTCACAGAGATTTGTATTACTTATTTTATTCCTCATCCTTTGCATCTATTATCCATAAATGAAAGTCTTAAATTTCATTTTATTTTAAGGAATCTGACACAGGCTTTCCACAGAAGGTTGGTTTTAACATTTCATAACACCATCTAGGTCATAGTTACATATGGTATATTTTATTAGACCAAAATTTAAAAAATGTATTTCATAGAATGTAAACAGCAAAACACAACTCATAAACATTTATTTCTTATTATTTTTAAATTTTATTGGCTGTTAATGGGCGTATAAAATCTATGAAGCATCATGGAGTAAACAGCAACCCCTATTCTGTTTGTAATTTCTCCCTTTCCAGTGCTCATCCAAAAAAAGTTGTTACCTATATAATCAACATTTACCAGAATTTCATTTGTTTCTGGGTAAATGGAAGTTAGAGCTATTCATCATAAACACTGTCTACCACTTTTCACCTTAGAACTCCCATCAGTTAGTGACACAGATTCAACAACCTGACCTAAACTTGCAATGTAGTCATAAAACTTTAAGGGGACTAAATAGAGCCCCTGAACTTTTGGTTAAGAAAAGAAAGATATTACACTTACAAAAAAAGTTGAACAATTGCTGTGGAGGGCAGGAAATACATGAGGAATGCCTGTTGTTGTTGTGTAGTTGCTAAATCGTCTTTTGAGAGCCTGTAGTACAGTAGGTAACTCTTACCTCCACTATCTCCCAGAGTTTGCTCAAATTCATAACCACTGAGTTGGTAGAGCTGTCTAACCATCTCATCCTCTGCAGTCCTCTTCTCTTTTGCCTTAATCTTTACCAACGTCAGAGTCTTCCAATGAGTCAACTCTTTGCATCAGGTGGCAAAGTATTGGAGCCTCAGCTTCAGCATCAGTCCTTCCAATGAATATTCGGAACTGATTTCCTTTAGGATTTACTGGTTTGATCTCCTTGCTGTCCAAGGGACTCCCAAGAGTCTTCTCTGGTAAATCTCTGTACCTGTCTTTAAGTTAGCTGTGAACCTTCCCCCAAAACAATTGCCAAGTTTTCTAACTGTTCTCCTGGGTTTTCAAAACATGAAAAAAACTAATTCTTCCTAAGAAATTTAGAATCTTTCCCTCCACCTATTGATTCCAGCCAGTTGCTCACTCCATGATCTATTCCTGAACTAAGATTACACTGTAATAAAGATAAGCCCAGTACTCACAATTACTTAAACAACCTCAACTCACTCAATTAATGACTCAAATTTTATGGACAAAAATAGGGGACTAAATCCATTCTTACTCCAACTAACTTGCACATCCTTTTCTACAAATGGAATGTAATGAGAAACAATAAACACGTACATGGTAGTCTTCCTTTCAGTTCAGTTCAGTCACTCAGTCATATCTGACTCTTTGCAACCCCATGGACTGCAGCACTTCAGGCCTCCCTGTCCCTCACCAACTCCCAGAGTTTACTCAAACTCATGTCCATTGAGTTGGTGATGCCATCCAACCATCTCATTACTTTGCCAAAAAAGGTCTGTTTATTCAAGGCTATGGCTTTTCCAGTAGTCATGTGTGGATGTGAGAGTTGGACTATAAAGAAAGCTGAGTGCTGAAGAATTGATGCTTTTGAACTGTGGTGTTGGAGAAAACTCTTGTGGGTCCCTTGGACTGCAAGAACATACTACCAGACCATTCTAAAGGAAATCAGTCCTGAATATTCATTGGAAGTACTGATGTTGAAGCTGCAACTCCAATACTTTGGCCACCTGATGTGAAGAGCTGATTATTTGAAAAGACCCTGATGCTGGGAAAGATTGAAGGTAGGAGGACAAGGGGACGACAGAGGACGAGATGGTTACATGGTAGTCTTAAAGCACAGTAATTATCAACAAAATATTTTCTCATATAAGAAAGCTCTTCAAGGTATAGATCTTCTGTGGCATTACTTTGTATTCACTTGATCTGAAACTGAGTGCCATTTGAAGACGGAGATTTCTTTCTAAATTATGCATGGGAACACTAAAGTGATCTGTTTTTGTTTCTCCTTTCTCTCGCTTCCCCCTTGTTTAGCTCTCCCGTTACAACCAGTCTGAATGCTGATAAGCTCCTGTTGCTCTCGTTTCTTACCTTTTTCTTCCCTTAGAATAGTGCCTAAATATTTCTTTTCCAGTCTTTGAATTACTTCCCATTTTCTGTTGTCTGCCATTTCTCAAAAGAACAGAGTTGGAAAACCTTCATAATTCTTGGTTTTAGACTTGGAGGATGTTAGGTAGCTAACAGATTATTTAGTTGATTTGAAGTAGAAAAGAAAGCTATAGAACATTTTAGAAATGTGTTAGCTCTTCAAAATTCTAATAAAGTGTTAGTCATTCATTCATGTTCTAACCATCCTATTCAAGACAACACTGTTAGCCTTGCTCTTTTCAATAGAATAAGTGGAATATTAAAGAGAACGTTCAGTTCAGTTCAGTTCAGTCGCTCATTTACATTGTTTTTATTTTTTTAAAGGCTACCTAGTCTACTGATAAATTTACCTAATTTATTTGTAATAAAAAATGAGACTGGTATTCACAATCTGCCTAGTCAACTGATCTTTAATGTGTATAACATGGAAAATCAGGAAAGCATTAACCAGATTTCAGAGAGAAAGTTATATGTAGTCAGCAAAATACAAGATGTCTTATATCATATAATGCTCCCTCTTTTCCAAAGCCATAAAAAAAAAAAAATCAGGTTCATTCAAATTTCAAGCACAGAGTTAACACATATGAAGTAAAATATAGTTTCATTCTAAATCTGCTCTAAATTTTTTCATTTTTTACAAAATTATGTGAATCAGTTCAGTTCAGTCACTCAGTCATGTCCGACTCTTTGCAACTCCATGAACTGCAGCCCGCCAGGCCTCCCTGTCCATCACCAACTCCCGGAGTTCACCCAAACTCCTGTCCATCGAGTCGGTAATGCCATCCAGCCATCTCATCCTCTGCTGTCCCCTTCTCCTCCTGCCCCCACATCCTCCCAGCATCAGAGTCTTTTCCGATGAGTCAACTCTTCACATGAGGTGTCCAAAGTACTGGAGTTTCAGCTTTAGTATCAGTCCTTCCAATGAACACCGAGGACTGATCTCCTTTAGAATGGATGGGTTGGATTTCCTTGCAGTCTAAGGGACTCTCAGGAGTCTTC
>NW_011494738.1:4764704-4792154 GCF_000754665.1 Bison bison bison
TGCAGTGATTTTGGAGCCCAAAAAGTAAAGTCTGACACTGTTTCCACTGTTTTCCCATCTATTTCCCATAAAGTGATGGAACCAGATGCCATGACCTTAGTTTTGTGAATGTTGAGCTTTAAGCCAACTTTTTACTCTCCTCTTTCAGTTTCATCAAGAGGCTTTTTAGTTCCTCTTCACTTTCTGCCATAAGGATGGTGTAATCTGCATATCTGAGTTTATTGATATTTCTCCTGGCAATCTTGATTCCAGCTTGTGCTTCTTCCAGCCCAGCGTTTCTCATGATGTACTCTGCATAGAAGTTAAATAAGCAGGGTGACAATATACAGCCTTGACGTACTCCTTTTCCTATTTGGAACCAGTCTGTTGTTCCATGCTGAGTTCTAACTGTTGCTTCCTGACCTGCGTATAGGTTTCTCAAGGGGCATGTCAGGTGGTCTGGTATTCCCATCTCTTCCAGAATTTCCCACAGTTTATTGTGATCCACAGAGTCAAAGGCTTTGGCATAGTCAATAAAGCAGAAATAGATGTTTTTCTGGAACTCTTTTGCTTTTTCCATGATCCAGTGGATGTTGGCAATTTGATCTCTGGTTCCTCTGCCTTTTCTAAAACCAGCTTGAACATCTGGAAGTTCACGGTTCACGTATTGCTGAAGCCTGGCTTGGAGAATTTTGAGCATTACTTTACTAGCGTATGAGATGAGTGCAGGTGTTCGTAGTTTGAACATTCTTTGGCATTGCCTTTAGGTTTTATTAATTTACCTTATCTTTTTCTTGAGAATGACTGATCTTTGGAAGTAGCTTACTTGGTCAAACAAATATCTTTTATTACTGTAGAGGATACATCCTTTATGTTAGAAGAGTGAAAGCAGTTAGTTCTATGAATACGTAAAAACAGAAGAATGTTTCCATCAGTGTGAGATTTTTGAGAGGAAATATAATATCAAGAAAAACAAGGCATTCATGGAAATAATACTTATATAACTAAGCAGATTCCAAAATTTATTGTGATAACTCTATAAGTTATCCTAATCATCTGATCACTAAGATGAGATAAAGTGAGTATCGTATTGGCATAAGAGGGCAATAATGGAGCCACAAAACCAAGCTCAATAAATTAACAATGCTTGAATATGTTGGAGCCCATTGTCTTCCTTAACAAAATCAAACTGAGAATACCCAAGGCAGACTAAGGAGACAGAATCATTGTATGGAAAATATTTTTGAGTCTGTCATTCCCAAACATGGTTTACTTCCTCTGAGGCTGTGGCCTCCATTTCTTAATATCTTTGTGACGGTAAATAAATTGTTTAACTTTTCTCTGTCCCAAGTTTCTCATCTATTAATGGGCTTATTAGTAGCACTATCAATTAGTAGTGTTGATAAAATTAAAAGGCATATAACCTAGAAGAATGCTTAGACTATTTTATTGTTTTTATTAATATTTTTACTACTATATATGTCTTAGTGGGGTTATGTTTCCCTTAAATGCTCCTCTCTAAGTACTCACTTGGGTATTTCCCCCAAATAATCAAAAACTGATAGTTACTAGAGTAGATCTTTTAATCAAAACTTAATTAAATACTCAGAGCTAACAGAAAACACTAAGCTATATTTAAATTAACTTGCTTATAAAATATAGGTCTCTCATCTTCATCTTGGACTATCTATCCTTGAAGATTTTTCAATATCTAGCCACTGGTCATGGAAACATGGTAAAAACTTTCATAAATTCATTTATAAATAACCCCTGGGACAGCTTAATTTCTCAAAATCCAAGTGTAAGGACATGATTTACAGAGACAGCTGAGAAATTCCTTTTCAATCTGTTCAATGTATTGAAGCCCTCATTTTAAGTTTCTGTTTCCTTTTTCAAGACATCCCCCTTCCATAGATGAAATAGAAGATGTTCTCTCTCCTCTTCAAGGGAGAGCCCACCATTATATAGCTCAGGCCCTTATCCTGTGACTGCAGACAGTCACTGTGGTCAGAATGCAACATGGCACATGTGCAATGGGAGATACCATTGCTGACCTCTTTTCACAGGACAGTCAAGAGGAACAAGATTTGTACAGAGCAAGTACCCACAATGGGAAATCATTGAAGAGCAACTAAAAGCTTATTCAGGCAAAAAGCTTTTCCTTCACTGACAGGCTGAAGTGTGAGAAATGTCTAACATTCACCTCTTTGGGTTAAGAATGAGGTTTATCCTAAAATGTAAAAGCTGTTTGGCAAAAAAAAAAAAAAAATGCATTACTTTAACTTCAGCCATGGTTGTAACAAGTTTAATGTGAGTTGGTGTATTAGAAAAGCCAGGTAGTAAATCAAATGGAATGTTATATGGGATAGGAAAAGCCTCTGAATAGATTATGGACTATTTCACTAGCCCCTTACCTTAAGTAGGGTAGTAGTAAAATACTTTTGCTAAATAGAGGACTATTTAGCATTACCATCTTGCTAAATGTTCTAAGTATGATTTGGGTATTGTAGACTTCAGGCAGAGGGTCAATGAGGAAGCTTTAGACAGGATAGCTAAGAACGGAGAAAAGGCAATGCAAACCTCTAATTTATAATTATAAATTATACAAGTGACTAAAACTATAAACAGACAAATAGCAAAATCTGATAAAGCCAGGCAGAGCTTTAGAAATGAAACTTTTTGAACATTCCTGCCTAAAATTCTTAGTTCAAAAGGTAGCCATGCATGTGGAATTAAAACATACTAGAGTTTCAGGAGGAGAGATATGTTAGGACAATATTCACATACAAAAAAAGACAAGATCTCAAGTGTGGTTAATATTTTTTTCTTCTTTTTTATCATATCTATTCAGAAAAGGGGGGAAAAAAGATAAAGAGGGAGCATGAAAGAGGAAACTACCTCTGTATCTAGAAGTATTTATAGATAACCCTTTGGAAAGCACAGTGGTAGAGTGGCAGGGGTAGAAGGTGCAGTAGTCCTTTTACTACAATGACATTCAGGGGAAATTGCAGGCATTGCCACCTGGATAGCACTTAAGTATCTGTAGTGAACTTAAGCACTTACCATTGAAAATGAGTAATAGGCCTGTGTTTAAAAGACAACTCTGCTATTTATGTAATATATAAAAGGAAGTAATGAAATTAAATCCTAGTCCATTTTATCCAGATTGTGCTGGCCTTAGCTATTTGCCTGGCTTTGGACAATGACCTAGAATTTAAATGCTATGCCCATAGAGGATTAGAATTAACACACATTTGAGGAATTTCTAGGCTGAAAGTTTCATCCTTAAAAGGATAGAATTGAATAGACACACAGTGTCTAAAATTGTTCATGTCTACTGTTGGTATTTTAAAATGCTTTTTCAGTCATTAAAATAAAATCTTCAAGATTTTTGAATAAAGTAAAAGCTAGGTCATTAAGAACTATCTGTTCCAGGTTTGTCTCTTCCTGGCTATGTGATTGATGAAGTCAGTTCATCTCGCTAGGGTCACTCTGATCCCTTAAAGTGTTGCACTGTATGTAACATAGCTTCTCCATTCTAAAACTGCGTGGTTCTGTATGGGAGGCCTACTGATGCTCATGTTCTAAGTCTCTTTTTGTCTTCCCAGCCTTCTGTTAGGCAGGACCACTGGACTTATTGTCTGTACACTCTGAGTAGAGGTGACACAGATCCCTTTTAGGCAGAGACATAGCAGAGCAGAGCAAGGACACCATGAGGACCCTTAATTCACCACAGTGAAGATGGTGGTTGTATCTTCCACATCATGCAGTCTCAGACTGTGCACGCTCCATCGACCTGAGGCCCTGGTTAACAAAATAAAACAGTTTACCTACCAAATAATGTTAAACATATTATGTGAGTGGGTCAATTTTTTAATCATGCCCACTGCTACTTTGGAAAAGCAACTTATGGTAGAGATCACAAGTGATTTTAAACATGCTATTTGAAAAGTACTCTATAAATATATGGAATCATATAACTGAAAGCCATGTTTGAGGTCATTCATTTAAATATTTCATTTTATAGATACTTGA
This sequence comes from Bison bison bison, assembly GCF_000754665.1. NCBI lineage: Eukaryota > Metazoa > Chordata > Mammalia > Artiodactyla > Bovidae > Bison > Bison bison. The sequence continues at coordinate 4,768,719 of NW_011494738.1, forward strand.
TTTTATAGGATATTTTGTCTCAAGAGAAAATAGATAATATCATTGATAAGTAAGAGTCTCAGTTCAGTTCAGTTCAGTCACTCAGTCATGTCAATCTCTTTGTGACCCCATGAATCACAGCACACCAGGCCTCCCTGTCCATCACCAACTCCTGGAGTTCACCCAAACTCATGTCCATCGAGTCAGAGATGAGATGCGATCCAGCCATCTCATCCTCTGTCGTCCCCTTCTCCTCCTTCCCCCAATCCCTCCCAGCATCAGAATCTTTTCCAGTGAGTCAACTCTTCACATGAGGTGGCCAAAGTACTGGAGTTTCAGCTTTAGCATCAGTCCTTCCAAAGAACACCCAGGACTGATCTCCTTTAGAATGGACTGGTTGGATCTCCTTGAAGTCCAAGGGACGCTCAAGAGTCTTCTCCAACACCACAGTTCAAAAGCATCAATTCTTTGGTGCTCAGCTTTCTTCACAGTCCAACTCTCACATCCATACATGACCACTGGAAAACCCATAGCCTTGACTAGATGGACCTTCGTTGGCAATGTCTCTGCTTTTAAGTATGCTATCTAGGTTGGTCATAACTTTCCTTTCAAGGAGTAAGAATCTTTTACCCATGGCTGCAATCACCATCTGCAGTGATTTTGGAGCCCAAAAAGTAAAGTCTGACACTGTTTCCCCTGTCTCCCCATCTATTTCCCATGAAGTGATGGGACCAGATGCCATGATCTTAGTTTTGTGAATGTTGAGCTTTAAGCCAATTTTTTCACTCTCCTTTTTCACTTTAATCAAAAGGCTTTTTAGTTTCTCTTCACTTTCTGCAGTGTCATTTAATACTTATCTATATATAACTAATATTGGCTGAAGTTCAATTTCTATGATTTTCTGAAAACTAATCAGGCAATTGTCTGTGTTCTCAGAATTTAGGTATAGCTCCAGATGTAGGATTCTAATCTATTTTGAAATTGAAATAAACAATTTGGGTAATCTGAGGTGGATATTTTAATAGTTTTCTAAAACTTAGAACTTATCTATTTTATTTGGGAAAAAAAAATCAAGGTACCACAGTTATTCCCTCTCCTTAATTTTGTAACAGGTGACTTAAAAAAATCAGTTTTTCAAATAGAGTAGAAATAAATGATGAACAACTTTAAGCCACCATATAATTATAAATCACTTTTAAGATCAAAATAGAAATTAAAAATATTATCTTGAATCCAGGTCATTTAAAATTTGAAATTATTAGGTAACATTCCTTGGTCATATACAAGTTAATGGCAGAACAAAGACAAATAATATTTATATATATATATTTTTTTTTCAATAACTTTTCATTCATCCCTAACATCTGCCATATAAGTATGTAGGGGAAAAAAATTATCCTTTGCTTCCTTCTATAAGTAGAGTAATGTTACTAACAAAGAGCAATGCCAGAACAAGATACTAGTCTTCCCTATCTTTTTATCAGCGAAATCCTACTTACCATTCTGACCTCAAGTAAGAATCTCTCATTCATAAAAGTTTTCCTTAACATGGTACAGTGACTAGATTCCCTGATTGTTTTACAATATAGTACTTTTCTTTCTTTGGGCTTTTCATAAGTTGAAATACTTTGTTTTGTAATTATTCAGTAAGCAGTCCATAAAGGAATGAAATATTCAGCAAATCCAGTGCTCTTTTCACCTGAAATTTCTTTCCTCTACTGCTCCATTACCTTAGATTGCTCAGTATGGTAATAAAGTTGAAGTTTTTCTAAAAAATATATGGCTGAGTTCACTTTTATATATACTGATTTTTTAAATAAGTCAGAGGCAAGTGAAACACTAGACATATCTTTAATATTAGTTTAGGATGCAGATTTTTCTTCCAAGGTATGTTTCCTCATATTAGGCAAAATGCTTAGCAACTGTGAAAGTGAAAGAAAGTGAAGTCGCTCAGTCGTGTCTGACTCTTTGCGACCCCAGGGACTCTAGCCTATCAGGCTCCTCGGTCCATGGGATTTTCCAGGCAAGAGTGCTGGAGTGGATAGCTGTTTCTTTCTCCAGGGAATCTTCCCGACCCAGGAATCGAACCCGGGTCTCCCGCATTGCGGGCAGATGCTTTACCGTCTGAGCCACCAGGGAAGCCACTGTAGTAAATATGAAAAATAAATGTTAGTTTGCTTCTCTTCTCTTCTGTAAATGTACTTGTCACCGCCAACTCAAGCTGGATTGACATGCTATGGGACTATAAAATAATTTGTCACTACAGTTAAGCCTTGTTAAATATTTCAAGGTATTGCTGACATCAGGGAGACGTATGCCTCCAGAGCCTGTGAAAAGGACAGCATTTGCTGAAATTAAACCTTTTCCTGCTTGTCACATACAAGTATAAATTTTGGAAGTACTTTCATTGGAGGTAGGGCTTCCCTGGTGGCTCAGATGGTAAAGAATCTGGCTATAATTAGGGAGATCTGGGTTCCATCCCTGGGTCAGGTAAATCCCCTGGAGAAGGGAATGGCTACCCACCATAGTATTCTTGCCTGGAGAATTCCGTGGACAGAGGACCCTGGCAGGCTACAGTCCATGAAGCTGTAAGAATCAAACATGACAGAGTGACTAACCCTTTCACTTCATTTCACTGAAGGTAATATTTCCAGTTTCTTTTCCCAACTCCTTGTCCTTCCAAGATTGATGCTAATTTGACCTTTCTGTAACACATATTTTGTCTTGTCAACTTGCCTTTTTAAAAACCTTCCAGAGCTGTTCCTTGACTCTAGGGTAAGTTCAAACTTCCCAGCCTGGCATTTAACATTATCCAAAATGATGACAAAAGTGCTTACCAATCACATTTCTTTACCCTTCCCCTAAACCACAAGTCCTTGTTCCTCCTACCAACTACTTACTTTGATCCTGTCTTTACTCATCTTCCCACTTCTTTGAATGGCTCTCTCCTGTTCTTACTTTGTCTTCATTCTACTTTATTTTCCATTTTATTTTTCTGCTTTATCTCCAAATCAAGAGCTCAGTCTACCTCCTTAGAAGTTGACTATTCTCTTTTTTCCCCCATTTCCAGTTGAAAGTAACACAAATTCAGCCCAGTTATACACCTTTATTTGAATATATGTACTCTTGCCTGGAAAATCCATGGATGGAAGAGCCTGGTAGGCTGCAGTCCATGGGGTTGCTAAGAGTCAGACACGACTGAGTGACTCACTTTCATTTTTTACTTTCATGCATTGGAGAAGGAAATGGCAACCCACTCCAGTGTTCTTGCCTGGAGAATCCCAGGGACGGGGGAGCCTGGTGGACTGCTGTCTATGGGGTAGCACAGAGTCGGACGCGACTGAAGCGACTTAGCAGCAGCAGCATTCTTCACTGCAGTATCCATTTATGGGTTTTGGGTTTTAACCATGCCTGGTATAATCTTTGCAGTCTCTTAGGGCTGAGAAATATAAAATATGGGCATAAAACATGATTGAAACATTTGAAAAATAGCTTTAGTTATGTTGAAAATGGAAAGTAAGACTACTTAAAATAATCCAAGATTTTAAAATCTCTTCAGCAAATGATAGACTTAGGGATTGTGAGATTTTATAAAATAGGATTTCTTTTTTTTAAATATATATATATTTTTAATTTTCACTTATTTGTTTGTATGCATTTTTTAATTTTATTTTTTAACTTTACAATATTGTATTGGTTTTGCTATATATCAAAATGAATCCACCACAGGTATAATAGGATTTCTTATTAAGCAAAATAAAATACAGAAATATTTTCCCTAAATACAATTGGTAGGTGGACTAAGGAAAGAAAATAGGTTATTGTCTATCAAATTCTGGTATTTTATAATTGACAACATTATAAATGTATAGCCTTTTAAAATAGAACAATATATGTAGATATTGAACTGATTCTTTACAGATTAAAGTCATACTTTGAAGTTTAATTTTTTCAATTAAATCTCTGATTTTTGGTATAGCTTTCTCTTTCTTCCAAAGTAGATTATTAGTCACTCTGTCAAATTTCAGTTTGAGGAAGGTGTTAAGAGTTAATCAGGATATCTCCACCTCTTCCCTTTTGTTCTCTGGTAATTTGTAAAAACCTATCCGTGAAGCCCTCTCAACAGCTGAAAGTGTTTATCTGGCCAGCTAGGTAAAAAATCACCAACAATTTAGTAGCACCAACAATGAATTAGCAGATAAACTGACAAAGGAAATATGATTTTCCTCTTTACAAATGATAATTTTAAGAGAAAAAGGAAAGAGAAGAATTTTTAAAAATTATTTAAATGAATACTATAGTGTAATTTAATTTCCTTAATCTCACAACTCTGGTTTCCTACTTTCTTTCAAGAATGACAAATGAATACACATGGCTTTTAGCATTTCTAATTTGCATTAATTTGGACAAATATTGACAGTTTGTGGTGAACAGTGCTGGTATTCACAGTCTCCAAAGGAGAAAATTTCACTCTGGGACCCAACAGAAGTAGTTCCAGTCACTCAGAGCTTTGTGTAACAATGCTTATTGGAGTGAAAAGGATAGAGAAAACCTCCAACAAAGGGCACTGGAAGTGGGTAGGAGAGTACCTACCCTCATTGGTTTAAGGAGGGTGTTATATATTTCTCAGCTGGCTGCTGAGAATAGAGAAAAAAATACTTCAAGGTTGTAAGAGTTCCAAGAGACCCTTTCCCAAGGCATACCTCCTGAGATAATTTCAGCACAAGATTAGCCAGGGAGAACTGGTTCCGGCCAGGCAAAGTCTCTGGGCGAGATATACTGTTGCTGTGTAATCAGGGGCACAGGTCTTGAGAAACAGGTTCCCAGGCAAGATTTGTTACAATTATTCTTGTTAACATAGAGCCTAAGAAAAGCATTTGAATGAGTAAGACAATGTCTCCCTGTGTAATTATCAGTTCCAGACATAAAGAAAAGCCCAGTTCTCACACAAGATACATTGTTGCACAAGGCTTAAGGAAAGCCTGAGCAGAATATTCACCTCTTCCTTAGAGGTCCCTGGACACCCTGCCTAAGTGAACTCTCTCAATATCAAAATTTTGCAGTAATTTATTGATTATTTTTAACTATGCATACATCATTAGTAAATTAATTATGCATATTGGTTTCATTTGTGTACATTTTACTGTATTTCTTGGCCAGACTAACACTTCCATAAAAAGCAAAGATTGGCTTCCCAGCTTCAAGGAATCTCTGTGATGACAGGCAAGGGAGCTTGGTTACCACTTTTGAGTCACACGGGCAATTTCTCCTTGATCTATACTTTTAGATTTTGGGCAGACCCTTGAAAATCTGAAACTCTGGAGATGAAACATCTAGGCAGAAAAGGGTTTACAATCCTTGAGATTCAGTATTCTCACATTTAGTATCCCTCAATGCTTCTTCTCATTGATGTAAAAACATTGGCTTAATTTGCAGAGCTGAGAACATCATTAACTGCACCTTCAGATAAAGCATCTCAAAAAAAAAAAAAAAGAAAGAGTTCTGAGGCAGGAAACTTATAACACTCTGAAAACTGGAAACTTTTAACTTTTTCCAACATTATTTCAAAGTTCAAAATAAAAAGTGAACTCAAGCTTTAATAAAAATATGTTTGTCTATTCATGGAACATGATTTCCCACAAACCTCTCCTTAATTATTATTTTATAAGTTGCATTTTTCATTGGGCAGGATGCCATTAAAAAATCCTTGGAGAATTTACTAGCACTGTCAGAGTGATCCTGTTTGAACTTTTAAAATTTAAAGCTTGCATGCACACTTCACTTCTCAGTTGTACGAGATATATAAACTCATAATTGTATATATGATGATGAATTCCACCATAAATGTAGGCAATTGCTTATATAATACCAGTGTCCACTCAATGGAAAATAGCTATTTTTCCTATTGAGGAATATTCATGTGTTCAAATTCACATCTGTCCCTTTTATTTTCCCCCAGTAACCACTGCCACTACCTTGTTCAGATAGTCAGCATTTCTTTCTTGGATAGGTACAAAGTTTCCCAACTCTTGAGGACATACTACACATTCTTTATCCTGAACTTAGAATGAGCTTATAAAATACATATTTGATTATGTCATTCATTCTCTTACTTAAAACTCTGTCATACTTATGTGTTACTAGGATAATGTCCAAACTGTTTATAAAGCCACCAAGTCCTTAATGAAATGGTCCCTTGTAAGTCCTTGAGTCCTTGAGCATAAGGACTGTCATCTAACTGTTTGTATCTCTGGTGTCTAGTAAGGTGTCTAGCATCCTGAACACAACTCAGGATGTAATGATCAATGGTGAAAAGTCTGTTGAATGAGTCATGCAAGTAGAATCATCTTATCTGGTGCAATTCTAAATGTAGTGTTCTCCATCATTTAAAAAATATTCTCTGGCAACTTGTCTCTTAAAAATGACATTTCTTAAAAAAAAAAAAATGACATTTCTTGAAAATAAGTTTTTTCCCTGTTTTTTATATACCATTAACTCCTGTGGATTTATTGAAATTCCCCTGTGGTGTTTTCATTACAGATAATAGACTTATGTTGTTTAACTCATTTTCTAAAAATTTTAACATCCATATTTAGTAAAATCCAAAGTTAATCAATATCTTTATATATTCCAAACAATATAAATATGCAAGAACACCTTAATTCATATTTCTCTGCACCCAGTTTATATACTCAATTTATAGTCTTATATTTTATATCTTTTTTCTTTTAACCCCAGAAATTTGACATTACACATGATTTTTAATAGTCATTATTAAAGTTTACCCATATAATTACCAAATTCTGTACTTGCCATTCCATCTTGTTTATTAATAGTGGAATTATTTTGTTTTTGTTCCTGATATACACCTATTAGCAGTCTCTGTAGAAAAGTTCTATTGGTGATAAAATTTATAAGTTATGGTAACTCTAGAATGTCTTCATTTTGGCCTTGTTCTTGAAAGATGTTTGCAGTAGACATACAATTTAAGATTGAGAGTTACATTTTCTCAGCTCATTGGGAGTGTTAGTCTTCTGGATTCCATTGTTGCTATTAAAAAGTCAAACATCAATCTAATTAGTATTTATTTGACAAGGATCTTCCTTTCCTCTCTGGTACTTCTTATGGTACTCTAATTTTATTTTTTTATAGACTGTACTTTTATTTTTTTGAAAATATATTAAACATATTTATTTTCCATTTTGTGATCATTCTAGTGTCTGAAGTTCTTGTTGTTTCTACTTTCTACAGTTACTGCTTTCTTCTATTCATTCTGCATTCTTTTCCTATATATTTCATATTTTATTGTGATTTCAGATTTCTTGGACTTTCATTTGTAATTATTCTTTTATGACTGTGTCAAAGTTAGTTTCCTCCCCAAAATTTGTATTTGAATCTGATAGATACCTGAAGGCAATAAAAATCTCAGACATCTTTTCACCCTAAGAATTTTCAGATCATGTAATACACCAAATTCAGGTGATATTTCCTCAGGAATTCATATTATACATTCAGACTTAATCGGACTTTCTTGTTTTTATTCTTCAATTTCCCTTCTGTCCAGAATAAAAGTCAAAATTAGCTATTATGTTTTCTATATATGTAGTTTATTTTTGTTTACTTTTAGGGACCCTGCTGCTGCTGCTGCTGCTGCTAAGTCTCATCAGTCATGTCCAACTCTGTGCGACCCCATAGACAGCAGCCCACCAGGCTCTTTAGGGACCCTAGTTTACAAAAAATATAATATATTCTTTTAGATTATGCATTCAGCCCTGCCATTTTCTGTTGTACTGGCATCAGTGAGAAGTTCATTGTCACTAGAGTTTGAAATAAACCTTAGGAAAGCTGACTTCAGTATGAGCTTCTCTCTCAGACTTTCCACTTTTACTTTGTTTTGAGGCCTCTGAGTATTTATTTTTAAATTTCTCCTTACCTCAGCCAAGCTTTTAAAATGGCTGTGTTTATATCTTTTAGCCAGGATTATTCGTTGTTTTGGTCAGGAGGTTTATTTAGGTTATCTCTTTAGTCATGCTTCAGGAAACAGAATTTTCTCCTTGATGTGTTCCTGTCTAAATTTTTTGCCTATCTTTATGAAACTCCCAATGACAAAAACAATTTCTTTAGAAAATAAACATTTCTAATCTAGAATTCATTGGCCTTCTCTGTCTATTCTGATACAGTTCACACACACACACACACACAAAAAACTTAAAAAAAAAAAAAAAAAACACACTTAAATTTCTACTCATTGGGCTTCCACTGTAAGACTTCCACTACCCCTTCCACTATAGGACTTTCTCATTATCTTCCATAATTCTGACTCTTAACTTTTTTACTGGATCACTCTTTTCTGTCCATTCTTTTGTTGTTCCCATGTGTGTTGGTTAATTTTATGTGTTCTCCTAGTTAGGCTGTAGTGCCCAGTTGCTAGGTCAAACACCAGTCTAGAAGTTGCTGCTGCTGCTGCTAAATCGCTTCAGTTGTGTCTGACTCTGTGTGACCCCGTAGACGGCAGCCCACCAGGCTCCCCCGTCCCTGGGATTCTCCAGACAAGACCACTGGAGTGGGTTGCCATTTCCTTCTCCAATGCATGAAATTGAAAAGTGAAAGTGAAGTCACTCAGTCGTGTCCCACTCTTTGAAACCCCATGGACTGTAGCCTACCAGGCTCCTCTGTCCATGGGATTTTCCAGGCAAGAGTACTAGAGTGGGTTGCCATTTCCTTCTCCAGTCTAGAAGTTACTGTGAAGGTATTTTTAAAATGTGGTTAACATTTAAATTAGCAGATTTTTTATAAACTAGGTTGCCTTTCATATTGTGGATTGGCTGCATCCAATCAGTTCATGGCCTTAAAAGACTGAGATCTCCCAAAAAGGAGGGAGTTCTTCATCCAGACTGCCTTCATACTCACTTTAGACTTAGGACAGCAATATAAAGTCGTGCCAGAATCTCTAGCCTGAAGGTCAGCCCTACAAATCTCAAACTAGGCTCTACAATCATGTCAGTTTGTAAAAATCAATCTCTGCTGTCTCTTATATACGTGCGTGTATACATATATATGCGTATATATATATATATGAACCTATAAATAATGATATGATAGGATTTTATACATATACACATATAATATATATATACAAATTATACAAATACATATACTAATTAAACAAATATAACTTATACATATAATAATGTGTGTATGTACATACCTGTATATATAAAAATGTATCTATATATAAACATATGCACTTACACATAAGTGTGTATGTGTATATATAAGTTTATATGGTGGGGCAGTGAATGGTTTTTGGACTTCTGGGATTCTATAGGCTTCTGGGATTCTCCAGCTCCAAACATGCAGTATCCTTCAAGAAAAGGGAAGAATGACTCCAAAGGCAGTTCACGATCATTAGGGCTTCCACTGGCCCAAAGGACACAGTCCCATGGCAGGACTACCTCCTCCTCAGTTCCTTAGAGTAGGGTCAGCTCCTCAGTTTCAGACAGGTGACTGCCAGAGGCTGTGGTAATTACCGACAGAGCATCTAGGCAGCGCTATTTTTTCTCATGCCTTAAAACCTAGTGTAATTTACCCTGCTAGATTTCAGACTTGCTTTCTGAAATTTACCCTTTCTTTTCATTTCCCCTTTGAAGTGGAAAGGGGACCCCTTTGTGCTAGACCCCTTTGTGCTGGTCCATCATTGTGTTTTGGAAGCAGATAACTTATTTTATGGTTTTACAGGTTCTCAACTAGAAATACGTTTTGCTTCAGGATGAATCATACCTCACCTATACGTGACGTATATGATGGTTAGGAGGTATTTTGTACAGAGATGATGTTGGAATTTGTTAAGATTTTTCATGATGCTGGAATATGGTGAATTTTGTATGTGAAAAGGACACTAATGGGGGCAGGGCAGAGGGTGGAGTATTATGAGGTGAATTATGTTCCTAAAAATTCTGCACATCAAAAATAATGTAGTATCTCAGAAAATGACTTTACTTGAAATATGATCTTTACAGAGGTAATCAAGTTAAAATGAGATCATTACCAATAGTCCTAATCCAGTATGACTTGTATCATTAAAAAGAAAAAAAAATATGTGGACCCAGAGATACAGGATAGATCATGTGAAGAGAAATACTGGTAAGATGGCCACCTATAAGTCAAGGAAAAAGGCCTGAATCAGAACATTCCTTCCTAACCCTCAGTAAAAAGTATCCCTGCTGACACTTTGATTTTGAACTTTTCTAGTCTCCCAAACTATGAAATACATTTCTGTGGTTTAATTCAACCAGTTTGTTATACTATTTTATAGGAGCTTTTGCCAACTAATACACCCAAGCTCTAATCACAGCCCCTTTACTTTCTTTGTTTAGCCAATACTTTCAGAAAAACTTGTTTCTCCTAAGGCTTATGACTTCTGAGTTTATTGTATTATGTATAAATTGTCATTAGCATCTATGTCAAGTTCCAGTTATTTAAATGCTTCTTAAGCACTTCTACCTTCAAGTATCATCAAATTGTGTCTAAATAAAATGGTCCCCCCAATCTTTTTTTTTTTTGTATTATTCACCTTGTTTAAGATCTTCTTTTTATTCATTGCTTCAGGGTCACATTCAGCTTTTCCCTGTGCATCATTCCCTTGTTTAATTGATCCCAAAGACAAGTCTCAACAATTCTACCTTAATACCTCTTCTGTCCTTAGTCTAGCTTCTCAATATAGTATTTTATAATATCTTAAACTAGGAAGCAGCACATTATAACATTATCTAGATTTAAATTTGAATTCCAGATGTCAGAGGATTTGCTTAAACTTTGAGCTTCTGTTTCTTTATAAACATAGCTTTTTCTAAAATTTAAGTCTAATCATGCCAATTTCCTAATTAAAAAAAAAAAAAAGCGGAACACGTCCTTCACCTAAAGAAGATATTTAAACTTTTTAGCATAGCAAATCCATTTATTTTCAAAGCTATTGTTTCTGCCCATTCCTCTAGTCTCTCTACTTTCTGCTTGCAATCTATGCACTGTTAACACTAAACTATTTTTATTTTCCTAAAAGTATTATATATTTATGTCTTTATGTGTCCTCTTTGCTCACAATGTCTTTCTACTAGCTTAGCTGCTTAGCAAAACTCTTCTTACACTTTTAAGGTCAGAGACAGGGATTCTCTCTTCTGGGAAATAGTTTCTGAATTCCCATACTTATTCATTTATCTGATCTTTGTAAACAGTGGCCAGTAGTATCTGTTAGAATATGTATTGTATTGCATTTACTTATTTGCATATATTTATCTTTTGTGAATATATTTAACCTTTGCTGACAAAGGTTTGTCTAGTCAAAGCTATGGTTTTTCTAGTAGTCATGTATGGATGTAATAGTTGGACAAAAAAGAAAGCTGAGCACCAAATAAATGATGTTTTTGAACTGTGGTGTTGGAAAAGACTCTTGAGAGTCCCTTGGACTACATGGAGATCAAACCAGTTAATCCTAAAGGAAGTCAATCCTGAATATTCTTTGGAAGGACTGATGCTGAAGCTGAAGCTCCAATGCTTTGGCCACCTGATGCGAAGAACTGACACCTTAGAAAAGACCCTGGGAAAGATCGAAGACAGGAGGAGAAGAGATGACAGAGAATGAGATGGTTGGATGGCATCACCGACCAGATGGACATGAGTTTGAGTAAACTCCAGGCATTGGTGATGATCAGGGAAGCCTGGCGTTCTGCAGTCTATGGAGTCACAGAGTCAGACACGACTGAGAGACTGAACTGAACTGAACTGACCTTTTGTGAAAATGTGGATTTCTGGAATATAAGGATTGTGTTATTTTCATTTTGTTCCCAAAGTGTGGACATTTTCTGCTTCCACTTAAATTCAGTAATTCTTCATTACGTGAGTGAATGAGCATAGTAATTACATACAAACTAGATGATTCAGGTTAGGCCATATCAGATGAAAAGTCATCTAGAGGACATAGGAAGAAACTAAATGTTGGACAAACTATAATTTATCATTATTTTAGTAACTTACATGACATTTTTGTAAGACACAAATTAAAATTTAAATCATAACCATATAAGTGATGGTGACTAAGTTATAAATATGAATATAGGACTATATTAATTATAATTCAAACATTTACTCCTTGATGACGTTGAGAAAATAACCAAGGATTTATCAGTCCTTTATTAATTTATTGTTAAGACTTGCTGACCTAGATGTCATTTATTTTTTGCATAATCACTATATCAATTGTGGAGTCATATGTTTTCATTTTAAAATTCAACTTTTATCATTTCCATCTCCCAAATGAACAGGGTTTTCCCTACAATCCCCAAAATAAAGTTGCATTCACAGTTCCAGCTCTGTTATCAAATGGGTGTATTCCTTGAATGGTGGTTTAGTCACTAAGTCATGTCTGACTCATGTGACCCCATGGACTGTGGCCCACCAAGACTCCTCTGTCCATGGAATTTTCCAGGCAAGAATACTGGGGTGGGATGCCTTTTCCTTCTCCAATTCCTTGAGTAATTCATAGTAATTCTGGTTGCCTCATTTATAAAATGAGAATAATAATGTTTACATTAGATACCTTCCAATATTATTGTGAAGTGTAATGAGACAATAAATATGTTGAAACACAGGAAGTGTGAGAAAACACTTTAAATTATTTCAAGAAGTTTTTAAGACTACATTTTCCAGCTTCAATGGAAGTATGTTGTGTTTCCCTTTGATTAGTGATTTATAAATTAAAAAAAAAATCAGTGTTTATCATCATTGTTTTTGGGCTTCTCAAGTAGCTCAAACAGTAAAGAATATGCCTGCATTTCGGGAGACCTGGGATCAATCCCTATGTTGGCAAGATCCTCTGGAGAAGGGTATGGCAACCCACTCCATTATTCTTGCCTGGAGAATTCCATGGACAGAGGAGACTGGTGAGCTACAGAGCTACAGTCCATGGGGTCACAAAGAGTTGAACACAGCAGGACAACTAACATACATACACACATCATTGTTTTTAGTCATGTGATGTTCTATAACAGATAAGACTGGAAAAAAGAACTTCTGTCTTTTTAACTTAACAGTCAGATGACATTGAATTTCCAGGTGAATTTCAATTTCATAATTTTATTTTTATGCCATCATCTGTAAAAGTGCAAAGATAATTGTAATGGGACAGTCATGAATGTAAAGTGTGATGAATTAGGTCTAAATATTTCTGATATCATAGGTGAATCCCCAGATAAATTATTTTGATGTTACATAGTTATCTAACATATTTTGATCTCTAGAATGTTTTATTGCATGTCAAACCAAACCTTCTGTTCTTCATAAAGCATAGAGTTTTTGGTTTGGCTGAAAGAGATCCATTCCAGAATTCAGATACTACATACTGTCAATGAGATAGGTGTAGGGAAGTTCACTGAGGCTTGCTAAATGCTATCATCTTCAATTACCCTCCAATTTTTAGAGTTTCTTAAGAAAACCTGATACTTCCTCTTTCTAAAAGCTCCTGTACCAGCATCATGAGTCACAGATGGACAGTTCTGTCAATGCATTTTCTTCTTCTTCTCAGTTGGAATCCACTTGGTCAGTGCGAGCTGTCAGCTTAGATCTAACTCTTTCTGCATTTCTGCACATGTGGAGCAGAAGTTGAGTCCCTGAGCACACTACAAAGCTGTGGTTCTGGCCTTGATGTTTTAAGAAGTTTTCTTTTCTTCCAAGTGGAAGGACTATGATAGTTAAAATGATCATGGTTCCTGGTTGCTTATTCTTCATAATTTTCCAACTATCTCTAAAAGAGCTAGTTATATATTTGATAGAATAATATTTGCTTACTTAACAATTTTATTAACTGCTTTCGGACATACCAGTTCATTAACAATCTGGCCATTTTTTGCTTTACTAATAGATAAATATGGCTGAGATTGATTTTATGTGTATATTAATAAATTGCTCAAATTAAAAATGAATAAATCATTTAAAATTCCTTATTTGGGATTTGGGATCAAGTACTAAGTGAACAATTCCTTTTATGAATTTTGAATTAACCATAATATATTTGGTTTTTCTTTTTTTTTCTTGTTTTGGTTGGAAGTACAGGGCAGCATATCAGAAAGTTTAATGGGTTCTATCAAGACACTGATCTAATTTAAACATTAATCATACCAAATAAACTACAGATCATCATGCCACTTATAATGGTTAAATTTACTGATCACTTGTTCTTGATTGAATTGTTTACCAAGCCTATATATAATTGATATCATTTCGACTTCCAATTTTATCATTTTGAAAATTATAAAAATGTTTTTGTTTGGAATTCACATTAAAAGCTTGCTAATACTTTAGTATGATCTATGAGAGTAGTCAAGGATAAATTTGGGAATATTTATTGAAGATTTTAATTGCTAACAAAAGGATCTTGAATTTAGTACTGTAAATAGTTGGAAGCCAGAGGAAACATTTGAAGGAAGGATAAATTGGAGTACATGAGCTTTTATGCCAAGTTTATTGAGATACAACTAACATATAACATTGTGTGAGTTTAAAGTGTATGATATGATTTGATACATATAATTAGTATGAAATAATTACCACTACCATTTGTGTATTTGTATGTGGTAAAAGCATTTAAGATCTGCTCTCTTAGCAACTTTGTAGTATATAAAACAATAATTTAACTATAGTCATCATACTGGGTATTAGATCCCTAGAATTTATTCCACTTGTATCTGGAAGTATGACCCCTTTGACCAACATCTCCCTGTCCTCCATTCCACAGAAACCACCATTCTATTCTCTCTTTCTATAAGTTTGGCTCTTTTAGATTCCACATAGGATTGAGATCATAGAGTATTTGCCTTTGTCTGACATGTTTCACTTAGTATAATGTCTAGGAGGGCTTTTTAAAATTCGTACTGTATACATATATATCCAAGTTAATTGAATAGTTTGTACATAAGTTCACAAATATGCTGGCAAAAGCAAACAAGTAGCTTATAGTATACACACGGAGGGACTCAAGGGATCATGGGAAGAATATTCAGCAACTGTCAGAGGCTTGGCCACAGCCTGAGATTTATGCAATTTTAAGAATCAAAAATTGCTGCATAAACTGGAGGCTGATTGAGAATCACCAAGGATGCTGGGAGCCTTGAGAGATATGGGAAACCCTAAAGAGAGGTTATCTATACATCAATAACTAACTTAATCTGGAAATATATAACCTACACAAAGGATATCTTTAATTCCTGATTAAAGTACATTTTTATTAAGACTTTGTTCATTCTTTTTCAACCTTTATTCATTGAACAAATATCTATTAATTGCTTACTGTGTTACGGGCAGTTTGAGGCATTCTGTTATAGTTATAAGTTAGATAGAAAAGCCCTCTTCCCTCATCAGACTTATGTTGTTGTAAGGTGGTTGGCGGGTGAGGGAAATGGTAAACCAATCCATGTGGAAATCATAGATAGTTTTACTGCTTTGCTACTTTATATTAATTTGCATGTCTGTTATTACTTGCTGTATACTCAAATGCTAGAGCTTCCCAGGTGGCTCAGTGGTAAAGAATCTGCCAGCAAATATAGGAGATGTGACTTCAATCCCTGGATCAGAACAATATCCTGGAGGAGGAAATGGCAACCTACTCCAATATTCTTGCCTGGCAAATCCCATGGACAGAGAAGCCTATCAGGACTAGGGTTCATAGAGTTGCAAAAGAGTCAGACACTACTTAGCAACACTGCTCAGATGCTACCACATTTTATGTGTTCCATCTTTACTCATGCTCTTGATATGTATTTGTTACTGAGTCAAGTGACAGAATAAAGGGAGAATAAGTTGAGGGAAGAATGGAACATAAGGAAGGGAGACTGTGACAATAGACAACATGATGGTTTTGGTTTCATTAGTAATTTTTGATTTTTAAAAATTTACACTAATAGAACTTTTAGTGCCACACAATCTTAAATGGACAACTATATTGAAGTTGATGAGAGTGAAATAGAATGAAAAAGCTGGCTTAAAACTCAACATTCAAAAAGCTAAGATCATGGCATCCAGGCCCATCACTTCATGGCAAATAGAAGAGGGAAAAGTGAAAGCAGTGACAGATTTTATTTTCTTGGGCTTCAAAATCACTGTGGATGATGACTGCAGTCATAAAATGAAAAGATGCTTGTGCAGGAAGCTATGACAAACCTAGATGGTGTATTAAAAAACAGGGACATCACTTTCCTAAGAAAGGTCCATATAGTCAAAGCTGTAGTTTTTCAAGTAGTTGTGTACGGAGGTGAGAGTTGGACCATAAAGAAGGCTGAGTGCTGAAGAATTGATGCTTTTGAATTGCGGTGCTGGAGACCACTCTTGAGAGTCCCTTGGACTGCAAGGAGATCAAACCAGTCAATCCTAAAGGAAATCAACCCTGAATATTCATTGGAAGGATTGATGCTGAAGTTGAAGTTCCAATACTTTGGCCACTTTTGTGAAGAGGCAACTCACTAGAAAAGACCCTTATGCTGGGAAAGATTGAAGGCAAAAAGAGAAGGGGGCAGCAGAGGATGAGATGATTAGATAGTATCACTGCCTCCATGACATAAATTTGAGCAAACTTCAGGAGATAGTGAAGGACAGGAGAGCCTGGCGTGCTGTAGTCCATGGGGTTGCAAAGAGTTGGATATGACTTAGCAACTGAACAACAACAACATATTGAACTTAGATTGAATGATGTCTATGGTCAGTAAATTTGATGCTTAGAAAATTTGCCAAATCATGAGGAAAACAGTAGGATTAAATAATATTTTAAGTGGAAAGAATATTAAGTGAATTTTGAAACAGCATTTATGCTATTTTAAAACTATATTATAAATTGTATCTGACTTTTTCCCAATTATGTATAGGAACAATTAAATATTTTTTTAAGTGTGTGTGTGTGTGTGTGTGTGTGCAATAAGTGTGCTGTATTTTAAGTACAAAAGACATGACAATATTTTCAGATACAAGTACCCAAAAATTCTATTTCAGAAAGATACAAAGGTATAAAATAGTGCACTGAATGACAAAAAATGTGCCCTTTTGCATTATAGAAGATCTCATTATCAGTGTGAAAAGTATTAGTAATCAGTACTTCTGAAACATATTCACTTTTATTTATTTTCCCTTATTAATATGACTGTAAAATACCAATAGAGATCACAAAGCTATAATGAATGTTAAAATATATCTAATCTATTGTTAAATCATGCAATAACAAATTCAAATATAAAAACATGTCTTTGATAGCAATTTTTATCATGAATCTTTAATAATAGTTTTCTACCAATTTCTGTGACAAATCTGAATAT
The DNA here is from genome assembly GCF_000754665.1 of Bison bison bison. Classification (NCBI taxonomy): domain Eukaryota; kingdom Metazoa; phylum Chordata; class Mammalia; order Artiodactyla; family Bovidae; genus Bison; species Bison bison. The sequence continues at coordinate 4,786,046 of NW_011494738.1, forward strand.
ACGTAAATCTTCTTTCTTACTTATGCTTCACTACTTTATTCTGTTTTGTATACCTATTATCACTTGTTTGTACTCTCAAATGCTGCTACATTTTAATAAATTCGATTTTTCCTCATGTTTTAATATGTATGTGTTGTATTCTGTCTCCAGTGTCCCTTGTTTACAAGATATTTCAGTATGACTCTTTTGGTTTATTAATATTTTACATGCATAAATCAAGCCATACAGATTCTTTTGTTTTTCAGTCTGTGCCGTGACATGAAGAAATGTCTTATTTTTTTTGTTAATTAGAGTATAATTGATTCAGAATTTTGTGTTAGTTTCTGCTGTACAATGAAATGAATCAACGATATGTATACATATATCCCTCCCTGTTTAGCCTCCCTCCCACCTCCACATTCCATCCCACTACTCTAGGTCATCGCAGAGTACTGAACTGAGCTCCCTGTGCTGTACAACAGCTTCTCATTAGTTACCTATTTTCCACACAATAGTGTATGTATGTCAGTGCTACTCTCCCAATTCATCCCACTCTCCCTTTCCCCAACAGCGTCCACATGTCCATTTTCTACATCTGCATCTCTATTCCTTCCCTGCAAATAGGTTTATCTGTACCATTTTTCTAAATTACATGTATACACATTCATATATATATTTTTTCTTTTGACTTTCTTCACTCTGTGTGACAGACTCTAGGTCCATCACTACAAATGATCCAGTTTCATTCTTTTTTATGGCTAAGTAAAAAGAAATGCCTTATAAGTCTGCTAGAAGATAATCATCTTAATGAGTTACTGTTTTCAAGAAACAGTAATAGTCATTAGCTACATATTCCCTGTAAACCCAAGGCAACAATATTTACCTGGAAAGCAATTTTCTATTTTCATTCTTTCTACTGCCATTTTGAAGTCATCATCATGTTACAGCACTTCTAGCTTTGCAAGTTTACCAAATCTGAAGCTACTTTCACAAGCAGTAGGAACATCTGTGAAAACATGAATTAAGAGTACCCCAGGAGAGATCCTGTTGTATCATTTGCACCAGCTTGGTTATGTAAATCACTTTGATATTTCAGTTCCACAAAAGTTAAGTGAAAAACAACAACAACAACAACAACAAAAACCCCAAAGGATTAATTTCACAAGTACTAGTCTAAATTAAACCAGTTCTGTGTCCAAAATTAGTCAACAAAAGACACAATCTTCCATCAGGGTACCACAAGACCACATATTTCTTTGATGACCAGGCAAAAGCTGTTATGTGTGGATGTGAGAGCTGGACCATAAAAAGAGCTCAGCTGAGAGCTAAATGCCAAAGAATTGATGCTCTTGAACTGTGGTGTTGGAGAAGATTCTTGAGAGTCCCTTGGACAACAAGGAGATCAAACCAGTCAATCCTAAAGGACACCAGTCCTGAATATTCTTTGGAAGGACTGATGCCAAAGCTGAAACTCCAATACTTTGGCCACCTGATGTGAAAAACTGACTCATTGGAAGAGACCCTGATGCTGGGAAAGATTGAAGGCAGGAGGAGAAGAGGACAACAGAGGATGAGATGGTTGGATGGCATCACTGACTCATTGGACATGAGTTTCAGCAAGCTCTGGGAAATGGTGAAGAAAAGGGGAGCTTGGCATGTTGCAGACCACAGGATCACTAAAAGTCGGACATAACTGAGCGACTGAACTGAACTGAAGCCTTCTGGGAAGCCCAAAATTTCTTATAGGTCATGCCTAATAGTGACAATCTGTCATAGCTTTTATTTTATTTTTATTTTTTATTTTATTGAGACATCTTAATTTCTGCTTCAATTTTGAAGTTGTGTTTCTGTGTGTAGAATTCTTAACTAAGAATTTTGTCTGTCTTGGAGCACCTAGAATGTAATATTCCACTGCCTCTGCACTCATAAGTTCTAATGAGAAGTTGGCAGCAATTCTTAATGAGAGTCTTATCTCTAAGATTCCCTGTCCATGTTTTTCTTAAGTTTCATTATAATGTATCTGCTGTGGATCTTTTTGAGTTTATCCTACTTGGAATTTACCAAATTTTTTGAATGTATAAGTTAATTTTTTTAATCAAATTTAGGTAGTTTGGGGCCATTATTATATAAATACACTTTCTGTTCTTTTCTTTCTCTCCTAACCTACTTGGACTCCCAGAATGTGTATGTCAGTACATTTGATGGTGTCACATAAGACTCAGTCTTTATTTTGCATCCTTCTTATTTATTTCTATTATCTGATCAATTCTCAGTTAACCTTTCTTATGTTTTCTTTTATTCTTTCTTCTGCTTGTTCAAATCTGCTTTTGAAAACCCTATAGTAATTTTTATTTTCATTCATTTGCTGTAGTTTTTACTTCCAGAATTTTAGTTTGATCCCTTTTTGCAAATTTTGCCTCTTTATTGATTAATTATTTGATGAGACAATTTTCTTTTGGTTTCCTTTGGTTGCATATGTTTTTCTTTAGCTTTTGAGCATACTTAAAATAATTGACTTAAACTCTTAATCTAGTAAATCCAATGTTGGTGCTTCCTCAGAACAATTTCTATTAATTGCTTTTATTTTCCTACATGTATGCCATGTTTTATTGTTTATTTACATTTTTCATAAGTTTTGTTGAAAACTGGACATTTTGAAAACTATAATATAGAATATTGGATAAAAAGATTCTCCCTCATATCCAGGGTATGCTTAGCAACTTTATTGAACTGATTTGTAATGTCTGCATTATCTGTTGTATGTGGCCACTCAAGTCTTTGTTCCTTTAGCTTGTGTTCAGTTAGGTGTTGGCATAGATTTCCTTAAATACCTGGGTTCAAAAAGTATCTTCAAGTCTTTGAAGACAGACTCTGGGACATACCTTCTACACACAGTTGGATGGTTTACAACTCACTTCCACTTCATGTTTGCACAAATTCTAAGTATAAGCCATAGGATGCTTTTGAACTGTGGTGTTGGAGAAGACTCTTGAGAGTCCCTTGGACTGCAAGGAGATCCAACCAGTCCATTCTGAAGGAGATCAGCCCTGGGATTTCTTTGGAAGGAATGATGCTAATGCTGAAACTCCAGTAATTTGGCCACTTCATGCGAACAGTTGACTCATTGGAAAAGACTCTGATGCTGGGAGGGATTGGGGGCAGGAGGAGAAGGGGACGGCAGAGGATGAGATGGCTGGATGGCATCGCTGACTCGATGGACGTGAGTCTGAGTGAACTCCAGGAGTTGGTGATGGACAGGGAGGCCTGGCGTGCTGCAATTTATGGGGTCTCAAAGAGTCGAACACGACTGAGCGACTGAACTGAACTGAACTGAACTGAACTGAAGAGCTTAGGTTATTTCAGGTCTTTTTTGAGCATGTGTACATGTGTTCGTGAATTTCTGGTTTCCAATGGATATGTTGGAGCTTTTCAAAACTCGTGTTTCCAAAGGCATCTCATTACTCAGCTTTCCTGACAATCATTTTGGTTATTTTGTTTTTCCTGAACAGTTATCCATTACCTCAGGTAGTACTAGAATAATTCATTTGCCTGTAAAAGTTTTAAACAAATACCTCCTGAGTATCTGCTTCATCAGTGGAAGTGTTCTGAGATAGGCCAAGACAAGCCCTTCAGACATCTTCTATGAAGTCTATATATAAGCAAAACACACAAGCACTATTCTCTGCAAACGAGGTTCATTCTTCAACTTTAGGTATGTGTACCTGTACCAGAACTGTGGTTGTTATCTTCAAAGCAATCACTGAGCTGAAAAGAGGGAGGGGACCAGTATATGATAAATACCACAAAACTCATTATTCTTACTGAGATCTAGCCAGTTCTTTTTTTTTCTTTCTTCTTTTCTTTTCAGCCAGTTTTTCTTGATTATGCATTCCTGTGGTTGCTATAAGATTTTCCTTAGTATCTAGAATTCCAAAAAATTTTATTCACAGAGATTTTGCCAGTTTATTTGTTATATCTACGGAGTGCTAGATTTTTGGAATCTTATTCTGCACATTTGGAGAAGGCAATGGCACCCTACTCCAGTACCCTTGCCTGGAAAATCCCATGGATGGAGGAGCCTGGTGGGCTCCAGTCCATGGGGTTGTGAAGAGTCAGACATGACTGAGTGACTTCACTTTCACTTTTCACTTTCATGCATTGGAGAAGGAAATGGCAACCCACTCCAGTGTTCTTGCCTGGAGAGTCCCAGGGATGGGGGAGCCTGGTGGGCTGCCATCTATGGGGTCATACAGAGTCGGACACGACTGAAGAGACTTAGCAACAGCAGCAGCAGCAGCATTCTGCACCTTTCACTGATATCTCCAGTTAGAATATTCTAAAATGTAAATTAAGTGGTTGATTTTGTCTACTAATTCTATTTTTTAAGGTAAACCAAAAAAAAAAAAAAAAAACCTGAAATAAAAAATGTAAAGTTTAACTAAGTCTCCTTTGGCATCAGTATGCAAAATGCTTCAGGCTGAGATGTGTCTGAACATGGCACATATTCCAACACATATTTAATATTATTAAAACTTGCTGAAAGCTAAACTTCAATATGTTCTTAATATTTCTCCAACTCTACCCTGTCCCTATGTTTCCCATTACTGTTATGACGTGCAGCTGAAACATTGATATCATTTTCTATTCTCTTTCTTTATATTTCTAGCTCACAAATTGTCAGTAAATTGTCAGGACCCCATTTCTAAACACTAACATTTTTAAATTCTCATTCTCTGAAAAAATTTATTGCAGTTTATTCTTAGCTAAAGTTATTCCTCTGAATTCTTCTCCACCAAAGGCTCCAAAAGTAAATTTTTCTTTTTTAATCTATTATCATATTATTCAAAATCTATAGGCAACAAAACAAAATTATTTATTACTTTAAAAATATTGTATATGCTTGTATGTCTACCTCATATGCCTTCTTCACCAATGAAATCTAAAATATTTATATCATTCATCCAATCACAAATATCATTTCTTTAGTTTTCCAGTTACACATGACTTTTTTACCCCTACACTGAATAGTTTTACTAACAATACTTGGGATTTCCCCTGCAATGCTCAACCATCCAAAATATGATGAAAAATATAACAATTACTGCTTTTACTTTTTTCATAACAGAACCTGTATTTATAAATCAAGTGATTATAATTTCATGAAAGCCTGCATAAGCATTTATATAACTTTAGGCTAAAATATGGTTCCTTTTTAAAAGATCATTGAAAAGAAGTTATATTATAATTTAAATTTTATTTACTCTGGTATCAAGGTTATTTTATAACCCTTTCCTGTCTCCCAAGTCATAATAAACAGATATTTATTTCCTTGATTTTAGGTAAATGGTTTTAAGTGTGCTTTGAGGGAATATTTTCCTTCACATTCCTTGATCGAATTTTTGTTAGGCTATGGGCCAAGCCATTCATACCTCTTTAATATTCCTAGTAATTACTCCACACAGTGCTATTATTGTTCATTCTGCTCTGCCTTTGGAGTAAACAAAGGCCACTGGGTAATTACCTGTAATTTTATTTGTCAGATTTCATCACTAAAAAAAAGAAATATTACTAATCTTGGGGTGGGCGGTTGTTTCTAAAGTGCTTTCCATTAATGTTCTTATTGTGCTTGCCTAGGTATGACTCATAACTTCTGCAATCTTCTTTACACTGAAGAAACCTTGAGTCTTGGATGACAGCTCCATCATGTCCTGACTGTACCATACCATCCTAACCTTTATCATCAGCCTTGGAAATTTCTCAAGAACTTTATAGCTGTTATGCTAATCATTTGATTCTCAGAATACCTAATGAGGCAGATGAAATACATATGACCATCTCCTCTTACATATGAGAACACTTAAACCCATAAAGATTAAATGAATTATTCAAGTTTACTGGCAGAAACTAGTTCTTTTGACTATTAGCTCTTATCTGTTTCTAGAATGTTTTGTTTGCAGTCCTTGACTAATATAATCTTCCTGGAAAGTAATGGTATTGTGTCTTATATGTAACTGCTTCTATATGCTATCTCAAAGAGATGTTGAAAAACAAATGTTGTTCTTTTGAACAACATTTGTTTTTCAACATCTCTTTGAGATAGCATATAGAAGCAGTTACATATAAGACACAA
>NW_011494738.1:4792254-4828088 GCF_000754665.1 Bison bison bison
GTCTTATATGTAACTGCTTCAATATGCTATCTCAAAGAGATGTTGAAAAACAAATGTTGTTCTTTTGAGTAATTTTGAGAACCACAGAAGAACATAAATTCATTAAAGCTGTATATTTTTGTTATGAATCTTTTTTTTTCCCCTTAGGGCTAGAATCATTATGCTAGATAGCATTAATTATTTGTATTACTCTTTTTGTCACCATATATGGATGGGTCATTCAGTGGATCACATGTCTATAAAGAATAACACCAAAATATTGAGGAATTAGTGATAAAAGTGACTTATAGTATGATCCACATGGGCCGATATCCCTTTCTTATCTCCCATTAACCAACTTCTAATTAACTTCAAAAAAATTATTTACTTTTAACTTTAAGTTAAGGTATATCCCAAGCTCTGAAAGAAACAAAAGTTATATGTGCTTTTCAAATTACTCAAATTGCAACCTTTTTAATCCCATTTCCTGTATTTTGGCCTACCTTAAAACTTACTAATCAGAGAAGGCAATGGCACCCCACTCCAGTACTCTTGCCTGGGAAGTCCCATGGATGGAGGAGCCTGGAGGGCTGCAGTCCATGGGTTCGCTGAGGGTCAGACACAACTGAGCAACTTCACTTTCACTTTTCACTTTCATGCATTGGAGAAGGAAATGGCAACCCACTCCAGTGTTCTTGCCTGGAGAATCCCAGGGATGGGGGAGCCTGGTGGGCTGCTATCTATGGGGTCATACAGAGTCGGACACGACTGAAGTGACTTAGCATAGCATAGCATAGCAAAACTTACTACTACTGGTATGTATAAGTGAATATATGTTTCAAAGAATTTTAAGACATGATATTTTCATTCTAGAATTCTTATTATTTTTAAAGTATAACTATCTATCTATATATGGAAACATAATCAAAATAATGATGAATTTTGAGAAGTTTATAATTCTGACACATATTTCAGAGCTTAATATAAACAGTTTTATTGTGGACTACATATTGGTATAGGGAACCTTGCCTTGCTTTTATATCACATAAATAGCTCCCTACCCATGGGGATGACCTTGTTACAAGGTGCAACCAGAGGGAAAATAAAGGATGGAGGCTTCCAAGTATCAAACAGTAAATATATCCAGTAAAAAACTGGATACAATTTTTAATCTCATAGATGTTTAATTCTTATTCAGAACTTAACTAATTCAAATTAACTTTTTAGAAATAATATATTGTCAGATAAACTTCAACTCAGGTAATGATGTGACAGGTTGGAATTTAGTATTACTGCTATACTTTTAAAAGTTTTTCATCACCTTTTCACTGTGTTGAAATGCTCTTGATCTATACTTTCTCCTCCTTATGGGAATTTGATATTGTAGTCAATAACAATATCCTCACAAATGTTCCTGCATGGGGAGAGATGATTGTGTTCACTTACACGTAGTACCATGAAGAGGTTTAGTACCATGAAGAGGTTAATTCAAACAGATGCAATCTAATTAAGCCATTATAAGTTATCTTCCCCTCTATATCACAGAGCGTAGTGTTAGGAAAAAAGTTATAAATTTATTACAGGGTTTTTACATGCTTATATTTGTTCACAAGTCAATAAATTTATAAATTATGATAAAAACATTCCTTTACTATATATGTAAAAAATAAAGAATTCATGAATTATTTCCCATAGAAATTACTTTACTTCTCCAGGTCTTTGTTTAAACCAAAATTATGTCCTCTTTATCGGGTAATTTTCTGTTGGAGACAACAACATTATTTAACACTGCATGTCTTTATGCATGATCTCCTCTATCACACACTATTGCCATCATTCTGTTTATTAAGGCAGAACTTCTGAATAATGATCTGTTGACCTTCCAGGAAACTTATCTATTCCACTAAAACATACATGTGATGCTTACATCTAGATGATCCTAGTTGCTTGACTATCTATATATTTGTGAGATATTTATCATTGACTATAACCCCTTTTCACTTACTTGTTCTCTGCTTTGTATTACAGGGGCTGGAAGACTGCAGACTACATTTTCAAATCCATTGCCAACTGGTCTACTATAGGATTTCTTAAGGTGAGACATGTCCAAACAGAAAAAAGAATAATCTGTGTTTTTGCTTTGGCAGGAATTTCACTTCAGAATTCAAAAACTTGCTGCTCAGCACCACTATAGCAGTTCTGCACTGGCTGTGCAGTAACTTCAGTTATACTGTGGTCAGTTCAGATTTGTTGGTTCAACTCCAAGGGTTGAAATGACCTTGTTTTATCAAAATTTCATTTCTCCAGAACTAGCCTCTCTTTTCTTTATTTCTTCACTTGTTTATGACAGATTTAGATTTATAGTTAGTTCACTGTACTAATTCTACTCTATTTGGAATATTTAGAAATCTTTCTTTCTTTTTTTTTTTTTTTAAGTTGTCTCTGATACTTCACTTACTATAAAAAGTAGTCCCAGGAAATTGATCTTTAAAGGTGGCAGTCTGTGGTGGATTTCCTGACTTGACTAGGCTTGGAAGGGATAATATTGTCATTGCCAGAGGAAAATGGGATAATGTAAATGTATGTGCTAACTGAAATTATTTAATTCATTAGTCACTTTTGCTTGCTTCAGTTGACTTTTTTAGTGGGAAATATAATAACACAGGCTTGCTAGTGGTTTCTAGCAATATAAGTTTAAGGGAAAAAGGGCAAGCACAGACTTCAAAATTTCAGCACGAATTACAGAATGAAATCACTAACTTCCTATGATTATGATACAAATATATCTTATCTCAATATAATAATGTAGCAACTAAACTTAAAACCCTAAATTAGACTTTACATGAGGAGAAATAAAATGTAAGTTGATTCATGAACTTACTGCTCTCATTGAAAATTGGAAAATTGATGGTAAAGAAATGAGACCCTGAGAACTGTGATGAGGGCTTTTATGAAGACTCACATCACAGAAACTCGTCCAGTCCTCTTGAGTATCCAGAAGTCCTTCTCTGTCAGGGGGACACTAGCATTGTTTTGGTTGAAGACCCTATAATGACATCAACTGTAGAGTCACCATTCAAAGGAAAGAGATTACCCCCCAACCCAAACCCTTTACTGCATCTCATTGACCCAGCCTCAAACTTAGCGCAATACTCCATCACACTTGATCCAGGGGAACAAATGTAAAGTCTGAGCCAGAAAGAGATAACTGATAACCCTACATATTTTTAATTGCTATATTATTTCAGTAAAAAGCTGGTAAATATAGTAGTAAGTTTTTAGGGTTTAAGTTTAAGGGCCATTAAGCCTAATATATTTATCATTGTGTCCAAGAAGTTTGTCAACCCCTGATCTAGACCAAGGAAGACAGAATGTCACATTCCATTAGGCTAAATTTGTTGATACTGGTGTTTTTATGCAACTCCAGAAGTAATGTGTTTACTAGAGTAACTCAGTACCTTGGATCCAGAATTGTCTTATATTTATTGAAGCTAAAATAATAGAAACTTTCTAGTATTAAATGGATGATTATAAGGATATAAGAATGTTTAACTCCACCACCACAAAAATGTACCCCAAGAATACCTAGACTCTCTGCTTTCAATCCAGCATTATAAAATGCATCTGTAAGAGGAGCACCAGTATCATTGTGTTGACTGTCCTCTGCACATCTGATGATAGGAAATGTGGCCGTTAAAATCCTTTGCTCAGTTTCAAATGGCATAGTGGAATCTTGGACTGGCAGAGGTGAAGAGGTGGACATAATTATTCTAATGAGAGTAGGGCTGGAACAGTAAATAAGTGTTTTTGTATGTGAAGATTGTTGATGGTTTCTAAATGATCACAGAAATGAAATAGATGGGCATCTAATAAAATGTTACATGGCTGTATAATCAGGAAGACTCTGAATCTGACCTGGATGTCATTTCCCAAAGAGCAGCTCCTTTACATATCTAGTGTCATTTAATGAACAGAAGCTATATCCCCCTGAAGAAGAATTCTATAAATTTCTAGTTACTCTCTGCGAATTGTTATATTCCTGTGGTCTAAGGCTTTTCAGAATATTTCAATAAAAGAGAAAAGTAATACATTTTTTACTGCTATGTATTCCCACTCCACACACACATACTTATACACACATTGCTTGGTACCATTGTCTTCCTTTTTTGTTTGGGAGGCAGTGTTTACCCATTTGAGTATCATGCTCCAAGTTATCTATTGAAATGCCAGTTTAAATGAGGATCAAAGCAAACCAATGTTCTGCAACAGATTCACGCTACATACAAACTCTTCTGTTCCTTGGGTTTGAGATACAGTAATTTCAATGGCACCAAAGAATTTGTAGTAGACAAGAATGATTTATGGACCCATTAGCAAGCCCTGAAGTATAATCACAGTGCCAACCCTAAGGCATTTTAAGAAAGCCATGTCCCAAGATACTATTTATGTTTTGAGAACTTGCTCTTGGTCTTCACAGAAATGAAATGCTTTACTGCAAAACATCAAGGACTATGCATTCCAGGTGTCACACCTTAAACCTGATGTTATTGGATCAGATAAGCTGTAAAAATCAAATGTGCATTATCAGAATCCCTAAACAAATGGAATAATTGCATATTAAATTGTAGTTGGACAGGTGATGAATACACTGTGAATTGCATAAACAGGAATAATAGAGTTCTAAGGCATCCATTCCTGCTACATTGATTTATTTCTCTTAATGCATTTCTATGGCTTCATACTACATTCCCTATAACTGTAGCACTAAGGAAGAAGATACTTGGACATAGTTTACATATGGTTTTCCAAAGTCTGACATGATATGGAAGGACATTATTTTCTCATTACCACAGTGGTTTTTGGAAAAGACTCTGATGCTGGGAGGGATTGGGGGCAGGAGGAGAAGGGGACGACAGAGGATGAGATGGCTGGATGGCATCACTGATTTGATGGACGTGATTCTGAGTGAATTCCGGGAGTTGGTGATGGACAGGGAGGCCTGGCGTGCTGCAATTCATGGGGTCACAAAGAGTCGGACACGACTGAGCGACTGAACTGAACTGAACAGTGGTTTTAGATAACATTGAAAGATGATGAAACAAAATCCTTCAAGTGGGCAAATATTTAACCAATGTGTTTTGTTCATTTTGCTGTGATGAAACGATTTTCAGAGGTAACAGGCATATATTAAAGTTGGAGAGTGGCTCAAGGTTTGGCTGTGTGGTCAAAAATATGTAAACAACAGAACATTATTAAACGATGACAAAGAAGTTTGAAGAGATGCATGGATAAATATTTCACAATAGTCATAAAATATAAGATATCTGTGTCTCACCCAAATTTAGGCAGCATCATTAGTGAGGAGGGCCTCAAAAGGCAATAGACAAGATGACCTACCCTGTTCATATCAGTTCAGTTCATTTCAGTTGCTCAGTCGTGTCCGACTCTTTGTGACTCCATGGACTACAGCACACCAGGCCTCCCTGTCCATCACCATCACTGAAGTTTATTCACGTCCATTGAGTTGGTTAGCCTCTTTCTTAAACACCAAATTCCTTGCTCAATGAATTCATCTATACAATTTTATGGCAGTGGGGATAAAGAGATTAATCTGCACTAAAAAAATGGCTTCCCCTCTTTGAGCTAATCTATTTTCTTGCCACTGCAGAGGATCCATCCTACCAATGGCAGAAAACAGTCATAAGCCATTAATATGTCAGCAGTCTCTGTAGGAACCAGTCAAGTATTTGAAGGCAACTTATTATATCAGGTTCCTTAGATCCTAAAGGGGGTGGTAATTTGTTCTTACTGGTATAGACACTGATTTTTATGGATTTTTATGAATTTGCCTTTTTCTGCCACAGATACTTCTGACAGCACCACATCCAAGGACTTATGAAATGTCATAAAATAAATTCAATGAACAATATACTTTACATCTTTTCTTCTGGACACATCCTTCATTTCAGAACAAAATAACTGTAATCTTGGGCTTTTGACAAGGAACATAGTAGTCTAGTTAAATAATTGATTACCCAGAAGCCCTGATTTTATAAAATGTTGAAAAGGTCTATCATAATCCTTCTAGTACTTTGTTATCAATTAGCTATATTAAACACCTTTCTCTGGAAATCTTTGGAGTAGTGTCTGTTATCCTGTCTGGACAATGACCAATGTATCTTGCCTTCTTGTGACAAGGTTTGTATAGTATCTGTTGAATCATTAAGTTCTGGCCACTGCCAAAACCACGTGTAATTGCCAGATAACTATAAAGAATATCTCTTACTCCCCCATTACCTCCAATAGTATAACAATATGACCAAGACCACCAAACCTGTTGATACTTTAAGCTCTTATATTAAGTAGTAAACCTTGTGGGCCATCTGTCAATGTCTATACTATTTTAATTATTTTAACAACTAAATGTAGTTTTCTTGATCATATTATATTGTTCATGTTAGAGGTAGAAACTTTAAAAAATATTTTGAATGTAGGAAATTTTTGAGGACATTATTACTAAAATTTTCTTAAAACTCAGCTTGAGCTTAAAATGGTATCAAAGAAGATCATATTGAAATAAGTTAGGACATGAAATAAAGCAGTATGGCTAAGTTGGAGACTGGTTGAAACTAATCCATAAATACATTTTTCTTTGGGGTTATTTTGATCTCCAGCGAACGAGATATCTGGAGACAGTTTTGGTTATCACCATTGGTTTTGAGAACTGTACCTGGCATCTAGTGGGCAGAAAGCCAGGGATGCTTCTCAGTATCTTACAACATGTGACAGCCCCTCCTTCCTCCTAAATGAAGCACAGAATTATCTTACCCAAAGTATCAGTAATGATTAAAATGAAACACCTGCTATAAATGAACAAAATTATCTTTTAAGGGTATACAGGAGAGAAAAGCTATGACAAACCTAGACAGCATATTAAAAAGCAGAGACATTACTTTGCCAACAAAGATCCACATAGTCAAAGCTATGGTTTTTTCAGTAGTCATGTATGGATTTGAGAACTGGACCATAAAGAAGGCCAAGAACTGAAGAATTGATGCTTTTGAACTGTGGTGTTGGAGAAGACTCTTGAGAGTTCCTTGAACTACAAGGTGATCAAGCCAGTCACTGCTGAAAGAAATCAATCCTGAATATTCATTGGAAGGACTGATGCTGAAGCTGAATCTCCAATACTTTGGCCACCAGATGCGAAGAGCTGACTCATTAGAAAAGACCCTGACGCTGGGAAAGACTGAAGGCAGGAGGAGAAGGGGATGACAGAGGATGAGATGGTTGGATGGCACCACTGACTCAATGGACATGAGTTTGAGCAATCCCTGGGAGATGGTGAAGGACAGGGAAGCCTGGCATACTGCAGTCTATGGGGTTGCAGAGTTGGACATGACTGAGCAACTGAACAACAACAGGATGGAGAAAAGACAAACATAAATTGAAAGCCCAGTTAAGCCCATCCCCCAGTGTATCCAAGGAAAAGGAGAAACCCTGATAGCACCAACATTAATTATGGTTGTTGTTTCTGAATACTTTCTCTGTGTCTTCTCTTTGTCAGAATTTTTTTTTATCTCTGTAAGTCTCATTTTCTTAACTACAAATTGAGGTGTCTAGACTCATTTAGACATGACTGAGTGACTGAACAACAAATAATACTGTTGATAGTGAGCTTGAGTTTTCACAAAAATATTACATGGTTGCCCTATATATAGGGCTTCCCAGGTGGTGCAATGGTAAAGAATATGCCTGCCAATGCAGGAGACACAAGAGATGAGGATTTGGTCCCTGGGTCAGGAAGATCCTTTGGAGGAGGAAATGGCAACCCACTCCAGTATTCTTGCCTGGAAAATTCCATGAAAAATGGAGCCTCGTGGGCTATAGTCCATGAGTTTGCAAAGAGTCAGACCTGACTGAGCGCGCGTGCACACACACACACACACACCCCTTATACATAAAAGTGATGAAGAGTACAGAAATACAGGACATATATTTTTAATTACTACAGATAGATTCTGGTTAATCCAGTTAGAGATGTCTTGAAATACAGTGCTAACTGTGGTAGAAACGGCCTCACCTTTATTCCTTACTGCATTGCCATGTCAACTGAGTCTATGTTTATAATTTCATTAAAATCTATAGTCTAATGTTTCTTAGTATCATTCTAAAGTCTCAGAAACACTTTTAAATAGTGTCATAAGAGAAGAGTTGGCATGTTTTCTTTCTGACTTTCAAGCTTTCAGAATACAAATTAAGAAGTATGTTATTCAATTGTTAAGACAGTTTGACATTATGAATGTGCTAAAACTCTGTGACAGGTTTTTTTTAAAGAATGAAGTATCATCTTCATTGCTAGAATATATTTTGAGTGATATGTTCTATACAAATGTTGTCTCATAAAAATCATCATAAACCTATAAGGTAGAGGTTATCTTTATATGAAAGGACAAAAAATAGCTAATATTACTTAGTGCTTACTATATGTGGAAACTCCTATATTAAGTACTTTATAGATAGGATTTTATTTCTTAATTATAACAAACCACTTCAATCTGGAGTTGAGGAAGCTAAGGCAAAGAATATTTAACTAGATTGAGAACAAGTTGGTACTAACTAATAGAGCTAGTGTTTCAATAAAGGTGGCTTTATATAGCAGCCTGCTTATTTGAATCCAGCTAGACTGTCTGATATAAATTAAAACTTTAATGAGAGGGAGAAAAGGAGTTTATGAGTATAATCATTACTTGAGTTCAGCTGTGGAAAGGGAATAAAAAAGATAAAGAAAGAAATTTCTTGAGAAAAACAAGAGCCTGGAGCCAATAGGTAGAAAGAGAAAGACATAGAGGGGAAAAATAAAGAGAAGATGAGATGATTATAGTATCCTGTACTTTCTATGTTTCACCCAAATACACTCCTTTTTGAAATTTATTTTCATCTGCAAGCAATACAATTTTCTGGGAATTATGGTTCTTATGGGTTAATCAGTGAGGTGTCAAAATAGGTTTGCACAATAATACACAGTAGCTGAAACAAAGAGACTAAAAAGTGAATAATTACTGAGTTTATGTTGGAACCCTACTAATGTTTCAGTGCATGGACACCTACATACAGTTAATAATAGATGTGTAAACAGGAGTTCTCAGTATTTATGTGGTACATTAGAAGAAGCTCATTAAGAGACACTATGGTAGATATCACAGTGTAAAAACTGCTTCAAAATATATGGAGTGCCTGTAAAATAATTTAATCCAAAGTTTTTTTCATAAAAAATATTTAGGAACTTTATTTTAGCCTGCTTAAAAAATATTCTTTAATCAGAAATTAAATTCTAATAATTTTCACAACTTGGAAACAATGAAAAGCATTAATTACTAAATACCCTGGTGGCTCAGATGGTAAAGAATCCACCTGCAAATGCAGGAGACCCAGGTTCGATCCCTAGGGGAGAAAGATCCCCTAGAGAAGGGAATAGCTACTCATTCCAATATTCTTGCCTGGAGAATTCCATGGACAGAGAAGCCTGATGGGCTCAGCCCATGGAATTGCGAAGGGTCAGACCCTGTCTACAACAATTAACTAAATAAAGTAATGACATTGCAAGAGCATCAGGGGCCTGATGTTACAATTAGTATTTTGATTACTCCCAAGGCATGACGATATGTCAGTGACAGAGGTCATAAGACCAGCAGCTGGCCTTACCAAGATAGTAATATTCAAAGTCTGAGAACTACACAGAATAGCTTATAGACACCAATATGTAAATATTTGGAGATAACTCCGTGAAGTTGCTGATTTAAGGTTTTCTAGGTGAAAGTTCCAAAGCAATAGCTACTTATCTAAGTGTGGGCTTTGGTGTAAAGAAACAGAAGTAGAAAGCCTCAAAGCCTAATCTGCTACTTTCTGGGCCAAATATGCCACTGGTGCTCCAAACATCTTGCACATCTTGTAAGAATTTTCAAATGATGGGACGTTGACTTTTGTGGCGTTATCTCTTGATTTTCTTCCAAATACACACACCATACATGTGTTGTATAGAAATTCATAGTTCTATGTGATAAAAACTCCATTAAACTGTGCTATCCTTTGTCTTAAATTACTGAAAGTCAATACAGTTATCAGACTCACAGGGGTGCTAAGTTGCCATTTGCTACGTTTCTAGACTGTGCTGAAAATAAATGATAATCCCATCATCAGGTTATTTTTCTGCAGAGGATTTTTATGGAAATATTTAATTTCTGAGTTAGTATAATGGCCTCTTATGAGGAAGAATGATATCCAATAGCCCTCTGTCTCTGGCTTTGAAATGTTATTATGCAAATTATTTTTAAAGTCATTTGTTAATATATACAGACTTGAGCAGTTACTTTCTTAGTTCTATAAAGTCAAGGAATTTTTCTTCTGGCACCATATTTTGCTCTATGTAGTTCTTCTTTTTCAATACTGACTTCTGTTTTAGGACCAATCCATTTTACTTATCAATGCATTATTTAAAAATAATTAAGGATATGTATTATCCCACTCCTTCTTTTTAATCCTTCCAGCTAAGACGTTCACTTCTTCCTTTTTTCTTTCTGAGAAAAGAGACTGTTGAAAAGTCTCTTAAAATTTTCTAATTGAGAGGAGTGAACTGTTACTTATGGGAATAATAGTACTCTCCAACGTGAGTAACACTTACGAATAAGATCATTCACTATCTTTTTTCCAACCATTCTGACTAAGTTGAATTCCATTTAATTGTACAACCCTACCTTGTTGAAAATTTGTGGCACAATTGCAGATTATTCTTATTAACAGTTATAAATTAGGTAGCTTGGATTTTGGCTTTACTTCTGTCTGCCTTGTGATTTTTAGTTAAATTACACAAATATAATCAATGAGCATGATTTATTCACTGTTGCAAATCAATGGCACCCCACTCCAGTACTTTTGCCTAGAAAATCCCATGGATGGAGGAGCCTGGTAGGCTCCAGTCCATGGGGTTGCGAAGAGTCAGACATGACTGAGCGACTTCACTTTCACTTTTCACTTTCCTGCATTGGAGAAGGAAATGGCACCCCACTCCAGTGTTCTTGCCTGGAGAATCCCAGGGACGGGGAAGCCTGATGGGCTGCCGTCTATGGGGTTGCACAGAGTCGGACATGACTGAAGCGACTTAGCAGCAGCAGCAGCAAATGGAATTAATGTTCCTAGCCCATCTCCTATAGGGATGTGAGTGTAATAGAAATACAAGTTCTTTAAAAGCTAACATTTACTTTGCTATTGAATGAAAGGTTCTTTAAATTCTATTGTGCTTTACGATTTTCAAAAGTTTCAAACTCCTAATTTTATATAATCCCATAACTTTTTTTCCCCAATATCCCTATATTGCCCTTTTCCCTTCCCTCTCCCCAAGGGTAGCCAGTAATTTATTCTCTGTATCTGTGAATCTACTTTTTTGTTGTATTCACTAGTTGTATTTTTTAGATTTCACATACAAGTAATATCATATAATATTTGTCTTTCTCTAACTTATCTCATTTAGCATAATGTCCTCCAAGTCTATCCATGTTGCTACAAATTGCAATATTTCATTCTTTTTATGACTGAGTAGTATTCCATTATATATATATGTATATGTGGTATATATATACCACAGCTTCTTTATCCATTCATCTGTTGATGGACACTTGGATTATCTTGGAGATTGTAAATAATGCTGCTGTGAACTTTAGAGTGCATGTAATCTTTCCAACTAGTATTTTTTTTTCCTTTAATATATGCCCTGGGGTGGAGCTGCTACATCATATGATAGTTCTATTTTTAGTTTTTTGATAAATCTGCATGCTGTTTTTCACAATGGCTGCACCAGTTTACATTCCCACCAACAGTTTATAAGCATTCCCTTTGTTCCACATACTCACCAGCATTCATTATTTGTTTTCTTTTTTGATAACAGCTCTTCTGACATGTGTGAGATAATAATTTATTGTGATTTGATTTGCATTTCCCTGGTAATTAGTGATGTTGAGCCTCTTTTCATGTCCTTGTTTACCATCTGCATTTCTTCTTTGGAAAAATGTCTATTAATTTCTGCATGCTTTTAATTTTTTTTTAATGTCAAGTTTATATGAGTTGTTATATATGGTAGATATTAAAATATCCTTTATCTGTCATGTCGTTTGTAAATATTTTCTCCCACTTGGTATTGTCTTTTTGTTTTGCCCATGGTTTCCTTTGTTGTGCAGAGTTTTTAAGTTTAGTTAGGTCCCATTTGTTTGTTTTTGCTTTTGTTTTCTTTGGTTTAAGAGATGGACCCCCAAAAATACCACTGCAATTTGTGTCAAAGAGCATTCTTCCAATGTTTTTGTCTAGGAAAATTATATTATCCAGTCTTACATTTATATCTTTAAACTATTTTGAATTTATTTTTGTATACGATGTAGAAAATGTTTTAATTTCATTATTTTGCATGTAGCTTCCAGTTTTCTCAACACTATTTGTTGAAGAGACTGTTTTTTGTCCATTTTATATTCTTGCCTTCTTTGTCATAGAATAGGTGACCATAGGTGTGTGGGCTTATTTTTGGGGTTTCTGTCCTATTTCATTGATCCATGTGTCTGTTTTTGTGCCAGTACCATGTTGTTTTGATTACTATAGCTTTGTAGTAAAGTCTGAAGTCAATATAATACACCACATTATCAAATTGAAGAATTAAAAATATATATATTGTTTTTCCAAAGTTTATCTACATGCAAACAACTTACTTGGTTCTACTTCTAATTAAAACATTCTTAATCAAGTCCTATGGTTGGTGAACAGTAAGATACTTAACTGTTTGATGTTGTTTTAGCCTGTATATTTACCCTTAGAATTCACATGTTGAGGCTCTTACTTCCAGTGTGATGATGTTTGGAGACAATGTTTTTGGGATGGTAATTAAAGATAAATGAAGGCGTAAGTATGGGTCCCAGCTCTGATGGGATTGGTGCCCTAATAATAATAAGAAGAGACACCCTACCATTCTCTTTCTCCACTGGCACACAACAGAGGAATGGCCAAATGAGGACACAACAGTAAGGTGGTTCTCTACAAGCAAGGAAGAGAGCTCTCACCTGAAAGCAGCCAGTGGTGCATAAATCTGGAACTTCTAGCCTCCAGGACTGTGAAAAAATTAATATCTGTTTAAACTAGTCTGTGGTATAACAGCCCAAGTGAACTAATATAAGTGAAATTTCCAAGTATATCTAGAAATCACAAAATGAAACAAACTCAACAGTCACTTAAATTACATGTGAAACTTTATTAAATGATGGAAAGATATCATACACTATCAAAATTTTACTCTATTATATTTTAATACATTACATGATGATTTGCATAAACACCTGGAAATTTCGTGGGCTTCTTTGGGTAGATAACTTTGAGAAATGCTAAGATGATCTTTTGAAAAAACAGACTTGGGCAATTCCTTTTTGCTGCCTAACATTCAAGGCAAATTTTTCTATATGACTTTGGCATCAAGATGAAATTATTAATTTCATATAGAATATCTTTCTGTTATTTGAGCTACATTTCATCACACACACAAAAAGGATTGTATTTTCCTTTAACATGCAACCAATACTTTTTATATCAATCTTTCCTGTTTAAATTATGCATTGCTGATATAAGAGTTAACAGCATCTTGGAGTGTGGTTTTATGATGGCTAAAGATAATTGAACATTGATTAGATTTTGTCCTAGGCTTATTGTATGAAATATATTCAAACTTGGGTTTTTCATCCTTTTAAAAAAAATATTATTTGACTAAGTCAGGTCTTCGTTGTGATACTTAGGATCTTTGTTGCAGCACATGAGCTTCTCACTAGATGCTGTGGGCAGGCTTACTTGTCCCATGGAGTGTGGAATCCTAGTTTCCTGATCAAAGATTGAACCAGCATTCCTTGCTTTGGAAGGCAGATTGTCAACCACTGGACTGCCAGGGAAGTCCCTCATTTTATTATAGTGACTTTTAACCACCACCAGGTTCTGCATCTTTCATTTACTCATGATTTTTAATGACAGAAATAATGTACGATAATTGAACACTGAGATTGAGCTTACTAATATTTGAATTTAAATATCAAAATAAATACTATGCAAAATATAATCATTAAAAAGCAATGACTTTTTTTTTTTTTTTCAAATGCTGCTGCATTGTCTCAAACAGTTTTGAAACTTAATTTTGGAAGCAACTTCAGAGGTAATTCACTTATCATGCACAAATATTTATGTCATTTATTTTCCTTTCTTTCTCTTGTTTTCAACATTTTAAATCTACTTTCCTTCATTTTGTTTTCTGTTAATATTGACTTGTGATTTTAAAAAGATGGGAAATATTAGATTAAAAAACTAACTTTTGAAGTAATTTTGAGACTAGGTTTCTAAGAAAATCCTTATCTGTGACACCTTAAAAAGCAGATAGACACACTTTTCTATCTTATCAATTCTCTAGAATAAAGATCATAGCCATTAGTAAATCAGATTAGGCAATCATTAAAGAAAGTTAGAAAATATACATTTGTCTAATACCAACTGGAGACCTGAAGTCTAAATTGGCTAAAAGGAAAATTTGGATATGTTGTAGTTCCTGATACCTAAAACACTTAATGATATCTCTATCTGCACTGACTTCTTTTCTATTTTTTTTGAAACAAAGGTGAATATTTTTAATGATTAAAGGTAAAATTCATAAAGAAGTTAGATGACATAAATGGTTAGACACCTAACAACAAAGGAACAAGGATATGTAAAGCAAAAATCAGAAGAAACATAAGGGATGAAAATATATATATAATCATAGTGAGACATATTAACATTTATCTGAGAAAATTTAGTCAAATGCAGAAGACATAGGAGCATCTTGAATGATGTCATTAATAATTTAAATATAATAGTTTTATATTTATATTAATTTATATTAATCTTATATCTTGAAAAACATATTTAAAATATTGTATCTCATAAGTTGTTGTTAGATGTCCAAAGTACATTTAGAAAAACTGGCATAAAAGACAAACGTTATAAAATTTCAAAAAGAAGAATTCTTTTAGATTTCTTTTTTTTGTGGCTCAGTTATACATATACACATATATTACTGTATTTTCTGTTATGAATTATTACAAGATGTTGACTGTAGTTGCCTTTGCTATACAGTAAACCTTTGTTGCTTGTTGCATATCTATTTTTTTAAAATTAGAAATCTAGCATTCTATTCATAATGAATCAAGCAAGTGGAATCAAAATGTTATAAATATTTTAGTTAAGCAAAAATTCATGTTTTCTAAAATATATATATATTATACACATTATTGATATATATGTATACAAAAGCTTTTCTACTATGCTTGATAGAGGCTTGGGAAAGAACATTAAAAAAAAGAAAAGAAAAGATGGGAAAACTGGAAAACAAACTAAATGAAATGGGAGCACTGAATATGAAATAGAAAAAGTGAAACCAACTAGATAAAAGATCTTCATATAGTCTGGTTGTTTTTAAACATGGCTGCTCTTTATAAACATATCTAGAACATTAGGAGAAAA
Source organism: Bison bison bison (assembly GCF_000754665.1). Taxonomy (NCBI): domain Eukaryota; kingdom Metazoa; phylum Chordata; class Mammalia; order Artiodactyla; family Bovidae; genus Bison; species Bison bison. The sequence continues at coordinate 4,807,801 of NW_011494738.1, forward strand.
GAAGCAGCAATACTTGGGTATTTTTATTTTTCAAAGAATTCCAAAATAATTCTGATATGCATCTGGATTTTAAAAAGTGATTACAGATTTTTTTATGGAATGGTAGCTTTGGTGATAAAAAATTCTATTGTCTTTTTTGTTGATTAATCATGATGCAATGATATTAAGTGAGTAATAGTTACATAATCATGATAGTAAAAGATATTTATCAGTTTACATAATCAATAGGAAGACAAAAAATAAAAGATAATTATAAATGCAAGTCTTAATGGGAACATGATTAACCTAATCATATAAAATAATTATATACTATTTAGGGGATGAAGCAGAGAAATGTGGTAAGTGGAAGTGCATACATGATCATGTTTTCATCTGCTCAGCCAGTCTATTTCTTTTGGTTGTGCACTGACTTCTGACATTAATTATGAAGAAGTAGGCCAAACTATTTGATCACAGGTTGAGGGATTAGTCCACCATGAGACTGCCCTTACTTCAGATATCAATAACCAGTTTGGAGATTCACAGGCCACTTTCATTTCTCATCAGCTGGATACAAATTTTGAGGTTCGCTTTACCCTCTCAGGTTTGACAATTTACTAGAATGACTCAAAAAACTTAGTCAATATAATTGGAGCTTTTTTATAACAAAGGGAAAGTGTAAGGCCCCTACATATGGATCTTCAAGTTGCAAACTTTCAAAGATGTGAACGTACATTTGGATGAGGAGTCCAAAGAGGTCTTCAGCAACTTAGTGACCCTTTGCAAGAAGCTGGAGCTAGATCTGCAAGAGGATAACTTCACTGAACTCCTTTTTGTGCAACACAAGAAGTTTACTAATAAAGACCTGATGGGATTGGAGGCCCAGAAAAAGGGTGAAGAGAGACAGGAGGCAGAAAAAGTACCTGAGGATACAAAGAGATTCACGATGCAGGAAACAGCAAGGGGGTTTTCCTTATTTGAGGAGACAGTTTTAGTTTTTGAGGTATGGGACCTGAACATAGAATGGTGCAGAAATGTTGCAGCATCCATTCAGAATGCAATCTAGTGCTACCTTGCCATCTATGACTAGGAAAAAAAGAGTTACTACTCAGACATAACTGAATTGATTTTTTAAGAGAGTAGATAGGATGAAATTCACCAAAGAGCCAGAATTTGTGCCATCAGCATGAGGCATGAATGAAGTTGCAGCTTGCATTCCATCTCTTATTGCTGATGATTCTTCAGTTCTTCCATCTCCCACCTCCTCTCTCCTCCAGTCAGTATCTTTTTGTCTGTTCACTTAGAGCCAGCCCCTGTATGCCGAGTGTTGTTGTGTACTACTTTACTTTCTAAGGTACTGTACTGTAAGATGTAAAATGTTTATTTTTGGATGCCTTATGTATTATTTGTAGAAAAGTATTACAAAATTATAGTACAGTACCATATAGCTGATTATATTAGTTGGTACCTAGGCCAAATTTGTTGCTCTTATGAAAAATTGTATTTATGATCAGAATGAAACTTGTTCATATGTAAGGGACTTACCATACAAATGAGGTATGGGAAGGTATGAAAAGTGAAGCTTGTGACATTCTCAGCGATGTATTAGCTTTTTAGCATGTGTGACAATATGCAGATTATTTTCAATCAAAAAATCTCTCTCAAGTTTTGTGTCCAGAGATTGTATTGAGACTTCAGTATGTAAGCACCACTGATGGAAACATTGTCCGTGTGTGTGTGTGTGTGTGTTTTGCCATGTGCCTTTAATATATTTTTTATATAAAAGTTGATTTCTAATGTTGTATTATTTTTAGCTATACAGCCATTTAGCTATATATACAGTATAGACCAGAGTGTACTACAAAACTATAGTCATAAAACAGTATGGTAATGGCATAAAAACAAACATATAGATTAATAGAGCATTATAGAAAGTCCAGAAATAAACCCATGCACTTTTTGTCAATTAATGTATGACAAAGGAGGAAACCATATACAATGGAGAAAAGACAATCTCTTCAACAAGTAGTACTGGGAAAACAGTAGAGCTAGAAGAATGGAATTAGAATGTTCTCTAACACTGTATGAGGAGGGCATGGCAACCGACTCCAGTATTCTTGCCTGGAGACTCCCATGGGCAGAGGAACCTGGGGGGACTAGAGTCAAACATGACTGAGTGACTAAGCACAGCACTAACCCTGTATACAAAAAAAAAAAAAAAAAGCAAGCTCACAATGAGTTGAATACCTAATTATAAGATGAGATACTATAAAATTCTTAAAATAAAACATAGATTGAACATCCTTTGACATAAATCACAGCAATACATTTTTGGATTTATCACCTAGAATACTGGAAATAAAAGTAAAAATAAATAAATAGAACCTAATTAAATGTAAAAGCTTTTGAACAGCAAAGGAAACATGAACAAATCAAAAAGACAGCCTACAGAATGGGAGAAAATACTTCCAAATTATATGACCAATAAGGGATTAATTTCCAAAATATAACAGCACATACAGCTCAATATCAAAAGAAACAAAAAAATTAAAAAATGCACAAAAAATCTAAATAGCCATTTTTCCAAAGAAGACCTGTGGTTTAGATTAATCTTCAGCCTCTCTTCCCTCGCTAGAGCCTAATATTATGGGACCGAAATCCTAAACCCTCTAATCACATGGTTAGTCTTTCAGGGTAAAGAGTCCATTCCTGAGTCACCTCATTAGCATAAATTATCAGGTGTTTTCTTGCGAGCCCACTATAGGTAACAAAAACACTTCTATCACTTGGAAAATTCCAAAGGTTTAGATGTTACCTCCCAGGAACCTGGGACAAAATTCAACCAAATTCTTTATTACATACCATTTCACTGTCTTTTACCTTGGTAGAGTTAGTGACATATAACTATTTTTATTTCAGGATATGATGAAGAAAATGCTAACATATCTGGCAAACCAAAAAATAAAATAGCAGTGACAATTAAAATATTAATATCTAGTGAAAATAGGTCATTTTTATTGAATGATTTCCAAGAAATATAGTTCTAATATTTTAAATGTATTTAATAGTTTTGCCCTACAGCGTTACATAAAGTACTGTGGATTTCTCATTATTCTGGATTTAAATCTGAAGATGTTGGTTTATTTTTCTGTCTAATGCTTTCAATTTCATGGGTTTCAAAATACTAAAAATTAATATAGTTTTTATTTTCAATTATGCAGGTTAAGCGGTCATTATTGATTGCTCGTTATGATTCAGAGTATCACTGTGCTTGACCCTAATGTGGTGACTTTATATGTGCACAATGTTTGCAGATAGGCCAGTGCTAAAACACCATTCACATAGGAAGAAATAGATGATTTCCGCAGATTACTTATAATGATTACTGACATTTTCTTTACTTAAGCTTGTGCAAATTTATTTTCCTCAATTCTCCATTATAAATTTGAATAAATCATGTTAAAACATTAAGGGAAGCAGCTGTCTCTTCCCTCATTATTCACTGTTACCTATTCATAGGAATATTGGGTTCCACCAAACTGAGCAATCAAAAATAATTTCTAATCTTTCTCTTCTTACGTGCTGTATACTCTTGGCAGAATGAAAGAAAGCAGTCCTTCCCTTTACGCATCATTTAGCATGCATTGCAACTCACTACAGGATTGAGAGAAGAGTGATTAATTGTTTGCAAGATTGTTTCTACCTACTTGAAACCAAAAATCTTACACACAGGTGTTAACTTATTAAAATCAATATTTATTTAATTATGAGGATGGATCTTTCAAATTTTGTTAAATTATGTCCTAAAAAAGCAATAACTAGAGCTTTTCATCTCTGTGCCATGATAGTCCTGTATCTGATGGAGTACAATTTAAAAATAATTATTTTCTGAATATAAAATATGTACTCACAGTCAAGTGGAAAGTTGAAAACTTAGAAATCATAATGTATAGAAATATAAACTGCCATACAATAATCCATTTTTAAAATCAACTCTATTAAATATTGATGTATTTCCTTCCTTTATTTCCTCCAAGACACATTGAGAGGAAGGTAGATAGATAAATAGGAGATCTAAATAATTAGGAGATAAATAGGAGATGTAGATAAATATACATATACATATATAATGTCCCATATATATGTATATATACACAAGTTAGACTAAGCCTTGGTCAAATTTAGAATCCTAATTGTTTTTGAAAATCTGAATATGAATTATGAGAGAATGAAAGACTACAGAATTGGATAGTGACAGCCATACAATGAAATCATATATATCCTTTGTTTTCATCTTTGTTATACACAAGACTCTGAGGAATTTACTGCATAAGCTGTGGGGATAATTACAGTAATGTATCTCCACTGGACAACTTTCTGTGGGTACCATGTATGCAGGCCACACATCTTCTGTGAAAACCCATAAACACCTCATGGTGAATTGATTTATACTTTTTTTACAAATTGAGAATGCAACTTAAATCATATCACTGAAAAATGAAGGGTTTGCTTACAGGTTATTTTCATGATACTACTTGAATGTCTAAAAATGCTTCATATTTGTATATTTTTAATTAATATATATTTTAATGTATATTTTTAATTAATATAAAATTTTCATAATTTTATGATGCCCTGTGAAATAGGTAGGGCAGATGCTCTGATTTCCAGTTTTTAATGGCTGAATTGTAGTTCTAACTGGAAAATAACTAAATTGTTAAAATTAAACAGCATATTTGGAGTAAGTGAACACAATTCAACCACAAATATTTATATTTTCTACCTTCCTAGATTACATTCAAATTGAATAAAATAAATAGGAAATGTAAAGACCCACAAAGACATTGATAACAAAGGAGCAGACAATATACTTCAATAAATTAATGAGAAACTGTTTGAAAAAAATGAAAGCAACTGGAAAATGAAGGATAAATGATTTATTAGAAAATAGTTACCTCCATTTAAAGCCTTTGCTAATGGAAATAATGGCAAGAAGTGAGTTGATTTATCCTCAGGATCCATAATGAATCTCAGAATTTTAGGTTATCAAGTATACCAAGAAGAGAGTGGAACTCCAAGAAAGAACATACATAAACCTAGATAATGTGAGATACAGCCCCTTCTGACTTGTCTGAGAACTTCTACATTCAGGAAATGTGCTTCAGGCTCATTCTTGCAGAATTCTTGTTCAGAGAACCTGAATAAACACTAAATCAGAGAAATATCTCCAAATACTGATATTTTATAGACCCTAAAAAAAAGTGACCACTGTTTTATAGTTAAGCCAGTGAGTTAGTAAAACTGCTAGGAACCAGGAAATTTAATCACCTTTGAATATTTAATTCTTAAATATAAAGATATAGCTGAGAATCAGCAGATGATTGAGAAAATGTTCCAATTTAAATAAGAAAGAATAAAACAGTCAAACAAAGAGTGGAAAAGAATTCCCAAAGAAAAAGTTCACATTGTCAGGTGCAGAGGAAGTTTCAAATTACCACATTTCTTATCCCCAGGAAGATAAGAATGTTTGCACAGACACAAGCATACAGTGTTATGGGAAAGAATCAATGTATTATAAATAGATTTAAAAATAATTGCCATATAACCTGGTGTTGTAGCAGGCTAAACACCAATAGCAACAACAATACAAAAGATATTTACAAGATAAAGTCAAAGGAATGTCCCTGAAAATAAAATGAGATGATTTAAAAGAACTGTCAAAACGTAGCAAGAAATAAACCGACTTAAATCTACTCTTTAAACTTCATTCTTTTTTGTTATTCATTAATTTTAGGTTTCATCTTATACCTTATTTTCAAAGCTCTCCCTTCTATATTTAATCAGAAACTAAATCTCATTAGTCATATCTAAAAATTACCTTCTGAATCTCATTCTACTTACTCATGCACACTAGTGATTCCTACTTTTGGCTCTTAGCCCTCTTGCCAATAACACTGTGACAGCCCTCTAATTTGGGTCTGCTCCTTAATCAAGATGGTTTCATCACCTACAGTGCTGTCTTTCTAAAAATGTAATTATATCATGACAATTCAAGCTATTTTCTAGTTCTTTTATTGCCTATTACAGAAGAGTGAATTATTCAGCCTGGCTTACAAAAGCTTTGTAAATATCTGGTCTGGCTCACATTCTCAGCTTCATCTCCAGCCACAGAGAAGCATTCAACTTCCAGTTACACTAACCTCTTAAATATTTTACACAAAATTATGACCATCATTCATCCATTGCTTTCTTTCCATATGCTTATTAAAGGGGAATAGGGGTGAATTACTCAAAACTCCTGTGTATTAATCTGTATTTCCCCTCCTGAAATGAACTGATTTTGTTTGGAGGAAGTTATATGCTTGCAAGAAACAAGTGTCTTATTTTTATTACTCTATTTCTAGGATGAAAAAAATTCCTTCAGTAATAGATGAGAAAGGAAAGTTGATAATAATTCTCACTAGATTTTTGTTCACTTTGGAGACAGCAGATTATATCTTTATTATGTATAAAAATGAGAGCTTTTAGGTCAGTGCTGGGGGATTGTTTAAATAGAATGCAAATTGAAAAGGTCACTTTAAGGTCAAATATTACTATTTTGGTTACTGTAGTTACATCTTTTTTGTATTTTTTCTCAGTTTCAAGTATTTCATTTATCATTGTTCTTCCAGTCTTATCTTCACACCCGAACCCTTAACCCAAGTTAGTTTCACATGCAGAATAACAATATTAATGAGCCACTTAGAAAACCTTACATATACTTTAAATGTGAAAGACCAAAGTTTTGTTAAAATCAGTTTATTTGATTGTTTAATTTAAATATACATATATTTTAAATATATACATTTTTTATTTCTAGCATATTAGACATTATTTATAAAATTTGAATCAATCCTTTAGTATTATTATTTGCATAATAATTTTAACTATGGAAATAAAAAGCAAATATAGAGACAATTGAATATTAATCTAAAACAAATTTTGTTGTTTTCAGTAAACAGCAGTTTTAGTTCAGAGATACAGAGTACCAGAAGTCTCATTCCAACCTCTGCAACTAAAAATTAGTTATACAAACTGCAAATCAATGAAATTAACAACTTTTCTTGAACCCATCAGTGAAAAGACTTTCCAGGACAATCAAGTAACCTAGAATATTGGGAGAGAAAAAGATGCTTGCAGGGAGAAACACAATCTAAGTGTATGGTAACCTAGGACAGACACTGCAGGGGGTTATATATGCCAGTAAGAAGATACAGCTAATGCATTTTGATGAATAGCTAAGATGCGAGTGTGAGAAAGAAAAAGAATGTAAAGTACATAGGGGTATAGATACAGGCAGGGTCACACTCTTCGAGATTTTCCTCTAAGATTTTTGGAAGCTACTCATAAGATTGAATAGAATCTTGGGAAAACTTTTCTTGTGATGTTGGCAGGAGGAGACAAACAGTAGCCACTAGTGTCTTATGGAGAGATGCTATACTGATCTCTGCCATCTCTATTATGGAGAAATGGCTTTAATCTGCAAAAAGAAGAAATACAGAAATTATATTGGCAATGTTGCAGCTGAGAAGGGGAGCTGGCAGAGAGATGGAGTTTAAGTCCATGATATGTGCTTCCCTGGTGGTTCAGCAGTAAAGAATATGCTTGCTAATATAAGAGACATGGGTTTGATCCCTGGGTCAGAAGGATCCCCTGGAGAAGGAAATGGCAAACCACTCCAGTATTATTGCCTGGGAAATTCTGTGGACAGAGGAGCCTGGTGGGCTACAGTCTGTGGCATCACAAGTTAGACAATATTTAGCAACTAAACAGCAACAACAGCATGGGCAGGGAAGAATGAAAAGTTTGCTGTGCCAGTTAGAGGAAGGGAAGGAACACTTGTGAAGACCAAAGCCCTGAAGCAAAGGGAAACAGAATCTGCCTAAAATTTAGTATGAATTAGAGTATTAGAGAATGGCATCTTCCCACTCCAGTTACCTCCAGGCTATCATGATAATAATCAAAATAACAGTGGATTACAGTTGAAAGTGCTGCAAGAGACTAATTCTCTGGAAATCAGATATTGAGGAAAGTACTCTGGAAAATTAGCCTACCTAGACAGCATATTGAAAAGCAGAGACATTACTTTGCCAACAAAGGTCCATCTAGTCAAAGCCATGGTTTTTCCAGTAGGCATGTATGGATGTGAGAGTTGGACCACAAAGAAAGCTGAGCACTGAAGAACTGATAATTTTAAACTGTGGTGATGGAGAAGACTCTTGAGAGTCCCTTGGACTGCAAGGAGATCAAACCAGTCAATCTTAAAGGAAATCAGCCCTGAATATTCATTGGAAGGACTGATGCTGAAGCTGAAACTCCAATACTTTGGCCATCTGATGCAAAGAACTGACTGACTGAAAAAGACCCTGATGCTGGGAAAGATTGAAGGCAGGAGGAGAAGGAGATGACAGAGGATTAGATAGTTGGATGGCATCACCGACTCAATGGACATGAGTTTGAGCAAGCTCTGGGAGTTGGTGATGAACAGGGAAGCCTGGAGTGCCTGCAGTCCATGGTGTTGCAAAGAGTTGGACATGACTGAGTAACTGAACTGAACTAAACTGATAAACCCAGTCAGTGGGGGAATATGCAGCCTGTGGTATTTGGAAAGAAAAGTAGTAACAGGAAACTTTAATTCCCAACTCCTAACTTTATTAACACATAGCCCCATTATTTTTGTCTCTGGAAAAAAAGGCATGCACATATCTAAGTATAAATATACTAGATAGGCTTTAACAAATATTTTATAAATATAAATATAAGTTGTATATATATCTCAATGCCTACACTTATGAACAGCTGTCCAAAAAAAATAATAATACTATTAATTGCAGGGCAATTACAAAAAGGCGAAAAAAAAAAATTGCAGTCTGAAGAGACAAAAATACTATCAGAACTAAATTCAGATGTATCACGGATGTTGGATTTAATATACATGAAACTTAAAGTAATAATGCTTAGCATGTTAATGGTACTAATAAAAATACAGAAAACATGCAAAATCATAATTTTGAAGGTAATTTTACCATAGACTAAAAATAGTAAGAAATGACCAAATGGAAATGCTAGGGGACTGGGGAAAATAAAAAGAGAATGATGGTCTAAGATCTACTTTGCAGTTAAATACAACAGCATCAAGGAAACAATCAGTGAATTCCAAGATTGTTGTTGTTGCTCAGTCACTAAGTCATGTCTGACTCTTCATGACCCCATGGACTGTTGGCTTCCCTGTCCTTTACAATTTACTGGAATTTGTACAAACTCATGTTCATTGAGTTGATGATGCTATCTAACCATCTCATCTTCTGTCACCCTCTTATCTTTTTGCCTTCAATTTTTCCCAACATCAGAATTTGGTTGTTTGCATCAGGTGGCCAAAATATTGGCACTTCAGCTTCAGCATCAGTACTTCCAATGAATATTCAAGGTTGATTTCCTTGAGGATTGATTGATTTGATCTCCTTGCAGTCCAAGGGACTCTCAAGGATATTCTCCAGCACCACAATTTGAAAGCATCAGTTCTTTGGTGCAGCTTTTTTTATGGTCTCTCACATCTGTACATGACTAATGGAAAAAACATAGCTTTGACTATATGGACCTTTGTCCGCAAAGTGATCTCTGCTTTTGAATACACTATGTTTGTCATAACTTTTCTTCCAAGGCACAAACATCTTTTAATTTCATGGCTGGAGTCACTGTCTGCAGTGAATTTGAAGCTAAAGAAACTAAACTCTGTCACTCTTTCCATTTTCCCCCTTCTATTTCCCATGAAATTATAGAATCAGATGCCATGGCCTTTTATGTTTCATGTTGAGTTTTAAACCAGCTTTTTCACTCTCCTGTTTCACTCCCATCAAGAAGCTTTTTAGCTCTTCTTTACTTTCTGCCATTAGAGTGATATCATCTGCGTATCTGAGATTGTTGATATTTCTCCCAGCAGTCTTGATTCCAACTTGTGATTCATTCAGCATGGCATTTCACATAATATACCTTGCAAAGAAGTTAACTAAGCAGGGTGACAATATATAGTCTTGATGTATTCCTTTCCCAAATTGAAACCAGCCTGTTGTTCCATGTCCAGTTCTATTTTTAGCTTCTTGACCTGCATACAAGTTTCTCAGGAGGCAGGTAAGGTGGTCTGGTATTCCCATCTCTTCAAGAATTTTCCACTGTTAGTTGTGATCCACATAGTCAAAGTCTTTAGCATAGTCAATGAAGCACAAGTAGATATTTTTTGCTTTAATTTCCTTGTTTTCTCTATGAACCAATGAATGTTGGCAATTTGATTCCAAGATGAATCAGTAGAAATCATCCAAAATAAAACAAAAGGAAAATCATAGGAGAATATTAACACTTTAGGAAAAATATCAAATGATATAATAGACAAATCATTTTAATCTCAGAAAGGGAAAAAAATGGGGAAAAAAAAAGTGAAGAAAAGTAATGGTTAAGAAATTTCCAAAATTAGGGAAAGACACCAAACTATAGTTATAGTAGCTTATAGAACATCACACAAGCTTACAGAGCACCACACAGATAGCAAAATAATCAACACAGAAAAACTTATTTGTATATGTATTATATTTAAATTACTGAAAATAAAGGCAAAGTGAAAATCTTGAAAAGTAGAAAGATATATTACTTACAAAGGTACCAGGGATTAAATTTTACAGCAATCTTCTCATAAGTAACCTTGCAATTAAGAAGACAATGATTGATATTTTTAAAGTGCTGATTTAAAAAAAAAAAGAAAAGAAAAAACAACTGTCAACACAGATTACAGGAATGTAATTCCTAGCAAAAATACACATTAATAAAGTAGAAGTGAAGACTTTCTCAGAGAAAACAAAATTAGAATTCATTGCCAGCAGACCTAATGTGTAAGACATTCTAATGAAGGTTTTCAAGCAGAGAAATGTGATATACATAAGAAACATTTTTCAGTAACAAGAGAAAAGAATAGTGTTGAAAATAGGAAAAAAATGAAGGTAAATTAAATGTTTTTGTTTTATTTGCCCTAAAAGATAACTTAGTAGCTAAAAGAAAAAATATGTTGAGTGTTACATAGTGCATGGATATGTAAAATATATAAGATTGGTGAAAGGGAGAATTTGGAACTTTATTGTTATCAGATCAGATCAGATCAGTCACTCAGTCATGTCCGACTCTTTGAGACCCCATGAATCGCAGCACGCCAGGCCTCCCTGTCCATCACCAACTCCCGGAGTTCACTCAGACTCACGTCCATCGAATCAGTGATGCCATCCAGCCATCTCATCCTCTGTTGTCCCCTTCTTCTCCTGGCCCCGATCCCTCCCAGCATCAGAGTCTTTTCCAATGAGTCAACTCTTCACATAAGGTGGCCAAAGTACTGGAGTTTTGGCTTTAGCATCAGTCCTTCCAAAGAAATCCCAGGGTTGATCTCCTTCAGAATGGACTGGTTGGATCTCCTTGCCATCCAAGGGACTCTCAAGAGTCTTCTCCAACACCACAGTTCAAAAGCATCAGTTCTTCAGCGCTCAGCCTTCTCCACAGTCCAACTCTCACATCCATACATCACCACAGGGAAAACCATAGCCTTGACTAGACGAACCTTTGTTGGCAAAGTAATGTCTCTGCTTTTGAATATGCTATCTAGGTTGGTCATAACTTTCCTTCCAAGGAGTAAGCATCTTTTAATTTCATGGCTGCAGTCACCATCTGCAGTGATTTTGGAGCCCCCAAAAATGAAGTCTGACACTGTTTCCACTGTTTCCCCATCTATTTCCCATGAAGTGGTGGGACCGGATGCCATGATCTTCGTTTTCTGAATGTTGAGCTTTAAGCCAACTTTTTCACTCTCCACTTTCACTTTCATCAAGAGGCTTTTTAGTTCCTCTTCACTTTCTGCCATAAGGGTGGTGTCATCTGCATATCTGAGGTTATTGATATTTCTCCCAGCAATCTTGATTCCAGCTTGTGTTTCTTCCAGTCCAGAGTTTCTCATGATGTACTCTGCATATAAGTTAAATAAACAGGGTGACAATATACAGCCTTGATGAACTCCTTTTCCTATTTGGAACCAGTCTGTTGTTCTATGTCTATTTCTAACTGTTGCTTCCTGACCTGCATACAAATTTCTCAAGAGGCAGATCAGAGAAACTATATTACAGATGAAACAACATAATATTATTTGAAGGTAGACGCAGATACTAGTATTTATTTATCTATTCATCAAAAAGTAAAACGTTTTGAAGACTGATACTAACGTATTTCATATATATAACTCCACTCCACTGTTCTTGCCTGGAGAATCCCAGGGACGGTGGAGCCTAGTGGGCTGCCATCTATGGGGTTGCACAGAGTCGGAGACGACCGAAGTGACTTAGGTGCAGCAACTATAAATCTATACTAATCAAGTCAGTCATCAAAAACAAGACTGGGAGCTAACTGTGGCTCAGATCATAAACTCCTTATTGTCAAATTCAGACTTAAATTGAAGAAAGTGGGGAAAACCACTAGACCATACAGGTATGACCTAAATCAAATCCCTTATGATTATACAGAAGAAGTGAGAAATAGATTTAAGGGACTAGATCTGATAGACAGAATGCCTGATGAACTATGGACAGATGTTTGTGACATTGTACAGGAGACAGGGGTCAAGACCATCCTAAAGAAAAAGAAATGCAAAAAAGTAAAATGGCTGTCTGAGGAGTCCTTACAAATAGCTGTGAAAAGAAGACCCAAAAAGCAAAGGAGAAAAGGAAAGATACACCCATTTGAATGCAGAGATCCAAAGAATATTAAGGAGAGATAACAAAGCCTTCTTCAGTGATCAATGCAAAGAAATAAAGGAAAACAATAGAATGGGAAAAACTAGAGATCTCTTCAAGAAAATTAGAGACACCAAGGGGACATTTCATGCAAAGATGGGCTTAATAAAGGACAGAAATGGTATGGACAGAAGAGAACCAGAAGATATTAAGAAGAGGTGACAAGAATACACAGAAGAACTGTACAAAAAGGATATTCATGACCCAGATAATCACTATGGTGTGATCACTTACCTAGGGCCAGACATCCTGGAATGTGAAGTCAAGTTGGCCTTAGGAAGCATCACTATGAACAAAGCTAGTGGAGGTGATGGAGTTCCAGTTGAGGTATTTCAAAACCTAAAAGATGATGCTGTGAAAGTGCTGCACTCAATAGGCCAGAAAATTTGGAAAACTCAGCTATGGCCACAGGAGTGGAAAAGGTCAGTTTTCATTCCAATCCCAGGGAAAGGCAATGCCAAAGAATGCTCAAACTACCACAAAATTGTACTCATCTCACACGCTAGCAAGGTAATGCTCAAAATTCTCCAAGCTAGACTTCAGCAATATGTGAACCGTGAACTTCCAGATGTTCAAGCTGGTTTTTAAAAAAGCAGAGGAACAAGAGATCAAATTGCCAACATCTGCTCGATCACCAAAAAAGCAAGAGAGTTCCAGAAAGACTTCTTCTTTAAAGCCTTTGACAGTGTAGATCACAATAAACTATGGAAAATTCTGAAAGAGATGGGAATACCAGACCACTTCATCTGCCTCTTGAGAAACCTGTATACAGGTCAGAAAGCAACAGTTAGAATTGGACATGAAACAACAGACTGGTTTCAAATAGGAAAAGGAGTATGTCAAGGCTGTATATTGTCACTCTGTTTATTTAACTTATACGCAGAATACATCATGAGAAACGCTGGGCTGGAAGAGGCACAAGCTGGAATAAAGATTGCCAGGAGAAATATCAATAACCTCAGATATGCAGATGACACCACCCTTAAGGCAGAAAGTGAAGAAGAGCTAAAGAGCCTCTCGATGAAAGTGAAAGAGGAGAGTGAAAAAGTTGGCTTTAAGCTCAGCATTCATAAAACTAAGATCATGGCATCCTGTCCCATCACTTCATGGCACAATGATGGGGAAACAGTGGAAACATTGGCTGACTTTATTTCTTTGGGCTACAAAATCACTGCAGATGATGACTACAGCCATGAAATTAAAAGACACTTATTCCTTGGAAAGAAAGTTAACACCAACCTAGATAACATATTAAAAAGCAGAGACATTACTTTGCCAAAAAAGGTCTGTCTATTCAAGGCTATGGTTTTCCTGTAGTCATGTATGGATGTGAGAGTTGGACTATAAAGAAAGCTGAGTGAGGAAGAATTGATGCTTTTGAACTGTGGTGTTGGAGAAGACTCTTGAGAGTCCCTTGGACTGCAAGGAGATCCAACCAATCCATCCTAAAGGAGATCAGTCCTGAGAATTCATCAGAAGGACTGATGTTGAAACTCCAATACTTTGGCCATCTAATGTGAAGAGCTGACTCATTTTAAAAGACCCTGATGCTGGGAAAGATTGAAGGCAGGAAGAGAAGGGGATGACAGAGGATGAGATGATTGGATGGCATCACAGACTCAATGGACATTTGTTTGAGTAAACTCCGGGAGTTGGAGTTGTACAAAGAGGTCTGACATGCTGTGGTTCATGGGGTCGCAAAGAGTCGGACAAGACTGAGGGACTGAACTGAACTGAAGTGAATACTAATCAAGATAATACCCAATTAATTGTTCATTGATAGAGAATAAAGAACCCAGCAGTAGATCATCAGAAATATAGTCAGCATTTTATTCAAAATTGTATTCAAATTCAGTTGATGAATGATACTTTTTCAATAAATGGTACTGTACTTATTGTACTTCCACATTAAAAACAAATAATAAACCTTGACTCATACCTCTCACTTCATCCAAGAATTGAGTCAAATGGATTGTAGACAAATATAAAGTGAAAAATTACACAATTTCTGTAAAATATAAAATCTCATGACCTTGAATTTTATGATTTTTTAATATATGACATAAAAGCATTATATATAAAAAACAACAAATTTAATTGGTGACCTTATCAACAAATTTTTTTTTCCTATGAAATTTTAATGTAATGAAAAGGTAAGCCAAATTCGGGAGAAAATATTCATATATCATATATCTGATATTAGCTTTTATCCTGAATATAAAAAGATTTCTAAAAAATTCAGTAACCAAAAAGACTTAAGAAAATGGACATAAAATAATAAGAGATGAATTCTGAAAGAAGATATATAAATGTTAAGTAAGCAAAGGTAAAGTAACTCAATATCATATTATTAAGAACATGCATATTAAAATCATACTGAGGAACATTTAGACAATTGCTAAAGTGGCTGAAAAATATAAAATGACAATATCAACAGCTGTTCAAGTGTGCTATACTAAGAAAACATTTCTACTGCCTGTGAAAACAGTATAGAACCTCAGGGGAAAAAAAAAAAAGGTGGTTTATCATAAGGTTGAACATACTTTTAAAATATAACCCAGCAATGATCTATTATTACCAAAGTGCACTGAGTATTTACGTTCATACAATAATCTATTAGATGTTTGAATCAGCTCAGTTCACAAATTCCAATATTTGGAAATAAGATACATATCATTTAATAAGTGAATAGATAAATAATGTGGTAAATCCATATGGTGGAATAAACTATGGATTTAAACAAAAAGAATGAGTCTCAAATGAATTTTATTATGGGAAAGAAATCAGAGTCAAAAGTATATATGTTTTGTGATTGCATTTATATAATATTTTGGAAAAGACTAAATTCTTGAAACAGGAAAAAAAAAGATCTGTACTTGCTAAGGGGTTTGGGGAGGGAGGAGAGAGAGACTGTAAATAGGTTGCACATTAAGAATTTTTATAATGTGGTATTCTGTATGTTTCTGTAATGGCGGATGTATTATTGTATGCAGTTTCCAAAACCTATTGAAGCACATGGTGCAAAAATTAAATTTTACTATCTGAAGATTTTTCTCATTTCAAGTAAGGGTGTGGTAGGAACTGAAGATAGAAAGTTCCTACTGAGGGACAGTGAAAAATACATCTAACTGAATTAAAATCCAGGACATTTTTATTGAAACTAGTGGGAAGGAAAGGCAGGGGCAAAGTATATAGACAGTATAAGGCTAAAGACAAAAATTGTTGGTAGAAAAATTGGAGAAATATGAATAAAGTGCATACTTTAGGTAATTAAATTTCACCATTAATTTATGAAATTTGATAAAAGTGACATAGTTATGCAAGTTGCTAATGTTAGGAGAAGTAAGGGAATGGGAATATGAGAATTCTGTGTATAATCTTTGTAACTATTTTGTAAATCTAAAATTATTTTTGAAATCATGATAAAAGATAGATAGTAGCACTTCTGGAAGTTTTTTTCAACATATAAATTTAGAGTCGGTTGGTCTGTCTCAAAAATCCACTGGAAATTTGATAGCTATTATGTTGATTTGTAGATAAGTTTGGAATGTTTTGCCACCTTAAAATAGCAAGTTTTTCAGCCTGCGGAAATGATATATTTCTCTGTTCTTCAAACCTTCTTTAATTTCTTTAGCAGTGGTTTATAAGTTTCATTTTACAAGACTTATACCACTTTTGTTACACTTATTTCAAAATATTTTACCTTTTGAATGCTGCTGCTTAAATAAACGTTCAAATCTTCTTTACTTTCACTCATTTTCTACTTGCTTTATTATTTATTTCTTTTTATTGCCATCTCAGATCTGCTCAGAGCCCATCTGGTTTATACTTTCATTTAAATTACTGGTTTCTCATTGCAACTTTCAGAGAAGGCAATGGCACCCCACTCCAGTACTCTTGCCTGGAAAATCCCATGGACGGAGGAGCTTGGTAGGCAGGCTCCAGTCCATGGGGTCGCGAAGAGTCGAACACGACTGAGCGACTTCACTTTCACTTTTCACTTTCATGCATTGAAGGAAATGGCAACCCACTCCACTGTTCTTGCCTGGAGAATCCCAGGGATAGGGGAGCCTGGTGGGCTGCCGTCTATGGGGTCACACAGAGTCGGACACAACTGAAGTGACTTAGCAGCAGCAGCAGCATTGCAACTTTCCCTTTTGTTTCTTTGCTATTATATTCATTTCTCTATTGAATATTCTATTTGTTGCTCATTGTTAGCACACTTATCTTTAGTTCTTTTATTATTTGTTACTATTTTACTTCAAACATTTGAATTATAGCAGCTTTAAAAGTATTATCTGCTAAATTAAATATCTGGGCTCACTCAGAGTGAAGTTATTTTGGCTGTCATTTGCCTTGTTGCTATCTTTTGGTCACTTTTCTGTTTATTGTCATGCTTAATGATTTTTAGTTAATTGAAAATTGTAGTTAATATAGTAATTTTGGACTTTATTTTATTATCCTGAGAGTTATTGTAGTTCTCAATAACTTGCCTGTTCTTAGGTTTTATCTACTATGCAGTTGATAAAACATTTAATCTTTTCTACTTGATTTCTTACAGTATTTTTCCTGTGTGTGTGTGTGTGTGTGTGTGTGTTTATCAGTGGTCACATAACGTGCCTAAGTCCACAAGGCTCTGTGTTCTGTTGAGCTCGTCCTGAATGGGTAGAGAAATCCATTTAAATTCCTTAGAAATTTTCAATAGCCCATACATTTTAGATTTTTCATGGTTCTTTAGGTCACCCCACCCCCACCCCCCACTGCATGTGTAGTTTATCTAGTGGCAAGGATGGGTTTGGAGCTCCTACAGCTCTTTTTTTTTTTTTTTCCTTTCAGCTCTTATATGGATCTGTCACTTTTAGGATATCACCTTTAAATTCCTGCCTTGTCTACTGCCCTTCCAGAACTGGGACCTCAGTTTTAGATTCCCATGTCTATATGGACATTCCATATCTTTCAAACTGAGCCTGCTGATTTTCGTTGGCAAAGACCTGGGCGTATCTCCTGTTCCCACATTAAATCAAGTTTGCACCTGTAAAGCTGATAATTTGCTCAAACCCCATAACAGTAAAGCTCTCATTTCCAGTGACCAAACAGGGAAAAAGGCAGAAAGAGGGTAGGAGCATTTCCAGGAAAGAAAGCCACAGATGCAGCCTGCATTTTTGTAACACTTCAGCACTTTTTAAAGAACAAATGCTTCTCAATACTCTGTTTGACTTTTGCTTATTTCTGGTGCCACTGAATGGTTGTTACTGGCAATATTGTCATTTATACTTGTTTTCTGCAAAGAGTAATCATCTTACCTCCTCTTTCTATCACTATGTGGAATACTTTAGTTAATTATTTTTTAATTCTAACTAAATGAATTGATTTAATCAACGAGGAAGTCTTACCTTGGTGCCAGAAAGTCATTAATACCTCTCTAAAATTTTCCAATTTCTCTCATTATTTAAAAATAGACTAGGGTAAGATGAGTTTCAGGAGTTTTAGCAGACTACAGAAAACATTATTTTAGTTATATTATTTTAGTTTTTTTTTAATTAGTAGCAGGTGACACTGAGTTGCCATTTAATTTTATTGATATAAAACCTTTCTTTTAAAAAAATTAGGTAACAAAGGTAAAACACTAAAAGGAGAACATTAATCTATAATATTACAAGACCTAGATAATATGCTGTAATGGTTAATTTTATGATGTGGCAACTTATCTGGGCCATGGTGCTCAAATATTTTAATAAATTATTATTCAATATTTGTCAATTCATCATTCTTCCTAAACATCTATGTTTGTTCTATGAACATATTAGTATTTATAGAACAATTGATATTTGCAAAATATTTTAGTTACTTTAATTATTTACTCCATAATAAATGCACTAAATTGCTGTTTTAGTATAATCACAAGGTAACTCAGAATAAATGTACTTATTGTTTCCTATGGCAAAACTCTATTAGTCTTTGCCCTGCTTCATTCTGTATTCCAAGGCCAAATTTGCCTGTTACTCCAGGTGTTTTTTGACTTCCTACTTTTGCATTCCAGTCCCCTATAATGAAAAGGATATCTTTTTTGGGTGTAAGTTTTAAAAGGTCTTGTAGGTCTTCATAGAACCGTTCAACCTGAGCTTCTTCAGTGTTACTGGTTGGGGCATAGACTTGGATTATTGTGATATTGAATGGTTTGCCTTGGAAACGAACAGAGATCATTCTGTCGTTTTTGAGATTGCATCCAAGTACTGCATTTCGGACACTTTTGTTGACCGTGATGGCCACTCCATTTCTTCTGAGGGATTCCTGCCCGCAGTAGTAGATATAATGGTCATCTGAGTTAAATTTACCCATTCCAGTCCATTTCAGTTCGCTGATTCCTAGAATGTCGACATTCACTCTTGCCATCTCTTGTTTGACCACTTCCAGTTTGCCTTGATTCATGGACCTGACATTCCAGGTTCCTATGCAATATTGCTCTTTACAGCATCGGACCTTGCTTCTATCACCAGTCACATCCACAGCTGGGTATTGTTTTTGCTTTGGCTCCATCCCTTCATTCTTTCTGGAGTTATTTCTCCACTGATCTCCAGTAGCATATTGGGCACCTACTGACCTGGGGAATTTCTCTTTCAGTATCCTATCATTTTGCCTTTTCATACTGTTCATGGGGTTCTCAAGGCAAGAATACTGAAGTGGTTTGCCTTTCCCTTCTCCAGTGGACCACATTCTGTCAAATCTCTCCACCTGCCTGTCTTGGGTTGCCCCATGGGCATGGCTTAGTTTCACTGAGTTAGACAATACTGTGGTCCTAGTGTGATTAGATTGACTAGTTTTCTGTGAGTATGGTTTCAGTGTGTTTGCCCTCTGATGCCCTCTTGCAACACCTACCATCTTACTTGGGTTTCTCTTACCTTGGGCGTGGGGTATCTCTTCACGGCTGCTCCAGCAAAGCGCAGCCATTGCTCCTTACCTTGGACGAGGGGTATCTCCTCACTGCCGCCCTTCCTGACCTTCAATGTGGGATAGCTCATCTAGGCCCTCCTGTGCCCCTGCAGCCACGGCTCCTTGGACGTGGGGCTGGTCCTCCTGGCCACCACCCCTAGCCTCGGTCGTGAGGTTGCTCTTCCCGGCCGCTGCCCCTGATCTCAGATGCGGGGTAACTCCTCTCATCGCTGCCCCTGGCCTCTGGCGTGGGTTGCTCCTCCCGGCTGCCGCCCCTGGCCTCGGGCTTAGGGGCGTGGGATAGCTCCTCCCAGCCACCGCCCCTGACCTTGGACGCGGGGTAACTCCTCTCGTAGGCCACCCCTGACCCCAGACGCTGGGCATCTCCTGTCGGCCACCCCCCACCCCCGACTTCGGACGCAGGATATTTTGCCAAGAAAATGCACTGGTCATAACAAACACCCTCTTCCAACAACACAAGAGAAGACTCTACACATGGACATCACCAGATGGTCAACACCAAAA
>NW_011494738.1:4829367-4834246 GCF_000754665.1 Bison bison bison
TCACCCTGTTTATTTAACTTATATGCAGAGTACATCATGAGAAATGCTGGACTGGAAGAAACACAAACTGAAACCAAGATTGCTGGGAGAAATATCAATAACCTCAGATATGCAAATGACACCACTCCTGTGGCAGAAAGTGAAGAGGAACTCAAAAGCGTCTTGATAAAAGCAAAAGTGGAGAGTGAAAAAGTTGGCTTAAAGCTCAACATTCAGAAAACGAAGATCATGGCATCCAGTTCCACCACTTCATGGGAAATAGATGGGGAAACAGTGGAAACAGTGTCAGACTTCATTTTGGGGGGCTCCAAAATCACTGCAGATGGTGACTGCAGCCATGAAATTAAAAGACATTTACTCCTTGGAAGGAAAGTTATGACCAACCTAGATAGCATATTCAAAAGCAGAGACATTACTTTGCCAACAAAGGTTCATCTAGTCAAGGCTATGGTTTTCCCTGTGGTGATGTATGGATGTGAGAGTTGGACTGTGAAGAAGGCTGAGCACTGAAGAACTGATGCTTTTGAACTGTGGTGTTGGAGAAGACTCTTGAGAGTCCCTTGGACTGCAAAGAGATCCAACCAGTCCATTCTGAAGGAAATCAGCCCTGGGATTTCTTTGGAAGAAATGATGCTAAAGCTGAAACTCCATTAATTTGGCCACCTCATGAGAAGAATTGACTCATTGGAGAAGACTCTGATGCTGGGAGGGATTGGAGGCAGGAGGAGAAGGGGACGACAGAGGATGAGATGGCTGGATGGCATCGCTGACTTGATGGACGTGAGTCTGAGTGAACTCCGGGAGTTGGTGATGGACAGCGAGGCCTGGCGTGCTGCGATTCATGGGCTCGCAAAGAGTCGGACATGACTGAGAGACTGATCTGATCTGATTGTTTTCTATAGTGCTAATGTCATAGTGGAGAAGGCAATGGCAACCCACTCCGGTACTCTTACCTGGAAAATCCCATGGTTGGAAGAGCCTGGTAGGCTGCAGTCCATGGGGTCACTAAGAGTCGGACATGACTGAGCGACTTCACTTTCACTGTTCTCTTTCATGCATTGGAGAAGAAAAATGGTAACCCACTCCAGTGTTCTTGCCTGAAGAATCCCAGGCTTGGGGGAGCCTGGTGGGCTGCTGTCTATGGGATCGCACAGAGTCGGACACGACTGAAGCAATTTAGCAGCAACAGCAGCAATGTCATGGTAATTAGATTTTAGAAATTTAAAGTTAGAAAGTTCTATTATACTTGCCATTATGCAATCACTGCATTTTAATGCATATATGTGTGTGTGTGTGTGTGTGTGTGCGTGTGCGTGTGTAGGCATAAATATCTATCTTTCTTTCTTTCTACATTTCTATCTGTGTTGCATTCTACAGGTTGAGATGTTAGTCCTAGAAAGCAAGAAACACTGAGTTGATATTGCATATTGTTATGTACAATAAAAAAATTAATCTTAAAATCAATTGCACTTTTTTAGCCCTGTGAAAAAGCTATGAATATTTTGAAGGGCATAAAGTTGAAAAGAAAATATACCTTCCAATACTCCTTCACCCTCCAAAATAGAGATTAGTATCTTTTCCCAGATAGAACTGTGAAGGATACAAAAGCTCTCTTATGAGCAGGGGTTAAAATGGAATGAATATCTCCATTAAAATTGTGAGAAAGTTAAGATTTTGCTTACTCATTACGTCCCCCTCCACCAAAGAAGCACACCTTGTGGCCTGATATCATGCAGACCTGGGATAAGTGCCCTGATCCTCAAATAGTCAGATCTGAAATCCACTGTTACATGAAAGAAGAGTGGTAGGAATCTCTCCTTTTCAATGTCCATACATCCAGAGGTGTTAGTACTTACAAGGGCTCAGTTAGTATTCGTCCAGGAAAGTAACCAGGGA
The DNA here is from genome assembly GCF_000754665.1 of Bison bison bison. Classification (NCBI taxonomy): domain Eukaryota; kingdom Metazoa; phylum Chordata; class Mammalia; order Artiodactyla; family Bovidae; genus Bison; species Bison bison. The sequence goes on from NW_011494738.1 coordinate 4,831,264, forward strand.
CACAACACATAAAAACGATTTTCTACTACTTGCAGGGAAGTTCTGCATAGGTGAGTGACCTCCAGGGCAAGTCTAAAGTAGATGAGGGCTTCCCTTGTGGCTCAGCTGGTTGGGAAGATTCCCTGGAGAAGCAAACTGCTGCCCATTCTAGCATCCTGGCCTGGAGAATTCCATGGACTGTATAGTCCATGAAGTTGCAAAGAGTCTCAAGTTCAAGACTGAGTGACTTTCACTTTCACTTTTCAAATATTGAGAAGTTTTAATCACTCAATTATACAGAACTTCAGTAGAAGATAGTCTTTATAGGTAAAGAGAATTCTGTGGATATTTTAAGTCTATATTTTTCCTTCTTAGGAAAGAAAACAAATAGAACAAAGGAATACCCCAGGAAAAAGATCACAAAAGCAAGCTACTTGTGATATCCTGGGCCATATACTCAGGCCTTAACATAACTGAGGATGTGTGAATATTGCACTGTAGCCTAGAGATGCTTCTGAAGTAACACATTGAAAAGGGATGACTTTCTAGAGCTCCAAGCATTTTTCTCCTCTTTCTGAATGAATAAAATAGATTCCCTTACCTGGGTAAGATACAAATATGACTTCCTGGCCATTATAAATCAATTTGAAGATTCATCATCATTATCAATGTACTTTTAAGACACACTGCTATGTGTGACACACTACTGTGACACACTGCTACACATTTGCATGTGATCTGTATAATCTCTTGGTTCTGTGTAACTTCTGTACGTGTCTATATAAGTAGCTTCTGCTTCCATTTCGTTATAGAACCTTGAAAATCTTATGCTCATATTTCACCTGTGAATTCATAATGTGTACATCTTTGTAGTTTTTCAAGTTTCCATGGTATATAAATCTCCACTTTAAGATTAATTGTTAGATATATTTTTGTTATAATGTGTCTAATTTTATTTCTGAGAGCAATTTACATGATTCTTTCATGGATTCCAAGACCCAGATGGGCTTATTCTGTGCATCTCTGCTTTAAAAAACAAAATATTTTGTTTAAGTTGTTTATTATTCTTACAGCATAAATTACTATTTATGAAATGCTTCTGCGTATATTTTATGGATATGTGATAACACTTCTTTGTTTCTATTCTTCAGTCTGTGAATAAGAAATAAAAAAATATAAATGAAGGGTAAATGGAATCAAAAAAATCCCTGTAATATCTATCTGTGGAGCCATAAAGCAATAAGATGGCTTGATGAATCTTTTATTTTTTAAAAGTATTGAAGTCTCTCTTTCTCTCTCTCTCTTGCTCTCTCTCCCCCACAGAATTATAATTATAAATCTTTTTGTAATAATTTAAATCAATATAGTCTTAATGAAATGGTATGATTTTTGGCTGCTGGTTTTATGTGTACTCATGACTTTTGAACAGCTGTTTTTGAGACATAGAAGACAAATCAAATAGCATGAGAAAGACAGACTTTTGAGACGTTGGGACAGGGCATTAGCTATGAAGCACTAGAAGTCTGATAAATATATGCCTTGAGGCCCAACCCAATTAAATACATTTAAGAAAATGGACTATTTCAGATTGGTTTCACAGAGTTGCTGACAGACTCCTTCAAGTACTTAAATTCAGCTCAATTGTGTCATCACAGACAAATGCCACATCTCCTTCTTCTGACATGATAGACTAAAGGGACTGTGTTGATGCAGTAAGATCTTCTTGAATAAACTCTTTTATTTTTCTTCACTTTATAATTCCTGACCTTGTCAATAGGCAAAGTGATTTTGTTAGGATGAAGAATGAATAATGCTTTATAACAGATGTCTTCAACCCTAGGTGTGCTTATTCCTGAAAGATGCGAAGACTTTCCATAAAATACATGGCATAGATCATTTTAAGAGAATTGTGTTAAAGATATTCATTTTTAAATGTACTTATGTCTAAAAATGGATCAAATTGAAAATTCTGCAGATCTGGAAGTTCAGATCCACTGATGTTTCTGAAGCTTCTTTCCCATTTTCACACTTTTCACAGTTGCCTTTGATCCAGATTACTAAGAAAGGCAAATTGATCAAATTTCCAGAATCCTATCTAGCCGCATCTGTATTCTTGAACTCCAACCAAAAAGATAATTTAAAAGCGCATAGCTCCTGAGGGAGGGTATAATGGTAGCTAAATAACATGACCTTACCAAAAAAAAAAAAGAAGAAAAAGACAAAACTGGAGAATTAGTATCAAGCTTATTACAGAATTCTCTGTGCTGTAGTCTACCAGACCCTGTCTGTCAATCATCTGTCTATCTATCTTAGTATTTGAATTCCAAAGTTAGGTCCCATGGAGCTTGTATTAGCACAGTTATTTTGAAATGAAAGCCACTGTAATAACTAAAATGCAATGAAGTCAGACTTCTTTCTGATAGAAAGTAAAGTCATTTGGCTGGTCATTTGACCAAATGATCTGCCAGGCCAAATGCATTTGGATTTTTTTTTTTTTGTAAATTGAATAAGCTAAATGTATAAACATAGTCAAAATAATATAATAACAAGAATAGTACCAATGATATTTAAAGCACATATGCATAATGCCAGAAATTGCCTCCTTTCTAGTTAAGTGTGAGAGTGTGTGTTAGTCACTGAGTCACCTGCAACCCTTTGAGACACCCCATGGACTGTACCCCGCCAGGCTACATTGTCCAAGGAATTTTCCAGGCAAGAATATTGCAGTGGGTAGCCAGTCCCTTCTCCAGGGGATCTTCCTGACCCAGGGATCAAAACCAGGTCTCCTGCACTGAAGGCAGATTCTTTACAGTCTGATCCACCAAGGAAGCCCCTTGCTAATTAAGCTTAATGCAAAAATTAGAAATCATTTTGAATGGGCAGGAGATACACATCACTGTTTGCATTTTTTTAAGATACCCAGGGACAGAAACTTATGTGGAACACTACTTTTTCTCATTTAGTCCTTGAACAGACTTGCTTTCTGACAATTTTTTTTTTTTTT
>NW_011494738.1:4834346-4838925 GCF_000754665.1 Bison bison bison
TTTTTTAATTACTTTACGTTCAGTTCAGTTCAGTTCAGTCGCTCAGTCGTGTCCAACTGTTTGCGACCCCATGAGTTGCAGCATGCCAGGCCTCCCTCTCCATCACCAACTCCCGGAGTTTACCCAAACTCATGTCCATTGAGTCGGTGATGCCATTCAGCCATCTCATCCTCTGTCGTCCCCTTCTCCTCCTGCTCCCAATCCCTCCCAGCATCGTATTGGAGTTTCAGCTTTAGTATCAGTCCTTCCAATGAACAACCAGGACTGATCTCCTTTAGGATGGACTGGTTGGATCTCCTTGCAGTCCAAGGGACTCTCAAGAGTCTTACATCACAGTTCAAAAGCATCAATTCTTCAGCGCTCAGCTTTCTTCACAGTCCAACTCTCACATCCATACATGACCACTGGAAAAACCATAGCCTTGGCTAGACGGACTTTTGTTGGCAAAGTAATGTCTCCGCTTTTCAATATGCTATCTAGGTTGGTCATAACTTTCCTATCAAGGAGTAAGCGTCTTTTAATTTCATGGCTGCAATCACCATCTGTAGTGATTTTGTAGCCCCCAAAAATAAGGTCTGACACTGTTTCCACTGTTTCCCCATCTATTTGCCATGAAGGGATGGGACCAAATGCCATGATCTTTGTTTTCTGAATGTTGAGCTTTAAGCCAACTTTTTCACTTAGACAATATCATTGCTATTCATAGAGTAGAAATTTCTGATTCCAATCCTCTTCTTCCACCACATCAAGCTTACCCTCTTTAATCACTGAAAGCTTGTTATTCTCTTAAATTTTTTATGCTTAAATTTGATTAATAGACATGCAAAAGCAGTGGAGAGCTGTACTAATAAATATATTTGGAGGTTATTTTGTAATTATAAGGAAGAATACTTCTTAGCAACATGGAAGCCATTTATTAATAATTAGTGGAAGCACTCTCATTACATGCCTGATAGACTAGGTTTGTTGCATCAAACTTCTAATATTTTTAACTTATTGTATTTCAAAGGGGATAAAATATAACAAGTTGTGTCTTACAGAATCTTAATGCATGTATATTTAGGGAAAGATCTTATTGGAAATATAATTTATCTATAAATTTATATCTAATTGTGCGTATGTTCTGTTTTGCTTGTTAACATTTTTGGATTCTTAGAATGTTTGGGGGAGAGTGAATAACAGTAATGTTATGGCATTTTTATTTCAAAACATGCTGATTACATTAACCAAGAATTTTAAGATTCTGCAGCCAATGTCAGCTCATTGCTTTGTTAACTTGTTCACCTTCAGCTTAAAACTGCAGCTTTCCCTCCAGTTTCAATAGAATAAATTTTTAATAAAAGAAGTTTAACTCTTTTTAAATTAGGCTATATCATAAACCAGTCTACATTTCCTTGTCATTTTCTCTCACAATTAAAATTATATTTGGCTTTCTAAGAAAACTCTAAAAATGCTTACTCTGAATTCAAATACATTATTAAGTTAAGCTGCATATATACAAATATCAATTTAACCTACTGTTTAAGAGCATAGGTTTTAAAGTTAGGCTTTGGGACTTGAATCCTGGTTCAACTGTTGATTAACTTTCTGATATTAAGGAAGTCCTTCAACTATGTCTTTTGTTTTGTTTTGTTTTATGAAAGTGAAGGAAATAATTGTAACTAGCCCATATATTTGGAGAATTAGGTGAGTAATCTATACTAATTTTAGCATACTTACTAAGTATGGTTAAGCATTCTTTGCATGTATTTCATCATTGTTATTGATGTGTTCTTTAATCTCACAAAGACCAAATGTGTTCCATTTCTTAAGTATCAGTGAATGACCTACATTTTCTTCTCTCTCTTCTCTAAATATTCAATCCACATATATGTCTTCCTTTCCTGAGCTTCAATTATATTCTTTTTTTTTTTTTTTTTTTTGAGACGTTAGCTGTATTACTCTAGATGAAATGTAAGTACTTTAAGGACAGAGTCTAGAGGCCAAATACCTATTAGTCAGCACAAATTTACTGAATTACTGATTAAACATAAGACTGGGTATGAAAACTGATTTCTTAAATGGCAAAAACATATAATTTCTTTAAATATCATTTTATCACACTGATAAAAATATTTAAAGGTAAATATAACAGAAAAAGAGATGCCAGCAAAACAATTTTGGAATTTTAAATCATGTACCTAAATAGTAATAGAGCAGCCAGAGAAAATTAAAAATGATGCTTGCAGTGGGGGAAATGCATAGGTAGGTCTGTATGCATCATGGAGCCCACAAAAGACTCAGACATCAGAAGTATGAAATACTATGAAGAAAGATTAGTTTGAGAATATTTACTATAAAAAAGTAACATAAATTAACAAACTTATGGAAAAAGTCGTAACAACTCAGCCAGCACACACAAAGAAGGTCCACTAGTTAACAAGGTAACCAACACCAGTGACACATGCAAAACATTTCCCCTATTTTCTAGTCTATCATTTGACTATGTTTCTTACATGAATGAGAAAAAATATAACAGAAAGCTAAAACACTCAGAAGAAACAGACAAGTCAGAAAACAATGCAATAAAATAAATCAAACATATTATATAAATACCATTAAATTATACAGTGAAGAAGGCTGAGTGCCGAAGAATTGATGCTTTTGAACTGTGGTGTTGGAGAAGACTCTTGAGAGTCCCTTGGACTGCAAGGAGATCCAACCAGTCCATTCTAAAGGAGATCAGCCCTGGGATTTCTTTGGAAGGAATGATGTTAAAGCTGAAACTCCAATACTTTGGCCACCTCATGCGAAGAGTTGACTCATTGGAAAAGCCTCTGATGCTGAGAGGGATTGGGAGCAGGAGGAGAAGGGGACGACAGAGGATGAGATGGCTGGATGGCATCACTGACGCGATGGACGTGAGTCTCGGTAAACTCTGGGAGTTGGTGATGGACAGGGAGGCTGAGCGTGCTGCGATTCATGGGGTTGCAAAGAGTCGGACAGGACTGAGCGACTAATCTGATCTGATAACTAAACACTTATAAGAAGCACAAAAAACTTCTTTGAAATTAAAATTAAGGTATCATAAAACAGAATATAAAAAGAAATCTTGAAAGATAAAGATGATAAAAGCCCCTTCTAAATAGAACACATACACATAGAACACTTGAAAAAGAACAGCAATCACAGGAAACCTGAAATAAAGGACCAGGAAGTCCACTATAAGATTATTAGTAATAAAGAACAAACTAAGGAAACAGAGGGGTTATTCAGCAAATAAATAATTTTAAAATATTCAAAATGAAAAAGATTTATACAGGTATAAAGTGCCATATATTATTTGCAGATTGTGGTTAAATATGGATATTGTGAACTGTAGAAAAACCACTATGAAAATAAGCTAATAAAAGAAAGAGCAGTAGTCAATAAGTCAAAAGAAGAGACACAATGGGAGAAAAAGAAACTCAAAAGACGGTAGCATAGATAAATTGGACAAATGAAAAACAATAGCAAACAATCATATTTAAGCCCAACTACATCAACAATTATATTGAAAATAAGTTGTTAAATACTCAAAAGGCAGAGGTTGCCAAACTAGATAAAACCAACAAATGTTATTTACATGAAAACCCACTTTAAGTACAGAAACTGAGAGAAGTTAAAAGCTGTGATGGCAAAAGATATCCCAGGAAAACGATAGTAATAAGAAAATTAAGATCAAAAGTAAAAGTGTTAATTGTTCAGTCATGTCTGACTCTTTGCAACCCTTGGACTGAAGGATGCCAGACGCCTCTGTCCATGGAATTCTTCAGGCAAGAATGCTAGAAGAAGTAGTCATTCCCTTCTCCAGGGGATCTGCCTGATCAAAGGATTGAACCTGGGTCTCCTACATTGCAGACGATGATTATTATAAATACGAAAGAGACATTTTAAAAAAAAAATTATAAAGTGGTAAAAAGGAAGAAAATATTTGAGTTTGTAAAATAGAAATAACCATAAATATTCATTGCAGTAGAGACTATTTAAATCATGTACATATATCACCATCAAATAGGATAAAACTGGACACACAGAGAAGAGTCTTAAAACTTACACAGAAAAATTCATATCACATGCAAATGTTTGGAAATTTGAACAGAATCAAATTATAGCAATAAATAATAGTGGCAACTGAAGAAAATGGAATGATACTTTCAAATTTTTTCAACTAGAAATTTGTTCCCATTACAATTGTTTTCAAATATAAAGTTAAAAGAAAAAAAAATAGAGACTCTTCAAAAACAAGTCCCATGCATTAAGGAAAAAAAAAAATTATGGGAAGATATGCTATACTAGAAGAAGGAAGAGTGGGGTGGGAAGACAGATGTGTGTTCCAACATCACAAAATGCCAAAGAATAATCCCTGGGAGAGGTGTGTTAGACTTCAAGAGTACAGCTATACCTAAAACCCTAGAAAGCCTGAACTTCAGATTCAGTTCAGTTCAGTCGCTCAGTCGTGCCTGACTCTTTGCAACCCCATGAATTGCAGCACGCCAGGCCTCCCTGTCCATCACCAACTCCCAGAGTTCACTCAAACTCACGTCCATTGAGTCAGTGA
>NW_011494738.1:4839025-4843453 GCF_000754665.1 Bison bison bison
GTTCCCTTCTCCTCCTGCCCCCAATCCCTCTCAGCATCAGTCTTTTCCAATGAATCAACTCTTCGCATGAGGTGGCCAAAGTATTGGAGTTTCAGCTTTAGCATCAGTCCTTCCAGTGAACACCCAGGACTGATCTCTTTTAGAATGGACTGGTTGGATCTCCTTACAGTCCAAGGGACTCTCAAGAGTCTTCTCCAACACCAAAATTCAGATTAGATAAGGACAAAGGCATGAGAGGAATATGTTTAAGAAAACAATGAAACTGATATATTACCAGATAGGTTTAAATATATGGGAAAGAAATTTATACTTTCTAGTAGGAGCATAGAAAGTTTGTCCTTCTTGTCCCCAAGAACAGAAAAGAAAAAAAAAAAGGGCAGTTTATTATTTTTTTCTTGGTGAACACTGGTCCAGCTCTCTTTAGAGGGTCCTGTAGCCCTTCTCCTATCATCATTCAATTAATAACTTTTGCCTTTCCTGTGGGAAACAAGCATGTATAGCAAAGTCTGCCTGTTGATTATAATACTGAAATTAAAAAATCAAAACTGAAAAAAAAATATTATAATATTGTTTAATATTATAACCAAAATTATTATGTATAGTAGATTTCTAGATAAGAAAAATGTGTTAAGTATTGGAGGACATAGTGACTAAATTCTCATTTTCCATTTTAGGAAGCCAATGATAACTCAAAACTTAAATTCTGAAAATGTTTATATAATCACATATTTTAAAATATTAAGATATATTCCAAAACATAAAACTGAAAATTTAAGAGATAGTCTTGATATAGCAGAAATGCAGAAAGATAAGAAATAGTGCAGCTGGGACTTGCTGTTTTTCATTTTTAAAACATGGCAGGACTACTGACTTCTAAAATTTTATAGCAATACAACTTTAAAAAACTTTAAAATGTGAAATGATGGAAAGTCTAATAGTCATAAATGCAAATTATTATAGTAAAGTGAAGGAAATTATGAACTGTGTCAGGACATGCTGAAAATATTTCTAGATTTAAAAAAAATGTTTGCATTTGAGGAGGTTTGTGTAGGATATCTACAGCATACAATTCTGTTTTGGGGCCATGCCCTATATCATAATTGATCTGTGGTTGTTGTCATGTAACCCCAATGAAATTTACTCATCCTAGAGTGTGATAATTAACTTAATCTAGATATGTACATTGAGACAGATAAATGCCACAGCAATTTACTCCAAATAAAAAGCATAATTGTTGTATCTTCTGACATTGTTTCTTAAAACTTATGCCTATAAAAGTTTCCTTTATGTCAACTGTATTTCCTTCCTCATGTCTGAGGAATGGTGCTTTCTACCCACCAATATTCCATGTTAGAAAGGAGCAATAGGCTTTAACTGTAGCACATATGTTTAAAGACAAAACATTGAATTCTAAGTGTTTTATGTAGACCTGCAGCATGCTGTTTTCTAGAAATTGAGAGCCTGGTAAGTGAATTGTTCAACATTTCAGAGCAACTTCCTTTTGCCTAAAACAAAATGGCTTTTCACTTCTCACAATGACATGCTGTTCATTGCAAACTAAAGTTTCTATCTACCTATTTCAGACTGCCTCCAGCAGAGGAACTAACAAAGCTATTGAACTTCTGCAGTAATATGAAATTCTGATAGTGATTTTGTCAGCCTTTTCCATGAGGTTATTTTTTGGACTATTTATATTTTTGCCTGGAAAATAAAGTAAAATAGGAATACAAACAAAGTTATCTGAGAAATATGGAAGAACACATAAAGAAGAAATGAAATGATGAGTGAAACTATGGGGCTTATAGAGTTGATATAAATAAGAGAAATTTGTCAATGGCAAGTTTTTACTTCTTATGAGTTTTGAGTTCTAACTCTGTGTCAGTTGCTCATATTATCATTGCATCGTCTGATAAAGGAATTGGAGAAAGACTGTATAAAATGTGAAGTTTAATAGTAAATATGGAATTGATTAATCAGAATTCTTTATTTTTTATTATAATTTTGGAACTTGATGAACATAAACTGTCATTGTTACACTCAGATGCTTTATATTTACATGTAAGCAGTTATATGTGTGAAAGTGTCTTGTAATGAAGCAGATTAGCTATTGATTAATCTTTTTATATAGACATTTTTGCATAAATTGGGAGGAGAATGTAGGTAGAATCCTGTACGAAAAGTATCTTGTATTCAATTTTTAGCTAGGAGTAGAGAAAGTGAGAGTCAGGGCAAGCACAGAAGCAAGAGCCTTGTATCCTTAAGGTAAAGAATCTTTGTTAAGTCACATCACTCAGGGAGAATAAAATCCATTTTTTTTTTAGCTCAAGCTAAGGAGAAGAAAGAAAGCAAGGTCATACTGTTGGCTCAGAGCTAGCTTTGATGGCCTAATCTTTACTCTTTCCAGGTCCTCAGAGACATACAGTAAGTAATAAAAATAAAACTGACAAAGGAACAAACAAGCCACTGGCAGATTCATCTTCAGCCAAAAGATACTGGAGCCTCTTAAAGATTCTTGTTTGACTCACTGAGAAGTTTGCTGTCATCTCTCTGGGAACTTGAAAACAAATGAAAGACAAATGTACTGGACTAAATGATCCTGGAAATAACAGTGAAGCAATGCATGTGCTATAGATCCTCAGTCTTGTGCATCTCCTTGTTTAGTAATCCCTAAACTCTCACCCACAGTTGGTGATTTGTCTTTGAAGGGAACTTTATTTGGAAATACCTTAGTTTTAAAATAATTGCTTCTACAAAGAAAATTGTAAACTGGCTTGGTTAAATGTTCATTGAAAATAATTAAAAGCTTTTCTCATTTTTCAAAGTAGAAACAGAATTTTAGGCTATTGATGCCAGAAGTAAATTTTTAAAAATATATTTAACTTTTGATTTTAAATTTAAGAAATGACGCTAATAACATTACCTATAGTGACATGCAATTTTATATGAAGAATTGCTACTGCTGCTGCTAAGTCACTTCAGTTGTGTCTGACTCTGTGTGACCCCACAGACGGCAGCCCACCAGGCTCCCTCATCCCTGGGATTCTCCAGGCAAGAACACTGGAGTGGGTTGCCATTTCCTTCTCCAATGCATGAAAGTGAAAGTGAAGTCACTCAGTCATGTCTGACTCCTAGCGACCCCATGGACTGCAGCCCACCAGGCTCCTCCATCCATGGGATTTTCCAGGCAAGAGTACTGGAGTGGGGTGCCATTGCCTTCTCTGTGTATGAAGAACCCAGCTTGCTATATGAAGAACCCACCTTGCTATTTCAAAAACACTGAAATATTGAACTAAAAATACTTTTTTTTTTTTAAATAAGACAACCAAACAATGAACACACAATGTTGAAGCTCAAGTCCTTGCAAAGGAAACAACAGGTGCTATTAACAACTGGGAGGTGGGAGTGATCCACCAGGGAAAAGATACATGCCTTAAAGGCTAGAGTCCCAACAGGAGTCATGGCTTTAGTCCTCAGGCTAAGAGGGAACCCAGCTTTGTTACTCTTGCGTAAAACTTAGAACTGGGAAAAACACACATACAGAAATTGATAATTTAACATACAAAGGATCAGGTCCTTGATACATGAGTGGAAGACATTCAGCCATTGAAAAATCATAATCCATGGCCAATACTGTGAATGAGCACAGGAACAAATAGCTATAAAACCAAGTAATGAGGCAAGAAAACCTGGAAATCAATTAAAAAATGATCTCAATCCAATGAATTCTATCGAAGCCTAGCCAAAGGAGCTCAAAACCTGTTCTATAAATAACCCTCTACAACATATCAGTCTGTTCAGTTCAGTTGCTCAGTCATGTCCATCTCTTTGCAACACCGTGGACTGAATCAAGCCAGGCTTCCCTGTCCATCACCAACTCATGGAGCTTGTTCAAGCTAATGTCCATTGAGTCAGTGATGCCATATAAACAACTCATCCTCTGTCATCACTTCTCCTGTATTCAGTCCTTCCCAGCATCAGGGTCTTTTCTAAGGAGTCAGTTCTTCGCATCAAGTGGCCAAAGTATTAGAGTGTCAGCTTCAGCATCAGTCCTTCCAATGACTATTCAGGACTGATCTCCTTTAGGAGGGACTGGTTGGATCTCCTTGCAGTCCAAGGCACTCTCAAGAGTCTTTTCCAACACCACAGTTGGAAAAGCACCATCAATTCTTTGGTGCTTAGCTTTCTTTATGGTCCAACTCTCACATCCATACATGACTACTGGAAAAACCATAGCTTTAGCTAGAAAAACCTTTGTTGGCAAAGTAATGTCTCTGCTTTTTAATATGCTGTCTCGGAGAAGGCAATGGCTCCCCACTCTGGTACTCTTGCCTGGAAAATCCCATGGACAGAGGAGCCTGGTAGGCTGCAGTCCATGGGGTCGCTAGGAGTCGGACACGACTGAGCGACTTCACTTTCACTTTTTACTTT
>NW_011494738.1:4843553-4843636 GCF_000754665.1 Bison bison bison
CTGAATCAACTCTTCGCATGAGGTGGCCAAAGTATTGGAGTTTCAGCTTTAGCATCAGTCCTTCCAGTGAACACCCAGGACTG
>NW_011494738.1:4843736-4846727 GCF_000754665.1 Bison bison bison
GAGAAGGCAATGGCTCCCCACTCTGGTACTCTTGCCTGGAAAATCCCATGGACAGAGGAGCCTGGTAGGCTGCAGTCCATGGGGTCGCTAGGAGTCGGACACGACTGAGCGACTTCACTTTCACTTTTTACTTTTACTTTCATGCATTGGAGAAGGAAATGGAAACCCACTCCACTGTTCTTGCCTGGAGAATCCCAGGGATGGGGGAGCCTGGCGGGCTGCCATCTATGGGGTTTCACAGAGTCAGACATGACTGAAGCGACTTGGCAGCAGCAGCAGCAGGTTGGTCATGGCTTTTCTTCCAAGGAGCATGCGTCTTTTAATTTCATGGCTGCAGTCACCATCTGCAGTAATTTTGGAGCCCCCAAAAATAAAGTCTCTCACTGTTTCCATTGTTTCCCCCTCTATCTGCCATGAAGTGATGGAACTGAATGCCATGATCTTCATTTTCTGAATGTGGAGTGTTAAGCCAGCTTTTTCACTCTCCTCTTTCACCTTCAGAGGCTTTTTAGTTCCTCTTCTCTTTCTGCCATAAGGCTGGTGTCATGTGCAGATCTGAGGGTATTGATATTTCTCCTGGAAATCTTGATTCCAGCTTGTGCTTCATCCATCCTAGCATTTTGCATGATGTACTCTACATATAAGTTAAATAAGCAGGGTGACAGTATACAGCATTTACATACTCTCTTCCCAATTTGGAACTGGTCCATCGTTCCATGTCCAGTTCTACCTGTTGCTTCTTGACCTGCATGCAAATTTCTTAGTAGGCACGTTAGGGTCTGATATTCCCATCTCGAAGAATTTTCCACAGTTTGTTGTGATCCACACAGTCAAAGATTTTGGCATGGTCAATAAAGCAGAAGTAGATGGTTTTCTGGAACTCTCTTGCTTTTTCTATGATCCAACAGATGTTGGTAATTCTATCTCTGGTTTGTCTGCCTTTTCTAAATCTACCTTGAACATCTGGAAGTTCTTGGTTCATGTACTGTTGAAGTCTGGCTTGGAGAATTTTAAGCATTACTTTGCTACTGTGTGAGATGAGTGCAATTGTGCAGTAGCCTGAACATTCTTTGGCATTACCTTTCTTTGGGATTGGAATGAAAACAGGCTTTTCCAGTCCTGTTTTCACTGCTGAGGTTTCTAAATTTGCTGGCATATTGAGTGCAGCACTTTAACAGCATATAAAAATGATTAAAGGAAAAAAAAATAGAGCATCTAATTGTAGAGCTTGTATAAATGCTTTGCATATATTAACTCTTTCAATAAAGACGTTTTAAAAAACAGGACTTTAGTTTGAATTTCATAAAACAATGCTGAGAGAAATGCTAAAAGTTTTTGTTAGCAAGAAGGAAAATAGGGCCAGCAAGTAGGATAGATAGAAAGGTAGTAACAGTGAACAAGAAAGAGTTTCAAACATATAGAAGTATTTAAATATTTGATATTAAATATTAAACAAAATAATTAATATATAATATAATCATATGTTATAAATAAATTGCTGAAACATTATAATAAAAATATGGAATATGTGAGGATACTTTTGGGGAAAATACAAGGTTCTTTTAGTGCTAGGAAAAGGAAAGAGATAATGATTAACATTTGGATTTTGCTGACAAAATATATTTGTTTTAGTCAGAATAACATATATTAAGTGCAAAAACAGACAAATGTATAATATCAGTGGTTTAATAATGAAAATTTATTTCTAACTTATGCAAAGCCTAATGGGAGTCAAGCAGCTCTCCTCCCTCAAGAATCTATGCCTCTAGAGCATATATTCTACAAGATTTTTGCATCAGGAAAAGAGAGCTATACTGACTTTTAATTGCCCTGATTTTAGCATGAAACAAATCACTTCTCACTGTCCATCAGCTATTGCCCTCAAATGGCTTTGATCTACACAGAAGAACTGTACGAAAAAGATCTTCACAACCAAGATAATGATGATGGTGTGATCGCTCACCTAGAGCCAGACATCCTGGAATGTGAAGTCAAGTGGGCCTTAGAAAGCATCACTATGAACAAAGCCAGTGGAGGTGATGGAATTCCAGTTGAGCTATTTCAAATCCTGAAAAATGATGCTGTGAAACTGCTGCACTCAATATGCCAGAAAATTTGGAAAACTCAGCAGTGGCCATAGGACTGGAAAAGGTCAGTTTTCATTCCAATCTCAAAGAAAGGCAATGCCAAAGAATGCTCAAACTACTGCACAATTGTGCTCATCTCACAGGCTAGTAAAGTAATGCTCAAAATTCTCCAAGCCAGGCTTCAGCAATACGTGGACCATGAACTTCCAGATGTTCAAGCTGGTTTTAGAAATGGCAGAGGAACCAGAGATCAAATTGCCAAATCCGCTGGATCATCGAAAAAGCAAGAGAGTTCCAGAAAACCATCTATTTCTGCTTTATTGACTATGCCAAAACCTTTGACTGTGTGGATCACAATAAACTGTGGAAAATTCTGAAAGAGATGGGAATACCAGACCACCTGACCTGCCTCTTGAGAAACCTATATGCAGGTCAGGAAGCAACAGTTAGAACTGGACATGGAACAACAGACTGGTTCCAAATAGGAAAAGGAGTATGTCAAGGCTGTACATTGTCACCCTGCTTATTTAACTTCTATGCAGAGTACATCATGAGAAATGCTGGGTTGGAGGAAGCACAAGCTGGAATCAAGATTGCAGGGAGAAAGATCAATAACCTCAGATACGCAGATGACACCACCTTTATGACAGAAAATGAAGGGGACTAAATAGCCTCTTGATGAAAGTGAAAGAAGAGAGTGAAAAAGTTGACTTAAAGCTCAACATTCAGAAAACGAAGATCATGGCATCTGGTCCCATCACTTCATGGGAAATAGAAGGGGAAACAGTGGAAACAGTGTTAGACCTTATATTCTGGGGCTCCAAATCACTGCAGATGGTGACTGCAGCCATGAAATTAAAAGATGCTTACTCCTTGGAAGGAAAGTTATGACCAACCTAGAGAG
>NW_011494738.1:4846827-4858608 GCF_000754665.1 Bison bison bison
ATTGAAAAGCAGAGACATTACTTTGCCAACAAAGGTCTGTCTAGTCAAGGCTATGGTTTTTCCAGTCGTTATGTATGGATGTGAGAGTTGAACAGTAAAAAAAGTTGAGAGCCAAAGAATTGGTACTTTTGAACTGTGGTGTTGCAGAAAACTCTTGAGAGTCCCTTGGACTGCAAGTAGATCCAACCAGTCCATTCTAAAGGAGATCAGCCCTGGGTGTTCTTTGGAAGGAATGATGCTAAAGCTGAAACTCCGGTACTTTGGCCACCTCATGCGAAGAGTTGACTCATTGGAAAAGACTCTGATGGTGGAAGGGATTGGGGGCAGGAGGAAAAGGGGACAACAGAGGATGAGATGGCTGGATGGCATCACCGACTCAATGGACCTGAGTCTGAGTGAACTCTAGGAGTTCGTGATGAACAGGGAGGCCTGGCATGCTGCGATTCATGGGGTCACAAAGAGTTGGACATGACTGAGCGACTGAACTGAACTGAAATGTAGAGGAACATAAAATTTTATGCATCATAAAGTCCATATAAATAAATATTTACTAAAGAATAGAAATAAAATCCTCAGCATCTGAACTAATAGAGGATAAACTGAAATAAAGAAAACTTATTAAGTCAAACATGGTTAAGAAAGGAAGTATAACAAAGTTAAGGAAATTTGTATGAAATGGAAGATAAAAAATAAGGTTGTATTAGTAATTCTAAGCATGTCAGAGAGGCCAGTAAATTAAAATTCATTAAATTCTCTCATGGTTAGACATAGGTTCATCAACCTGTGTATTTTTTGCAAAGGATTTACTTAATTACAATGATGCAAAGGTTGAAATGAAGGTATGAAAACTAATCAAATAAAATTAATATAAAATTATTAACATCAGAGCATTACAGTTCAAAATTAAGCAAAGATTGCCATATCTTAATGATAAGACAGTGTGTCATGCAACAATCATGACCTTATGCACAAGAAAATAGCATCCTGATTTGTGAAATAAAATTCAAGATACCAGTCAGCAAAAATGAAAATCCAACATCATGAGAGAGATTCAAAAATTATGAGAAAGAAAATACTAAGTAAGAATATAGGAATAACAAGAAATCACCAGCAATACAAAAGTTATTTGAAAACCAAACTTTTGGAAGAGACTAATAAAGATAAAGAAGAATCCATAGGCAGGCATTCTTTAATATTAAAAAAGGGGGAAATACTTCATGCAGGATATTTTTTAAAGTATAAGCTAATATTTTGCTTAGTAATTTTTAATAATTGCATGCTATAGACAATACCATTAAAAAAGTATATAAATTTGACACAAAGGAACACAAAAAATTGAAAATAATCTTTAAAAAAAATGAATCCTAAAGTCCCAAATGATATACAATTGTCTTTTAACAAAAAATCATGGAAAAAATATTTTTTATGCATACAAAAAATAATGAATCCTCCCTCCTTAAATTTCATTTGTTTTTTTAGAACCACGTTTCCTTTATTTCATGATGTGCAGCTCTTTTTTTGAAAAAAAAATTTGCACTACTGTTGATTTAAATACTGTGCTTCAGGTGTACAGCAAAGTTATTCAGTTATACATAAATATGTATTAATTCTTTTTCAGATTCTTTTCCCATATAAGTTATTGCAGAATATTGAGTTGAGTTCTCTGTATTATACAGTTGGTTCTTGTTGCTTATCTATTTTATGTATAGCACTATCTATATGTTAATATAAAAATTCTAATTTATCCCTCCCCTCCCTTTCCTTTTGGTAACTGTAACTTTGTTTTCAAAACCTTTGAGTTCTAAATAAATTTATATTAAAAAAAAGGAAAAAAATAAATAAAATGTAATTCTTTCTGTAAAAAACAAACAAACAAACCTATAGTTCATTTGTATTTTGTAAATAAGTTCATTTATATTATCTTTTTAAGCTAGATTCTATATGAGTGATTATATGATATTTGTCATTCTCTGTCTGATTTAGTTCCTTTAGTACGATAATCTCTTGGTCCATCCATATTGCTACAAATGACAATATTTCATTCTTTTTATGGCTAACTAAAATTCCACTGTATATATGTACCATATCTTCATTATCCATTCTTCTGTTTGTTGATGAACATTTATGTTGCTTCCATGTCCTGGGTATTTTAAACAGTGCTGCTCTGAATATTGAGATGCATGTGTCTTTTCAAATTATGACTTTCTCTTGATATCTGCCCAGGAAAGGGATTGCTGGGTCATTTGGTAGCTCTATGTTTACTGTTTTACTGAACCTCCATACTGTTCTCCATAGTGGTTGTACCAATGTACATTCCCATCAACAGTGTAAGAGGATTCCCTTTTCTCCACACCGTTCCCAGCTTTTATTGTTTGTAGACTTTTTGAAATGATACCCATTCTGACTAGTGTGAGGTGATACCTCACTGTAGTTTTGATTTGCATTTCTTTGGTAATTAGTGATGTTGAGCATCTTTTCATGTGCTTTTGGCCAGCTGTATGCCTTTTCTGGAGAAATGCATATTTAGATCTTCTGCCCATTTTTGTTCGTATTGTTTGTTTTTCGACAAAGAGCTGCACGAGCTCTTTGAAAGAAACAGAAAGTCCAAATATTGCATTACTGTGTTTGAAGAAATAGAGAAAATAGGGAAGAGTTTTATCAGAATGTTGAACTATATGTGTATTAAAAAAGTAAATGGACATTGTAGAAATTTAAAAAAAATGATTGAAGTAGATAAGGCAGAACATAAGTGATACATATGAAACATGTTTGAGAAACTTAATTTAGTTGCATTTCAGACTAGAGGCCTGGAGAAAATAATAGGAATGTAGGAAATATTCCACACACTTTTTGGAAAACTGGCTGGCAAGTTATTAAAACTGAAAAGTTTTCAAATTAGTCACAGGATAGAAAATATATAACCTTTAAAGAAGCAATAATAAAACTGACATCTTGATTTTAACAGAAATTTTGGAAGCCAAAAGCCAATGGAATTACTTCTTGGAAGTGCTGACAGAATTACAGCATGCAACTTTATAATCAGCCAAACTATTTTCAAAAATAAAAGGAAGAGATTTCTAACACAAATAAAAGTTGAAAAATTCAGAGGATATAATATTGTACTAAAATAGAAATACCTGGGGAACAGGAGAAAAATATTCATAGGTAGAACTGCAGTTATGCAATAAAACACACATGTCTACACAGAAAGGGCAAGTGTAAGTATAAAACTAAAATTTGGGGGTTTTAAACACATAAAATATTGGCATATATAGCAACAAAAGTACTAAATCCACATGATTAGTAAAGATAAAGTATGGGAAACTGTGACATTGTCTCCAAAAATGCAATAGTACTAATTTACTGCTGTCTATAATAAATGAAATATGAATGTTTATTCAAATTTAAACCTCAAACTCAGATCTACTGTATTGCAGGCAGATTCTTTACCAGTTGAGCCACAAGGGAAGCCCCTTAATAAACTAAATATGAATGTTATAATCTCTTAATCAAAATTATAAGGGAGAATATTGACTTACAAACAAACTTGCAAAATAAACAATAATATTAACTGATTAATCAAAACCAAGGCAATAAAGGACAAAGAAAATGAAGAACAAATGGAAAAATTAGAAAAGAAATAGCAAGTTGATGGATTTAAACCCAAATATATATGGAGAGGTAGCATATACCCATGCAAAAGGCAAAATTTGATGGGGATGATTTTAAAAAAGAAAAAGAAAAAAACTTATTGCCAATAACAGCCACATTTTCATTACAAAGGTGAAGAAAATCTTTTTTTTAAAAAAAGGATATATGTCTAACACCTATGTAAAAGTCTAGTATTCTTTAAAGCAAGTATGGTCAGAAATGAAAGAGATAGTTTATAATAATAAATAGTATAGTAGATCAATATATTAATATAAAATATTTTTGACTAATAAACTAAATGTTTATGACTATAAAAATGATAGAACTAAAGGTAGAAATAGACCTATTTGTGTATATCACATCTTCTTTATCCATTCATTCATTTATGAAGAGTTAAATTGTTTCTTTATCTTGGTTAGTGTGAATAGTGCTGCAGTGAACAAGAAAATGCAGATGTTTCTTCAGACCTTGATTTCATTTCCCTTAGATATTTATTCATAAGTGGGATTGCTGGATCATGTGGTAGTTCTGTTTTTAATTTTTTCAGGAAACTCCATACTGTTTTCCATAGTGACTGCACTAATTTACATTCCCACTGACAGTGCATAAAAGTTCCTCTTTCTCCATATCCTTATCACCATTCCTGTATTTTTGATAGTAACCATTCTAACAGGCACAGAGTGATATATCTTACTGTAGTTTTGATTTACATTTCCCGGATGATTAGCAACCTTTTCATGTACCTGTTGACCATTTGTATATCTTCTTTGGAAAAATAAAATCTATTCAGTTCTGCCAATTTTTAACTGATACAATCTTTTTAAGAAAATGGTTTGATAGAATTCACTAAAGATAAAAGAAAAAAAAAAGAGAGAGTGCATAACCTTAGTCCTAGTAAGTTCTGTTCTGGCAATGTACTCAGCAGAAATATGTACTTATGTAAAATTCAGGGACATATAAAATAGTTTTAATGATTTATTCATCAGAGTCCCAAACTGAAAACAAACTAAATGTTTATTAACAACAAAACGAACAATATGGCATTACTCTTAAGACAAAATATTATAAGGAAATAAAAAATAATGAATTCTACTACAAATAACAATATGAACAAATCTTGCTGATGGAATGTACACTGAAGGAAGCTAGACTAAAATGTATAAATATATAGTTGTATTTCTGTTATATTTAAAATCTGGAAAAATTACACAATTATCTTTAATGGGATTATACATACATACTGAGAGGGGGCAAAATGTAGGCTTGGCCATGTTCTGTAACTTCATTTTAATGAAGACTACATAGTAGTATATGCATATAAAATGTATCAAGATACATAAGTAAGATTTGTGACCTGTGTGTAATTTAAACTTCAATAAAAGATAAACAAAAGGATAAATATATAATTTTTGTACAGAACAATGGTCAATAAAATATATATTATGAAAGAACAAGGTATTATTCAGACTGTGAACAAAAGTTATATATTATTTAGGAATAGATCTAACAAAAATCACCCCTGTGATTTTACATTCCCCTCCATGTTAGAGCTTCCCTGGTGGCTCAGACAGTAGAACTGTCTGCTTGCAATGCTGGAGATCTGGGTTCAATCCCTGGGTTGGGACGATCCCCTGGAGAAGGAAACAGCAACCCACTCCAGTACTCTTGCCTGGAAAATTCCATGGATGGAGGAAACTTGTAGGCTATAGTCCATGGAGTCGCAAACACGACTGAGAGACTTCCTTTTGCTTTTCCATGTTAAAGAAAAGAAGAAAAAAAAATGATTTCAAAGATTTGGTAAGAAAAACTTTAAAAATTCCTTTTGGGAAAAACTAGATCAAAAATTGAAAAGCATCTTCTATTATAACCCTTTTCATATTTTTGATTCTATGATTATATGATTAATTCACAATTGGGGTGGAAATAAATCTTTTTCACTTGTAGCAGCTTCTCCCTTGCATTCTTTCACTTTAGGCTATTATTTATTAACTCATTAACTGCATTATTTACAGTTACTGATTAACAAGGCTGAGGATTTTTGTGAGATCTCACATTTACCGATTTTTCTGATTAAATGAAATAGCTTTGGATACCCAGGAAGTCCAAATTGTTCATTAAAAGTAAAATCTGGATAAATTATAACTGTAGCCCTTCTAGTTGGTTTCCATTCTGAACTGCAATAATTCTTACCATAATTTTGGAAGCCAGCAATAACCCTGTACTTTTCATTAAATTATTGAAGTCAAGAGAAATTCCCTCAGTCTTGTCTGACTCTTTGTGACCCCATGGACTATACAGTCCATGGAATTCTCTAGGCCAGAATACTGGAGTGGGTAGCGTTTCCCTTCTCCAGGGGATCTTCCCAACCCAGGGATTGAACCCAGGTCTCCCACATTGCAGGCATATTCTTTACCAACCCAGCTAACAGGGAAGCCCTCATTAAATTATTAGTAAGTTTTTTTTTTTTAATTGTAAATATTTCGTGATTTGGGTTTAGATCAAATAAAACAGGAAAAAAAATAATCAGGAGTAACCTGGTAATGTATGAAACGAGTTGATTAAGAAAATACAAATAACCCAAACCTGACAGTAGCGTTTAGAATATCAAACAAATGAATTTAAGCTTTAGATTTAATTGGAACATAAAAGTTATCTTTTTGAAGAATTTCTATTTAAAGTCTATTCCTTGAGTACCTATTCAGCCGGGTAATATCCATTTTTTACTGGTTAACATATTTGTTTGTAATTGTTCTCAAGTTGTTTCTTCATAGGTTTTCTATCATTCAAAATATCTTCATACACATAATTTTCCTTTAATATATTTTATTCAGTTCAGTTCAGTTCAGTCGTTCAGTCGTGTCCAACTCTTTGTGACCCCATGAATTGCAGCATGCCAGGCCTCCCTGTCCATCACCAACTCCCGGAGTTCACTCAAACTCATGTCCATCGAGTCGGTGATGCCATCCAGCCATCTCATCCTATGTCATCCCCTTCTCCTCCTGCCCCCAATCCCTCCCAGCATCAGAGTCTTTTCCTATGAGTCAACTCTTCTCATGAGGTGGCCAAAGTACTGGAGTTTCAGCTTTAGCATCATTCCTTCCAAAGAACACCCAGGGCTGATCTCCTTTAGGACGGACTGGTTGGATCTCCTTGCAGTCCAAGGGACTCTCAAGAGTCTTTTCCAACACCACAGTTCAAAAGCATCAATTCTTCAGCACTCAGCTTTCTTCACAGTCCAAGTCTCACACCCATATATTTTATTAACTTTTTCTCTCTCTTATATTTGATAGAAAATGACTTCATAATTCATTTCTGATTGAGTGAAGCAATCTAAAAACTTTTTGAGCAGGCATATCTACTTGCTTGCAACTTTGTTGCATCATGTTTTTCTTTGAAACCTTCAGAGAAATGTTAATTTACCATTATAAAAATTATTTTGATGAAATTGTAAAGGAAATACAGTCTCACACACAAGTCTCATCTTAACAGTATGCATCATGAAACCAACACATTTCAAAGATTTAAGCACTTCCTTCTGTGATGTCTCCTGACATCAGAGAATGCAAAAAAAAGAAAATTCTCTATAAATATGCATCAAGTACAGGTGTTTGATTATGCACTATGAAGAGACATTAGGAAAACAGAGCTGTATATAACCTTTTAAAAAGAAGTACACCCACCAAAAAAATTCATCATTTTAAAAGAAGTGATGTGAAGCATTCTAGTTTTTCATGAAAAATGAAGAATAATGAAATTCTTGAAATTTGGCATTTAATTGTATATTAATGTTAAGAAGGTACCCTGACCAATTCCTTAAGTTACCATCTCTTGCTCTTACTTTTCCTTAATAAAATTTATTTTCAAACCAGAGGGAATTTTTCAGGTTTTACAAGATATAAACCATAATAGTGACATCAATGTGTAGTTTTAATCTTCCCTATGATGTATGTGAAGTAACTCTCATCTCAAAGAGTGGGCAGATTTTCAGGGAAATAGTAAAACAACTTTTATTCTTCTCATACACACAACTGTTAAACACTCAAGGACGAGCTTCACAATGAGTTCTAATAACAATATATTTTGTGCTTGTTGAGATATTAGTCACATTTAAATTTTGTAATTGTTTTGATATCTTCATCATTTGAAATAAGCATGTATCAGTTCAGGTCAGCCACTCATATCCGACTCTTTGTGACCCCATGGACTGCAGCATTCCAGGCTTCCCTGTCCATCACCAACTCCCAGAGCTTACTCAAACTCATGTTCATCGAGTCGGTGATGCCATCCAACCATCTCATCCTCGGTCATCCCCTTCTCCTCATGCCTTCAATCTTTTCCAGCATCAGGGTTTTTCCAATGAGTCAGTTCTTTGCATCAAGAGGCCAAAGTATTGGAGTTTCAGCCTCAGCATCAGTCCTTCCAATGAATATTCAGGACTGATTTACTTTAGGATGAACTGGTTTGATCTCCTTGCAGTCCAAGGGACCCCCAAGAGTCTTCTCCAACACTGCATTTCAAAAGCATCATATCTTCATACTCTCACATACATACATGACTACTGGAAAACCCATATCTTTGACTAGATGGACCTTTGTTAGCATTTTAAAATGCTGTCTAGGCTGCTTTATAATATGCTCTCAAGGTTGGTCATAGCTTTTTTTTCAAGGAGCAAGCTTCTTTTAATTTCATGGTTGCAGTCACCACCAGTTATGTTGGATCCCCCCAAAATAAAAGTCTCTCACTGTTTCCTTTGTTTCCCCATATATCTGCCATGAAGTGATGGAACTGGATGCCATGATCATAGTTTTCTGAGTGTTGAGTTTTAAGCCAACTTTTTCACTCTTGTCTTTCACTTTCATCAAGAGGCTCTTTAGTTCTTCTTTGCTTTCTGCCATAAGGGTGGTGTCATCTGCATATCTGAAGTTATTGATTTGTCTCCTGGCAATCTTGATTTCAGCTTGTACTTCATCCAGCCCAATGTGTCACATGATGTACTCTGCATATAAGTTAAATAAGCAGGGTGACAATACACAGCCTTGATGTACTTCTTTCCCAATTTGGAAACAGTCATTGTTCCATGTCCAGTTCTAACTGTTGTTTCTTGACCTGCATACAGATTTCTCAGGAGGCAGGTCAGTTGGTCTGGTATTTTGATCTCTTGAAGAAGTTTCCATAGTTTGTTGTGATTCACACAGTCAAAAGCTTTGGCATAGTCAATAAAACAGAAATAGTTATTTTTCTGGAGCTCTTGCTTTTTCGATGATCCAAGTGATGTTGACAATTTGATCTCGGGTTCCTCTGTCTTTTCTAAATCCACTTGAACATCTGAAAGTTCACGGTTCATGTATTGCTGAAGCTTGGCTTGGAGAATTTTGAGCATTACTTTGCTAGTCTGTGAGATGAGTTCAATTGTACAGTAGTTTGAGCATTCTTTTGCATTGCCTTTCTTTGGAATTAGAATGAAAACTGATGCTCTTCAGTCCTGTTGCCACTGCTGAGTTTTCCAAATTTGCTGGCATATTGAGTGCAGCACTTTAACAGCATCATCTTTTAGGATTTGAAATAGCTCAACTGGAATTCCATCACCTCTACTAGTTTTGTTCATAGTGATCCTTCCTAAGGCCAATTTTACTTCACATTCCAGGCAGTCTGGCTCTACATGAGAGATCATACCATAGTGGTTATCTGGGTCATAAAGATCTTTTTTGTATAGTTCTGTGTATTCTTGCCAACTCTTTTTAATATCTTCTGCTTCTGTTAGGTCCATACAATTTCTGCCCTTTATTTTGCCCATCTTTGCATGAAATATTCCCTTAGTATGTCTCACTTTCTTGAAGAGATCTCTAGTCTCTCCCATTCTATAGTTTTCCTCGATTTCTTTGCATTGATCACTGAGGAAGGCTTTCTTATCTCTCCTTGCTATTATTTGGAACTCTCCATTCAAATGGGTATATCTTTCCTTTTTTTTTTTTTCCTTTAGCTTCTCTTCTTCTCTCCATTATTTGTAGGGCCTCCTTAGACAACCATTGTGCCTTTTTGCATTTCTTCTTCTTGGGAATGGTCTTCATCCCTGTCTCCTGTACAATGTCATGAACCTCTGTCCATAGTTCTTCTGGCACTCTGTTTATCAGATCTAATCGCTTGAATCTATTTGTCACTGCTGCTGCTAAGTTGCTTCAGTCATGTCCAACTCTGTGCGACCCCATAGACGGCAGCCCACCAGGCTCCCCCATCCCTGGGATTCTCCAGGCAAGAACATCGGAGTGGGTTGCCATTTCCTTCTCCAGTGCATGAAAGTGAAAAGTGAAAGTGAAGTCGCTCAATCGTGTCTGACTCCTAGCGACCCCATGGACTGTAGCCCACCAGGCTCCTCCATCCATGGGATTTTCCAGGCAAGAGTACTGGAGTGGGGAACCATTGCCTTCTCCCTATTTGTCACTACCACTGTAATAATTGAAAGGGATTTGATATAGGTCATACCTGAATGGTCTGGTGGCTTTCCCTACTTTCTTCAATTTAAGTCTTAATTTGGCAATAAGGAATTCATGATCTGAGCCACAGTCAGCTCCCAGTTTTGCTTTTGCTGACTGTATAGAGCTTCTCCATCTTTGGCTGCAAAGAATATAATCAATCTGATTTCAGTATTGACCATCTGGTGATGTCCATGTGTAGATTCTTCACTTGTTGGAAGTGGGTGTTTGCAATGACCAACGTGTTCTCTTGGCAAAACTCTTAGCCTTTGCCCTGCTTCATTATATACTCCAAGGCCAAATTTGCCTGTTACTCTAGATAGCTCCTGACTGTCTACTTTTCCATTCCAGTTCCCTATTATGAAAAGGACATCTTTTTTGAGTGTTAGTTCTAGAACATCTTGAAGGTCCTCATAGAACTGTTAAACTTCAGCTTCTTCGGCATTACTGGTCAGGGCATAGACTTGGATTACTGTGATATTGAATGGTTTTCCTTGGTAATGAACAGAGATCATTCTGTCACTTTTGAGTCTGCATCCAAGTACTGCACTTCATACTCTTGTTGACTATGATGGCTACTCCATTTCTTCTAAGGTATTCTTAGGAGATTCTTATATCTACTACTGCCCAAAACCTATCTCACTCTATTGGACCTTGTCTAGAACATTGTCTTTTCACTCACAGTGGGGAGTATAGGTTCTAAGGATTTGTGATAAAGTTGGGTCTTTATCTCAGAGCCATAATTTTTCTAATGTTTCTGCCTCTAAGTATTAAGTCTACTGGCTAGATAAATACAGGAAGCAGGGAAAAACAATCAATACGATTAGCCTCTAAATGTTGTTACATCAACATTCCCAATTGATTATTTGTTTATAATTCTGATTAGATAGTCACCTTTGAGAACTCCCAGGAATACAGAAGTACTTTTTCTTTTTCCCCCTTGGACAATATTTACTTTTTAATATTTATATTTAATTGGAAAATAGTTACTTTATAGTGTTGTGTTGGTTTCCGCCATGCAGTAACAAGAATTTGTCATAAGTATACATATGTCCCCTCCCTCTTAAACCTTCCTCTCACCCACCCACCATCCCACCCCTCTAGGTTATACAGCAAATTCCCACTAGTTATCTATTTTAAATATGGTAGCAAATTTGGAATGGAGAAGGCAATGGCACCCCACTCCAGTACTCTTGTCTGGAAAATCCCACGGACAGAGGAGCCCGGTATGCTGCAGTCCATGGGGTCGCTGGGAGTTGGACATGACTGAGCGACTTCACTTTCACTTTTCACTTTCATGCATTGGAGAAGGAAATGGCAACCCACTCCAGTGTTCTTGCCTGGAGAATCCCAGGGACAGGGGAGCCTGGTGGGCTGCAGTCTATGGGGTCGCACAGAGTTGGACACAACTGAAGCGACTTAGCAGCAGCAGCAGCAGCAAATTTGGAAAACTCAACAGTGGACTGGAAAAGGTTAGTTTTCATTCCAATCCCAAAGAAAGGCAATGCCAAAGAATGCTCAAACTACCACACAATTGCACTCATCTGCACACTAGTAAAGTAATGCTTAAAATTCTCCAAGCCAGGCTTCAGCAATACATGAACCATGAACTTCCAGATGTTCAAGCTGGTTTTAGAAATGGCAGAGGAACCAGAGATCA
>NW_011494738.1:4859083-4862597 GCF_000754665.1 Bison bison bison
AACATTCAGAAAACGAAGATCATGGCATCTGGTCCCATCACTTTATGGGAAATAGATGGGGAAACAGTGAAAACAGTGTCAGACTTTATTTTTTTGGGCTCCAAAATCACTGCAGATGGTGATTGCTGCCATGAAATTAAAAGATGCTTACTCCTTGAAAGGAAAGTTGTGACCAACCTAGATAGCACATTGAAAACCAGAGACATTACTTTGCCAACAAAGGTCCATCTAGTCAAGGGTATGGTTTTTCCAGTGGTCATGTATGGATGTGAGAGTTGGACTGTGAAGAAAGCTGAGTGCCGAAGAATTGATGCCTTTGAACTGTGATGTTGGAGAAGACTCTTGAGAGTCCCTTGGAGTGCAAGGAGATCCAACCAGCCCATTCTAAAGAAGATCAGCCCTGGGTGTTCTTTGGAAGGAATGATGCTAAAGCTGGAACTCCAATACTTTGGCCACCTCATGCGAAGAGTTAACTCATTGGAAAAGACCCTGATGCTGGGAGGGATTGGGGGCAGGAAGAGAAGGGGATGACAGAAGATGAGATGGCTGGATGGCATCACCAACTCGATGGACATGAGTTTGGGTGAACCCCTGGAGTTGGTGATGGATGGGGAGGCCTGGCGTGCTGTGATTCATGGGGTTGCAAAGGGTTGGACACAACTGAGCAACTGAACTGAACTAAACTGACCTGAATGTATGTGCTTCAATGCTACTCTTTTAATTCATGCCACCAACTCCTTCCTCCACTGTGTCCACAAGTCTGTTCTCTATGTCTGCATCTCCATTCCTGCCCTGAAAATAGATTTGTCAGTATACTTTTCTAGATTCCATGTACATGCATTAATATACAGTACTAGTTTTTCTCTTTCTGATTTACTTCAATGTAACAGGGTCTAGGCTCATCTACCTTACCAGAGTTGACTCAAATTTTTTCCTTTTTATGGCTGAGTGATATTTTATTGTGATATTCTACCACAGCTTCTTTATCCATTCATCTGTCAGTGAACATCTAGGTTGCTTCCAAGTCCTGGCTATTGTAAATTGTGCTGCAATAAGCAATGGGGTATGTGTATCTTTTTGAATTATGATTTTCCCACAATGTATCCCTAGTAGTTTTATTCTTAGGTTTTTATACACTCTCCATACTGCTCTTCATAAAGGTTGCATTAATTTACATTTCCACCAACAGTTCAGGAGGGTTTCTTTTTCTCCACATCCTCTCCAACATTTATTGTTTGTAGATTCTTTTGATAATGGCCATTGTGACAGGTGTGAGGCAGTGCCTACTGTAGTTTTGATGTGTTTTTCTCTAATAATAAGCAATGTTGAACATCTTTTCTTCACTTGTTTATGTCTTCTTTGTAGAAATGTCTGTTTCGGTTTTCTCCCTGTTTTTTGATGGCGATACACTCCAGGAGCTGCTTGAGCATTTTGGAGATTAATCCTTTGTCAGTAGTTTCATTCACAATTATTTTCTTCCATTCTCAGCTTTATCTTTGCATCTTTTTTATAGTTTCTTTTGCTGTGCAAAAGCTTTTAAGTTTAATTAGGCCCCATTTGTTTATTTTTGTTTTTATTTTGATTACTCTAGAAGGTGGATCAAAGAGGATCTTGCTGTGATTTATGTCAAAGAAGCTTTTGAAAGAAAATTTGCAACACATAATAGAAAGAAATTTGGAATGAGATTCTGTTAGAGTGCTTTTATTTTCTTTTTCTTCTTTTGTATTTGCAATGCTTGAAATCAAAAGTTCAGGTGGTGGAAGAACTCCAAGTTGCAGCCTTATAAGTACTATATTAAATAAATGGTCAGCAAAGAGATCGTATAAGGAAAAAAGTTAGTTTTCTCAGAATACTTTGTTATTTCACTATCACTGCCCCTGAATTTTGTTTTTCCTTTCCTGGATTGTTGGAGAAATATATCTACCTTTAATGAAAAGTAACTTTAACTATGAAATAGTTTCCTTTTATGTTTTCCCCTACTTTTACACAGAGTTCTTAGTAGTTATGCTTTCCCCAAAGCACTCAACAATAGTGTCTTGTGATAAAATGTAGAGTAGGCTAAATATAGATAAATTCGAAATGCCCTACTTATTTTCTATGTAATTAATTGATTGAGCTCACTTTTGGTGCGCTTTTCTTATTGACCAGAAACTTGGCTCATTAGACCAACTCGAAAAATGACCTTTTTAAAGGAAGAGTTTCCAACACATTTATTCATATTCCACAGTATTAAGAATAGTGCAATTGAAAACCAAAAGTAATAATTTTGGATAATGTACAGCAGACATTATTTTAAATATAATACAGTGGGATTTCAATTTAGGCATTCTTTATAAGACACATCTCTTTACACAGATTTGAATCAAAGATAGCATCTTGCTTGCAGTTTTCTTTCAAAAGCCAATCCACTAGTGATATTTAAACTCAAATATTCCTGTGTTTTTTTTGTTTTTTGTTTTTTTACTTTTGGTGAAATCATAATAGTACACTAGTGTTTTATTTGAATTCATTTCTGTATGTTAACTTTACTACAAAAAGTCCATATATTAGTCTGTCTTCATTTTACTGTACAGTTAACACTGTGTATGCTTAATTTTTTATTGAATTTGACTTACTATATTCTGAAGAATAATGGTGAAATACTACTCAACTTAGTTCAGATTGAAAAATAATTGAGTCTATGCCATGGAAAAATATTAAGATACGGGAATAAAAATTAGAAAATAATATAAGTATCCATGCTATTACAGACACTTTTAATGACACTTTTCATTAATGAATTACTTCCAAAATAAAATTAGGAACTTTCAGAGAGCCGTTTGATATTATGATTCTCATAAGAGTGTTTGCAAAAAGTTAGGGCTAAAAATGTGGGTGTTTGTGTGTGCATTATGCCCATAGAATAGCATTTTGGGGATACTGGATATTATTAAGTGGTTAACTTTGAGTTCTGGACCCAGATCATGTAGGGACAAATCTTAGCTATAATATTATCAGTTGTGTCAAACTGGAGAATTTACTAGAGAGAAATGTACCTTGGTTTCCCCCTCTCTAAAATGGGAATGAATATAGATTTTCCTTATTAGATTTATGTTAGAACAGGGACTGTCAGATGGAGAATGTTTAATGAATAATGTTTTATTTTTGTTGTTATTGTTGCTTTGTCATGTTAGGCAAACTCTTTAATTTACCCAAGCATTTTATCAAAGTGAAATACAAGTCATTACTTATTGGAATCCTGTTTAAATGACTCAGAATTATTTAGATATCATTCATCTAAATGATCTCAATTATTTAACATGGTTTTCAGTTCAGTTCAGTTCAGTCGCTCAGTCGTGTCCGACTCTTTGCGACCCCATGAACCACAGCACTTCAGGCCTCCCTGTCCATCACCAACTCCCAGAGTCCACCCAAACCCATGTCCATCAAGTTGGTGATGCCATCTAACCATCTCATCCTCTGCTGTCCCCTTCTCCTCCTGCCCTCAATCTTTCCCAGCATCACGGTCTTTTCA
>NW_011494738.1:4862697-4863813 GCF_000754665.1 Bison bison bison
GGCTCATTAGACCAACTCGAAAAATGACCTTTTTAAAGGAAGAGTTTCCAACACATTTATTCATATTCCACAGTATTAAGAATAGTGCAATTGAAAACCAAAAGTAATAATTTTGGATAATGTACAGCAGACATTATTTTAAATATAATACAGTGGGATTTCAATTTAGGCATTCTTTATAAGACACATCTCTTTACACAGATTTGAATCAAAGATAGCATCTTGCTTGCAGTTTTCTTTCAAAAGCCAATCCACTAGTGATATTTAAACTCAAATATTCCTGTGTTTTTTTTGTTTTTTGTTTTTTTACTTTTGGTGAAATCATAATAGTACACTAGTGTTTTATTTGAATTCATTTCTGTATGTTAACTTTACTACAAAAAGTCCATATATTAGTCTGTCTTCATTTTACTGTACAGTTAACACTGTGTATGCTTAATTTTTTATTGAATTTGACTTACTATATTCTGAAGAATAATGGTGAAATACTACTCAACTTAGTTCAGATTGAAAAATAATTGAGTCTATGCCATGGAAAAATATTAAGATACGGGAATAAAAATTAGAAAATAATATAAGTATCCATGCTATTACAGACACTTTTAATGACACTTTTCATTAATGAATTACTTCCAAAATAAAATTAGGAACTTTCAGAGAGCCGTTTGATATTATGATTCTCATAAGAGTGTTTGCAAAAAGTTAGGGCTAAAAATGTGGGTGTTTGTGTGTGCATTATGCCCATAGAATAGCATTTTGGGGATGAATTTACTAGAGAGAAATGTACCTTGGTTTCCCCCTCTCTAAAATGGGAATGAATATAGATTTTCCTTATTAGATTTATGTTAGAACAGGGACTGTCAGATGGAGAATGTTTAATGAATAATGTTTTATTTTTGTTGTTATTGTTGCTTTGTCATGTTAGGCAAACTCTTTAATTTACCCAAGCATTTTATCAAAGTGAAATACAAGTCATTACTTATTGGAATCCTGTTTAAATGACTCAGAATTATTTAGATATCATTCATCTAAATGATCTCAATTATTTAACATGGTTTTCAGTTCAGTTCAGTTCAGTCGCTCAGTCGTGTCCGACTCTTTGCGACCCCATGAACC
>NW_011494738.1:4863961-4870309 GCF_000754665.1 Bison bison bison
CTTCACATCAGGTGGCCAAAGTATTGGAATTTCAGCTTCAACATCAGTCCTTCCAATGAACACCCAGGACTGATCTCCTTTAGGATGGACTGGTTGGATCTCCTTGCAGTCCAAGGGACTCTCAAGAGTCTTCTCTTAGCTCTTTTTTATTATTAAAAAATGAATTCCAACAGTTTTTTTAAGGAATAACTATTTAAAATTTATACACCATTAAATAATGAACCAAACATTTGCATATGAAGCTAAATCTGCCAATTATGGTTACAAATATCACTTCATAAGAGATACCTGGCTTCACAGGCACCTGGTAAAGAACCTGCCTATCAATACATGAGACATAAGAGAAGAAGGTTCAGTCCCTGGGTTGGGAAGATCCCCTGGAAGAGGTCATGACAATCCACTCCAGTATTCTTGCCTGAAGAATCCCTATGGACAGAGGAGCCTGGAGGGCTACAATCCATAGGGTCACAAAGCGTTGGACACACCTAAAGTCACTTAGCATGCATGCAAGAGATCCCTGGGCACAAGATGTTGTTCTAAGATTTTTTCTTGATTTTGGAGTAGATGTAGTCCTTTTCTGAGACTCTAATGGTGACCATTAAAATGATGGACATTTAACTTGACTTAAAACTAAGCATTCAAAAAACCAAGATCATGACATCTGGTCCCATCACTTCATGGCAAATAGAATGGGAAACAATGAAAAGGTGAGAGACTTTATTTTCTTGGGCTCCAAAATCACTTCAGATGGTGACTGCAGCCATGAAATTAGAAGAAACGCTATGACCAAACTGGATAGTATATTAAAAAGCAGAGACATTACTTTGCCTATAAAGGTCCATCTAGTCAAAGCTATGGTTTTTCCAATAGTGATGTACAGATGTGAGAGTTGGACCATAAATAAGGCTGAGCACCAAAGAATTTATACTTTTGAACTGTGGTGTTGGAGAAGACTCTTGAGAGTCCCTTGGACTGCAAGGAGATCCAACCAGTCAATCCTAACGGAAATCAGTCCTGAATATTCATTAGAAGGACTGATGCTAAGGCTGAAACTCCAATATTTTGACCATCTGATGCAAAGTACCAACTCATTGGAAAAGGCCCTGATGCTGGGAAAGACTGAAGGCAGGAGGAGAAGGGGACAACAGAGGACAAGATGGTTGGATCGCATCACTGACTTGATGGACATGAGTTTGAGAAAACTCTGGGAGATGGTGAAGGACAGGGAAGCCTCTTATGCTTCAGTCCATGGGGTTGCAAAAATCTGGACACGACTGAGCAACTGAACAACAACAGCAAATGGTGGACAGCATTTGGTCAATATCTATTTTAGTTTTGCCACAGAAAGATTACAGAAGAACTAAATAACTAATCGCTCATGAATCTAAACAAAGGATTACTGTTAAGGAAATTAAGTTGATTCTTTAGAAACTTTTCTTTCAGTGTTCATTTGAGTTGGAAAGTGATGAAATATAAGTTGCTTGGGGGCTTTTAGAAAGAATACTAGTGTAGAGAATAAAATCCTTGAGTTCTAGTAAATACTTTTCCATTGACAGATTCTCTCTCATACAGTGAAAGTTGTTTAGCGAAAATGAGAAGATGAGACTAAATCCAACCAGAAGCCTTTTCCAGTGCAAAACTGTATATTCATGATAGTATTAATAGCAAAGAACTATCCTAATTATAACATTTAGTCAAAAATAGTATGCCCTTTGGCAGAACTAATGTTGACTATTAATGTGACTTCTCTACCTACACATGCTTTAGGGATATTTCTAATTAAAATTCTCCCTATGTTGATATCTAGCCATCTTTACTAAGTGTGTTATTTCACAATAAAGAATGTGTGTCCTTACTAGTCAGAGCATTTTATGTTTTCAATTTAATCTCCTGGTTCTTAACATAGAACTTCAAATCAAATGTTCCCTAGCTTTAGAAGTCATTCATCAGGTACAGACAACAGGTAGGATTAAAGAGGATTGAGTTGTCGCATTTTGTTTTTTATTTCATTTTTTAGCCTCCCAACAAAGACTACAGACCATGGTCTTGTTAATCCTGTAGAGCAGGAGTCAGTTTCTGCATCATTAGTGTTAGTGATGAGTGATGCATTTGACAAAGGTTAGAAAGCTTTTAGAACCATTTGACAACAATGACCACTGAAGACAGAAGTGGTTTCCCCACTTGTTTTTCTAGAAATAGAGTAGCAGCATTTTTTCTAAGAGTTCCCATCTGACTCAGAAGACCTTTATCCTCTTCAAATTTGTCAATATTTTACTCATTCTCTGAAGCTCAATATAATAACTACTCTTTCTCCTAAAGATTTTATCTAATTGGAATTAAAATCTTTCTTGTGGGATACATTAGAAAAACACACATGCAAACACTTAGGACATGAGAGATGTTCAATTGTAATCTTACCAGAGCACATTCTGTAATATATATTTTATTTATATTTATCTGAATTCTTATCTTTTCTCCCAAATTTGTCAGTAAGGAAGGCTGAAAGTTGGAATCATATAGAATCACATACAGTGGAATTCTGTAACTTCAAAATGCCTAAAGCAGTTCAAGTAACACAGTAGATATGTATTCAATATTGATTAAATTGTATTGAAATGATTAAAAGGATGGAAATCCTAATTTAGAGGACACTTTAGTTCAATTTTTGTGTACCACACACACTTGGATTTGTAATCTTCATTGACAGAAGTTCAGGTTTTCTGGGAGAAGATTTTGCTCACCTACCCCTTCAAAAAATTTTTTATCCTATTTTAACTCATCTTCTACATGTACGATTTAAAATAAGAGAAACTGCTTAATGTCCCAAACATCTCACTAGTTTTGAATTAATGCTTGACTGTCAAAAATAATGTACTGATTTTACCAACAATAAATCACTGAAAAGGCAATTTTCTTTTAAAAATTTACAGTTAAATGGTGGAGATGTGTTGGAGGAGAAAAACTTCTTACAGGTGAAAACTGAAATTATTTCAGTGATTATTATATTAAAGTCACCAAAATAACTGTGGAGATCATTACCTAAATTTGTGCTAAAGATTCCAGTATAATTAGAAAATACATGTATCAGAAAAAACAATCTCCAAGGAAATTGTTGCATGGAAAATACATAGACACCTTGGAATTTCAAAATAAAGTGATAAAGGGGCTTTGAGTCATGTTGAAAATGAATGAGAAGGCATTGGAGCTTGATCTTGAAAAATGAATATGAGTTAGATTGTAAGATTCAGAGAGTGTAGGTTGACATAACCATTTAAGCAAAAACAAACTTTGATAATAATCAAAATTATTTGTGGGGAAATAATTTGTGGGTAAAAGTAATTTAAACATACAAGGGTTTGATATCACCATGTTACAACTACTTCTATGAGAAAAACATAAGTCAAATACTGAACAGAATTTGAAAAAGGAGAATGATGAAACCTGGATCAGGTGATGATGAAGAGACCCCATCCATAAACAGTACATACCTTAGATAAAGACACATTAGTAGTGCTGTAGTCAAATGATACTCAGTAGTCTGTGGTTCAGTGGACACATGGCTCAATCCATCTCCATAGAGACACAGACATGTTGCATTGATTAACTGAGCAGAGTGTCATATTGATATGATTTAGATCCTCCAAAGGTATACTCCCAAGTTTAGGAATTTAAGCAGCATTTAATTCTAAATAGCCCATTCAGAAGTAGAAAAAACAAATGAGTATAAATTTAACTGAAAAATTTAACCATGGTAACTGTGAAAAATCACCAAGAAGTAACATCTCTTAAATTATGCCAAAGTAATATTTGATATAGGGAGAGGAATGTAGATATATACAAATAAAATGGAAGTGATCTAGGAGTACAGGTTAAGGAAAATATGTAGATATAGATGTGCATCTTAGAATAAAAATGCCAGACTTATTGAGTGAGGGATAAAGTTTTTTATGGAAAGGAAATTTCAGCATTAATGTGAAAACAATATGCTTTGGATATTTAAGAGGCTGTGTATCATTGTTGTAAGAAACAGATGGTTTTGCAGCCTTTATCCAACAATAAGGTTCATAAATCACAAGCCAGATACAACACCAAGGCCTATTTCAACACCTCTCCTTTTAATTCCTAATTAGACACAAAAGCAGTGATTATCACTTAGAGATTCATCTGTAGATGATGTGATCATTCTTTGGTAACACAAAGGAAGGACTTGTGGAGCTCTATCTGCTAAAGCTTTCATTGCACTCTCATGTTCCTATTCCAGGGCTTCCCAGGCAGCTCTTTCCAGTAAAGAATCTGCCTGTAGTGCAGAGGACACTGGCAGATGTGGGTTCGATCCCTGGGTAGTAAAGATCTTTGGAGGAGGAAATGGCAACCCACTCCAGTATTCTTTCCTGAAAAATCTCATGGGTAGAGGAACCTGGCGGGCTATAATCCACAGGATTGCAAAGAGTCAGACAGGACTGAAGTGACTGAGCACACACACACATTTTTATCCCACTGAAATCCTATTAAAACTTGGGATATAATCTCCGATGTCAGGAATTTGTTTTTCAAGTATTAGAGTAGTTATTGAGCCACATGATGAAATGTGACACTGGTCTGTAGGCTTGTATTATTTTAAATTTTCAAGTTAAAAAAAAAAATATGACTCTCCTAAACACTAAATGATCTTATTTTATATCCAATAGAAACAATATCCACATTTATTTTAAAGAACAGAAACACATTGCTGTGTTTATATATTCAGTATAATGTGGCTATGTTTCAAGGCACGGATTTTGTTTGAAACTCTCATGACATGTTTGCTTTCCACCTTATTGCAGAATGTCCCTCTTAAACATCCATTATTTAAAACATGCTTGTCTACCAGAAAAATATAGTAATGTCTTGAGACATTTTTTTAAAGAGTGGATTCAATAATCAAAGTTGAAGCCCTACCTAATCATGTATTATTATTTATGACTGAAGAAATAAACTGTACTACTCTACTAGTCTCTGTGTGAGTACTAGCATTTATTTCAAAATACTAAGTTTTTACCTCTAAATGGGATATATAATACCCTTCTAACCAAATAATGGGCTTCCCTTGTGGCTTAGCTGGTAAAGAACCCACCTGCAATGCAGGAAACCTGGCTTCTATCCCTGGATTGAGAAGATCTCCTGGAGAATGGAAAGGCTACCCACTCCAGTATTCTGGTCTGGAGAATTCAATGGACTGTACAGTCCATGGGGTTGCAAAGAATTGGACATGACTGAGTGACTTTCACTTTAACTTATCTTTAACCAAATAATCCTGAGAATTTACCTAGATTTTCTTCATTTAATTCTTGGCATGTGGTAGATTAAAAAGAAAAAAAAAAGCAACTTAGTTTCTCCTTCCTCTGTATATTGTACTATGTGTCCAAGCATGTAACTTTGTCACATTTTAAGAGGGCTGCTTTTCAAATTTGAGGAGACATATGATACTTTAAGAAACCCTTCTCAGGTAACTTTTATGTTCTTTAAGCATAAAGCTTCTCATTTTAAAATAATTTTACTATCCAATATATTAATATGGGGTGGTAGCTTTATATTGCCAGGTATTTGGTAAGAAAGGAGAGGAAGACTGAGGGTCAAGGAGCAGAATGTGAAATTGGGTTGGGGGGATAGGAGTGTCCTGTGATTTGAGGGGTAAGGATTATATTTATGAGATTTTGTAGATCTAAGAAAGGAGATAGGGACATTTGATTTGCTTGAAGTCTGCTTGAATTAGAAGGGATGCAATGCCACCCACATTTTGCCAGCTAGTATATCTCGTTACTACTGAAAAATAATGTGGATCATGTCTTCAATTATATTTCTTTCTACTTAAGTTATTAATCATGTTTGAATGAACATGATTTCACTGATCTATCTTTATATTTTGGATACATTATTTTACATTATTAGCAACAGGTTTGTTCTGACATACTCCCAAATTCTTTGTCACTTCTCACCTTAGATGATAGTGGTTATGGTTAGAGAATCATTGTTAGATTTATCATGAAATCATTATTAATCACCTATTATATACTAGATCTCAGTTACTATGCTAGGTGCTAATAACATACACTTACTCCTTGGAAGGAAAGATATGACCAACCTAGACAGCATATTAAAAACCAGAGACGGTCTGTCTAGTCAAGGCTATGGTTTTTCCAGTTGTCATGTATGCATGTGAGAGTTGGACTGTGAAGAAAGCTGAGCACCGAAGAATTGATGCTTTTGAACTGTGGTGTTGGAGAAGACTCTTGAGAGTCCCTTGGACTGCAAGGAGATCCAACCAGCCCATCCTAAAGGAGATCAGTCCTGGGTGTTCATTGGAAGGAC
>NW_011494738.1:4870409-4873976 GCF_000754665.1 Bison bison bison
GGCCACCTGATGTGAAGAGCTGACTCATTTGAAAAGACCGTGATGCTGGGAAAGATTGAGGGCAGGAGGAGAAGGGGACAGCAGAGGATGAGATGGTTGGATGGCATCACCGACTTGAGGGACATGGGTTTGGGTGGACTCTGGGAGTTGGTGATGGACAGGGAGGCCTGAAGTGCTGCGGTTCATGAGGTCACAAAGAGTCGGAGACGACAGTGACTGAACTGAACTGAACTGAATAACATATGATAATACCCACACCTAGCCAACTGAATAAGATGTAAAAGCAAAATGGTAAATAAAATATATCAAAATGCATGCTATGCTAAAGATTTGTTTTTAATTACTACATTTAATTATTTATAAATATATCTTATTGTTCATCAGGGAGGATTTTCCAGGAAACAATGCATCTGAGCCAGGTTCTGAAGGAGGAGTAGAAAATATCCCCTAGAATGGGTAAGGACAAGAGTGTCATAGGCAAAGGGAGTGATTTGGACAAAGAACCCAGAGAAAGAAAGATTTGTTAAACTTCAAGTGATTTAATTTATCTAGAATTCAGTTTCAACAGAGGAGTGGAAAGAAAAGGTGTTAAAGGAGAACAGTTTTCCGCCCTCTCTTCGTCTGCCCTCCCTTCCTCCTTTCCTTGCCACCTTTCTTCTCTCTTCTTCTCCTTTCCTCCATTTCTTCCCTCTTCTTTCTTCCTTTTAATATTGTTCTGCAGATTAACAAGCTCCCTACCAAATATTAACTTGAAGTCAAAGAATCAGCTCTGATCTCTATCTTTATGGGGTCCTAAGGTTCCCTAAGATCCTTATTAATGCAATTGCATCTCATTTCGTTTTTTTCCTACTCTCTTGTTCTTTCATCTAAATGTGATTTATAGACAGGAAAGTAATTGAACTATCCAGTCTTTGTCAATTTTAAAAGAGTTTACTCTGTGTTTTATAAGATATTTGCAACTGACTGAGTTTCTTCTATTAGCAAGTTCCCAAACCACTTTTCTCTAGATGGGATTTAGCTCTGTTCTGTAACAATGCACACTGAATTTCTCATTTGCCCTTAAGCTCCTTGGCCCACTGACACTCCACTTTAAGTTTAATCAGACAGAAAAATCAGAAAAGCTCTGGTCTCAAGTGACCACTTTGACCTTTTTTGTTTTGTTTTTTTTTTTTTCCTGAAAGCAAGAAGAGATGAAATTTGCCTATTTTGTGCAGTCAATATGTGATTCTCCATACACCTGTGTACTGTGTTTGCTTCAAATTCAGGGTAACCAACGTCAATGCTGCCTGTCTCAGTGAGAAAACCAGCACTATGCTTTATAGGCACCATTAGCAATCATTTCTAGTAGCTATCTGCATGAAGGATACAGTGTTCATTAGGAATTTTTTGAAGATAGACCAAAAGATATGAGAAAGTTTCAGAGCTGCTTAGAAGGTCTTAACTAAATAGGGAGTCAGATTTGGTTCATTTATTATAGCCATAGTTCTTTAGCAACAAGTGTTCTTAAGATAAGGCAGACTTCTTCTCTGATTGGACCCTGAAAATCATTTGTGTCCTGCACCTCACATCATCCTGCATATGTGTAATTGGAGTTTTCAGTTAATGATATAACGTCTATAAAGATATTTTGACTTTTTCTAATGGTTATATGAATCCAGTGTACTCTTATGTGGTATACCAATTCACATACCCACCAACATTGCACAAGTATTCCCTTTCTCTACATCCTTGCCAATACTTGTGTCTTATATTTTTGAAGACAGTCATTTTAACATTTGTGAGATAATATTTCTTTGTATCCTTCTACTGTGCTAAAATTTAACCATGAATTTAAAGACTGCTAAGTTCTATGAGTCCTTCTAGAGAATTGTTGAAACTTAGGGTAGGTTGGGGGGATGCCAAAAATTTCAATTGTGCTTTATTCAAGATTAAAAGTTTTTATGTTCTTCTAAAGACCTTGCTTTTATTCTTGTGCTAGCACTTATCATACTGTATTCTAATTTCCTATGCCTAACATAAAGTTGGCTCAAAGTAAGTCCTCAATACCTACTAGTCCAGCTACAGAACTAAAGTAAGAAAAGAAGGAAGAATATCTCAATATACCATATAGAGTTAATTGTTTTAACTTTTTATTTTGTATTGGGGTATAGCCAATTAACAATGTTTTAATAGTTTCAGATGAACAGCTGAGGGACTCAGCCATGCATATACATGTATTCATTCTTTTCCAAACTCCCCTCCTAGCCAGTCTGCCATATAACATTGAGCAGAGTTCCATGTGCTATATAGTAGGTCCTTTATAGTTATTCATTTTAAATATAGCAGTGTATACAGTCAACTGTAAGTTCTTTCTCTAAGACTTGTGGGTCTCATTCTGTTTTGTACATAAGTTCATTTGTATCATTTCTTTTTATTCTACTTATAAATGATATACAATATTTCTCCTTCTCTGTCTAACTTACTTCACTCACTATGACAGTCCAGGTCTATCCATGTTGCTGCAGATGGCATTAATTCGTTCTTTTTAGTGGTTGAGTAATATTCTGTTACATAAGAGTTTTTTGTTTTGTTTTGGATTTAGGTAAGCCAAAAGGTTGTATGATCAAATGCTTTGAACTACTAATAAGTAATGGCATAAAAGTGATTATTGAGAAAACAGATATACTTCTATCCCTCTAGTTTGACATTAGTGAGAAAATTTTGGTGTCTTATAGTGCCTCTATCTTGTTGCCACAAGATGTCCATTGACATAGAAGCTTGGACTAGAGGAAATGAAAAGATCATTTCTCATGTCAGCACCTAGAGATCAGTCTTTTCCAGATGAAGATAAAAACTAAACAGATATTCTTCACAGAGCTAGAACAAATAATTTCACAATTTGTATGGAAATATAAAAAACCTCGAATAGCCAAAGCTATCTTGAGAAAGAAGAATGGAACTGGAGGAATCAGCCTACCTGACTTCAGGCTCTACTACAAAGCCACAGTCATCAAGACAGTATGGTACTGACACAAAGACAGAAATATAGATCAATGGAACAAAATAGAAAGCCCAGAGATAAATCCACGCACATATGGACACCTTATCTTTGACGAAGGAGGCAAGAATATACAATGGGTTAAAGACAATGTCTTTAACAAGTGGTGCTGGGAAATCTGGTCAACCACTTGTAAAAGAATGAAACTAGAACACTTGCTAACACCATACACAAAAATAAACTCAAAATGGATTAAAGATCTAAATGTAAGACCAGAAACTATAAAACTCCTAGAGGAGAACATAGGCAAAACACTCTCTAACATACATCACGGCAGGATCCTCTATGACCCACCTCCCATTGGAAATAAAAGCAAAAATAAACAAATGGGACCTAATTAAACTTAAAAGCTTCTGCACAACAAAGGAAACTATTAGCAAGGTGAAAAGACAGCCTTCAGAATGGAAGAAAATAATAGCAAATGAAGCAACTGACAAACAACTAATCTCAAAAATATACAAGCAACTCCTCCAGCTCAACTCCAGAAAAATAAATGACCCAATCAAAAAATGGGCCAAAGAACTAAATAG
>NW_011494738.1:4874076-4894300 GCF_000754665.1 Bison bison bison
GCATTTCTCCAAAGAAGACATACAGATGGCTAACAAACACATGAAAAGATGCTCAACATCACTCATTATCAGAGAAATGCAAATCAAAACCACTATGAGGTACCATTTCACGCCAGTCAGAATGGCTGTGACCCAAAATTCTACAAGCAATAAATGCTGGAGAGGGTGTGGAGAAAAGGGAACTCTCTTACACTGTTGGTGGGAATGCAAACTAGTACAGCCACTATGGAGAACAGTGTGGAGATTCCTTAAAAAACTGGAAATAGAACTGCCTTATGATCCAGCAATCCCACTGCTGGACATACACACTGAGGAAATCAGAAGGGAAAGAGACATGTGTACCCCAATGTTCATCGC
The DNA here is from genome assembly GCF_000754665.1 of Bison bison bison. Lineage (NCBI taxonomy): Eukaryota > Metazoa > Chordata > Mammalia > Artiodactyla > Bovidae > Bison > Bison bison. Next base: position 4,874,434 of record NW_011494738.1, read on the forward strand.
AGCACTGTTTATAATAGCCAGGACATGGAAGCAACCTAGATGTCCATCAGCAGATGAATGGACAAGAAATCTGTGGTATATATACACAATGGAGTATTACTCAGCCATTAAAAAAAAAATACATTTGAATCAGTTCTAATGAGATGGATGAAACTGGAGTCTATTATACAGAGTGAAGTAAGCCAGAAAGAAAAACACCAATACAGTATACTAACGCATGTATATGGAATTTAGAAAGATAGTAACAATAACCCTGTATATGAGACAGCAAAAGAGACACTGATGTATAAAACAGTCTTATGGACTCTGTGGGAGAGGGAGAGGGTGGGAAGATTTGGGAGAATGGCATTGAAACATGTATAATATCATGTATGAAACGAGTCGCCAGTCCAGGTTCGATGCACGATACTGGATGCTTGGGGCTGGTGCAGTGGCACCACCCAGAGGGATGGTATGGGGAGGGAGGAGGGAGGAGGGTTCAGGATGGGGAACACATGTATACCTTGGTGGATTCATTTCGATATTTGGCAAAACCAATACAATATTGTAAAGTTTAAAAAAAAAAACTAAACAGATACTCCCAACACATTAAAGGTTAATACTAAAATTCAGGGTTACCAACTGAAAATACAATTAAGAAAGAGTTAATAATTTACCATCATAGCAAACATAAGGAATATATTATAAATATGAGATTGAAGAGCCTTAGAAAGTTATGAAATGAAATCAACATAAATTGGGATTAATCTCAAGAAGATATAATTAGATTGTGATTGAGGTAAAGAAAACTTAAGTGTAATCAATATAATTGATTGTTGAAAGAGTATTTTTAAGAGAACAAGAATGAACTGAAATAAATTTTTAGCACCTTCCATATGAAAAGGATACCTACTTCATTGAGCTTAAGTGGATGACTGGTCCATTTAGGAGGTTTATACCTATCACAAAGATGGCTGCTTTGCAGTATTATATAGTTATTAATATCATTCTTCTGACTTAGGTTCTAGAGCATATCAGGCAAATTCAAATAACCTTAAATCTCACTATAGAATTTCTCTTTTATAGACAAAGATAGTCAGTCCATACAAGCAAACATTAATTCTTGTGATGAATCAATATTTGGAATTCATTCCTACATTATTCATTTTTATAATTGGTTAAAGTAAATCTGGAAATCCCTGGGCACACTGAAATAAATCAAATTTATATGCCTGAAAACCTAGAGACAAGATTCAAGGATGTGTTTAACACAAAGTAGTATCAACCTAGTCACTCTGTTTAGGTAGGGAGGACAATTTTCCTCAGGTTATACCTACTAGTTATTCAGCATGGCTATTCTACCTCAGGAAAGGTGGGCAAGAGATCAAGCAGGAAAGGATTAGAGAATTTAAAAGAGAAAAATGTTTAGTGAACTCATAATGTTTCCTAGAGTTACAATGTTGGGAAGAAAGAAAAGAAAATTAGTCACACAGTTGTGTCCAACTCTTTGCAATCCCATGGACTGTAGCCCACCAGGTTCCTCTGTCCTTGGAGTTCTCCAGGCAAGAGTATTGAAGTGGGTTGCCATTTCCTTCTCTAGGGGATCTTCCAGACCCATGAATCGAACCCGGGTCTCCTGCATTGCAGGCAGATTCTTTACCAACTGAGCTACTAGTCCTCACTTAAATTTGTCAGCACTGTGCCTGTCTTGTCACAAGCATATCTAGTAGAACTTAAATAACTTATTTTGAAAGATATAATACAAGACGACAGCCTGCCTGGCTCTTTGGGTAACATTGATCTCTCCCTATCTTTTGATGTTGAGAAGTGTGTCCACGTGTGGAATAGTGTGTGTATGTGCATATGGGCATGTGTATATGTGCATGGGTATGTGAGTGTGACTATATTTTATGATGAAATCTTTTGTACCATGGGACATAAAATAAGAAATTTATTTTATATCTTTACTTTAAATTTTATTATAAATTTATTTTAAACTTCTCCCTGTTAGAAGTCCAAAAAAAAAAAAAAAATGCACATTCCCTTATCCAAAGAGAATATATGTATGTGTGTGTATTTTTTAACTGCCTTTAAAATAAAACTATGCTCACTGGTTACAGGTAAGGAGCAGCCATGTGAAGGTACACAGAATTATCTAAGGGTTCATTTCTACTACAAATCTTGTCCAGAAAAATTATCCTAACACCCACATTTTCTAATAATGCACAATGATCTTAAATTGATTATTTTGTCCCTCTGATTAATTTATTAGCTCTCCTTTACTCAATTGTCTAACAGACATGGTTAGGTGAAACACTGTCTCCAGAGATCAAAGTAAGCATTCATTAGAGCAGAAAGAGTGGAGGGCATTGTCTCTTCATATAGCCCAGACTTATGGGACTGGGGTCAAACTTCAAGTTAATGCAGTTTGGTTTAATGGTCTTTGGAGAGTGATAAGAAGATTGTTTCAGAAAGACATATATTCCCGACCACAGTTTTCTACTCAGGTTATTCTTTTATCAGGTTCATAAAATGCTTCTGTGTTTATGACTCCACGTGTGTACAAATCTCACCTGATGAATTTTGAGGAGCTTGAATGGCAGTAGTAATTTATTTCCAAACCACCATCATGATGGTCAGACTCTTATGTGAATAAAAAATATTCATAAAGAAGCAATGACTCAAGAGATGCTAGTGGACTTAATTTTATGGCATATTTTTAGTTTGCTGAATAAGAGTGGAATAGTAAGTTAAAGAGATTCTGATTATTAGAAATTGAAACCATTATTTTAACTTAAAAATAACTCCCTTTGGGTCAGATTACATCTTTAGGCTTTAATTTTTTCATCGTTAAAATGACATTATATGTTAAACTTAACCCTAAAGTCAGTTTCATCTTGAAAATTATCTTATTATGTGATTGCTGAATGATCATCCTGTTAGAACTCATGAGATTTTGATCTTAATTACTAGGAATCCTAATTGGACAGATAAACATACTGTACATATCAAATAGTTTTTTATATTTCCAATTAATGAGACCTTATAAAATTTAAAATATTCTAAAGTGATATTTTTGAAATTGTGTATGAAAGAACCCTGCTTTATAAAATGGTTAGTTATAAGAATTCATTGAATGGTATATGGACCCATTTGCAAGTCCATAAGTGCATTTTATAATGCATATTATAAATGCATATTAATATGCATTTATTAATGCATATTAATGTAGCCCATTAATAAATGCATATTAATCATAGACTACTGTATTCATTCAGCTCCATTGTTGCTTTAAACTATCTACACATCTGGTACCATTGTGCAAGTACTAGACCCCACTTCAAAAAATAAAAACTCCAGAAGCTACTAGCTTTTTATTAATTCAGTTCCAAATTATATGTCTGATCTCTTCTACACATCAAATTCTATTTTGTTTCTTATTCCTCATCAAAGATTGTTTTTCTCACAATGAAACTGACTTCCTTACAAACACAGATTTTGTATGTGGCCACTGTACTTCTGTTTGCTTTAAACCACAATGCTGGACAATTTAATAAGTACTATGTCTATGGGCCATTGTTAGCACAATGACAACAGAACAGTAATTATTATGGGAGCAGGTGTTGTGGTATATTCATATATTATGTTTACAACTTATTGTCTGGGTTGTGAAACTAAACCATTAAGTGGAAAAAAGACTATATATAAACAGAATAAATTATGTATCGGATTATTTTTTACAAACCACATGATATATACATAACTTCCAAAATACAGTGAAATATAATAATGAAAATGTTCCAAGAGCTTGACATAAACTATTTTGATTTTGTGGGCCTAATTTAATGTACTTAATTCCTTCCATGTCTTTTATTCAATTTCTTTCCTATTTTCATTGGTGTAGTGACCCAGAACATGGAGGAGTTGGTTAATTCCAGAAGACTGCCCTTTCCCTACTCCTTTTCTATACAATCCCTGAACTCTGTGAGAAGTTTCTGATTCCAGAAGAAGGAGGGCATTGATAGATTCTGCACGTTCTTTTCCAAAGCAAGGAAACAGTAGCTCCTCTCACCCCTGTTATTTCTTCTTTCCTCACAGAAGTTAAGAACCAGTTATTTAATGACTTTATACTTGAGCCTGACTTATCATAGAGTTTTTGAGTTTGAGATTGGGGGTGGTCGGAGACACTGTTTACTCATTTATTGTAACCTACTAAACCAGAGGGACCTGCAACTAGATTTGGGGAACTAGTTCATATAATAGTAAATAATACCTTGATATTTGTAGTTGTCAGTGCTTTTTCTTAATTGATAAAGTCCTGTTCAATTTGAAATGGCATAAATGCAAAGGTTAAAATAGATAAAGAAATTACAAAAATGGGCAATACCAAAGAATGTTAAAACTACGAGACAATTGCACTCATTTCACATGCTAGCAAGGTAATGCTCAAAATCATTCAAGCTAGGCTTCAACAGTACATGAACTGAGAAATTCCAGATGTACAAGCTGTATTTAGAAAAGACAGAGAAACCAGAGATCAAATTGCCAACATCTGTTGGATCATAGAAAATGAAAGGGAATTCCAGAAAAAAAAATCTGCTTCACTGACTATGCTAAAGCCTTTCACTGTGCCGATCACACCTGTGGAAAATTCTGAAAGTGATGGGAATACTAGACCATCTAACCTGCCTCCTGAGGAACCTGTATGCATGCCAAGAAGCAGCAGTTAGAACCGGACATGGAACAATAGACTAGTTCCAAATCGGGAAAGGAGTACATCAAGACTGTATATTGTCACCCTGCTTGTTTAACTTATATGCAGAGTATATCATGCAAAATGCTGGGCTGGATGAATTAAAAGCTGAAATCAAGATTGCAAGGAGAAATATCAAAAACCTCAGATATGCAGATGACACCACCCTTATGACAAAAAGCAAAGAACTAAAGAGCCTCTTGATGAAGGTGAAAGAGGAGTCTGAAAAAGCTGGCTTAAAACTCAACATTCCCAAAACGAAGATCATGGCCTCCAGTCCCATCACTTCATGGCAAATAGATGGAGGAAAATTGAAAACAGTGAGAGACTAAAGTCTTTTGCTCCAAAATCACTGTGGATCATGATTGCAGCCATGAAATTAAAAGACACTTGCTCCTTGGAAGAAAAGCTATGACAACCTAGACAGCATATTAAAGAGCAGAGACATCACTTTGGTGACAAAGGCTCATACAATCAAAGCTATTGTTTTTCCAGCAGTCATGTATGGATGTGAGAGTTGGACCATAAAGAAGGCTGAGCACCAAAGAACTGATACTTTTGAACTGTGGTGCTGGAGAAGACTTTTGAGAGTCCCTTGGACAGCAGTGAGATTAAACCAGTCAATCTTAAAGAAAATTAACCCTGAATATTCATTGGAATGACTGATGCTAAAGCTGAAGCTCCAGTGTTTGGGCCACCTATGCAAACAGTCACATCAGGGTTTTTTCATAAGACCTTGATGCTGGGAAAGATTGGGGTCAGGAGGAAAAGGAGATGACAGAGGATGAGATGGTTGGATGTCATCATTGAATCAATGGACATGAGCTTGAACAAATTCCAAGAGATAGAGAAGGGCAGGGAAGCCTGGCATGCTGCAGTCCACATGGTCATGACTGAGCAACTGAACAAAGATAGAGATGAAGAAGAAAAAGAGGCTCAGAAGCTGCATGAAGATTGGAGAGATCACCAACACAAATTTATTAAAATTTATGAAAATACTCTAAAATTACAGCTTCCCTGGTGGCTCAGAGGGTAAAGCATCTGTCTGCAATGCAGGAGACCTGAGTTCAATCCCTAAGTCAGGAAGATCCCCTGGAGAAGAAAATGGCAACCCACTTCAGTACTCTTGCCTGGAAAATCCCATGGACAGAGAAGCCTGGTAGACTACAGTCAATGGGATCACAAACAGTTGGACACGACTGAGCTACTTCACTTCACTTCTTCTTCATTAAGAGAGATAATAAATATATATGGATTGTCTACAAAGTATGTGGAAATACAGTGATATGGTTCATTTTTTGATGAAATGTTTCTTCTGATTGATTTTATGTTCACATATTGTGAACTAGCTGGAACATATTAACTGGCATCCCAGCAAAATTGATGCCATTGTCTTTTCATTTTTATTCTTCTGCTTTCACTTCCTAAGTGTACCTTATCTCCTCCATCTCCACCTCACTGCCTTTCAAAAGATCTTTGTTATGCAAAGTGTGTCTTGTAAAGCCTTACCTGAGAAATGTTTTAAAATGTTGAATCCAGGCCCCTCCTCAAAGCTACTGAATTGGAGCACATTTTAAAACCATCCCAGATAAGAAGTATTACAATAGATAACAGTGCAATGCCGCTATTTATCATTTTACTATTCCCATTTGCCTGGAAACGGGAGCAATGAATCTTGCTGCAAATGAAAGCCAGTTAAGAAAAGGTAGAGAGACAAAACATGGGGCATTTTTGTTTGTTTGTTTTCTTCTTTAATAATTTTCCCATGTTTTTAGTTATCTGATTAATCTTGGTCTGAAGATGATGGTGATGATGATGATGATGATGATTTTTTTTTTTTGCTTTTTTATTTATTTATTTTATTTTATTTCGTTTTTAAACTTTACATAATTGTATTAGTTTTGCCAAATATCAAAATGAATCTGCCACAGGTATACATGTGTTCCCCATCCTGAACCCTCCTCCCTCCTCCCTCCCCATACCATCCCTCTGGGTCTTCCCAGTGCACTAGCCCCAAGCATCCAGTATCGTGCATCGAACCTGGACTGGCAACTCATTTCTTACATAATATTTTACATGTTTCAATGCCATTCTCCCAAATCTTCCCACCCTCTCCCTCTCCCACAGAGTCCATAAGACTGTTCTATACATCAGTGTGATGATTTTTAACCAGTTATTGGCTGTTCTCCTTGGGGGAGATTTTCTTTGGAAAATAGACTGATTAGATGCCAGGAGTCTGGTTAAACCATGTCTATCAGTGGGCTATGAAGTAAATGAGATGTTGTTGTCCTTAAAATATTGCCTGATGGGTCATGTAGGAAATGTAATAACATTTCACATGAATTTGTCAGGTAAGTGTATGCGCCTCGGTTTTTGTCTCTTCCAACAAAGATTTGGAGTGACGGACATTAAAGCACCCTCGGCATGTCACAGCTATTGGGTCTTAGACAGACTGTGTTATAGCTCTCAGGTCTTGAACAGATCGTGTTACAGACCTGAGACAGCTCTATTTTATTTAGAAGACAGCAGGAAAATCCATCTTTGAGGTGTGAGGCATGTCAATCCAAAGACATGAAGAAAAGACTGCCCCAGCGCACGGTGGGGGGAGAGGGGCGGGGGGGAGCCCTTTGGCTCCTCTTTTTATATGTTTTTGTCTTCCCCCTGGGCCTGCCTATGCAAATTGGGCTTAGTCAGGAGTGCTATTCTACCTGAAGTCCTCACTCTAGTCCTCGGACCTTCCTTTGATCTTTCTCTGTTCTATTTTCGTGGGCTTTTCTCTTCCTTGTCTTTTAGCCACCACCATTTTGGACTCCTATTCCCTATTCTAACTACCTAACAAATTGAACTACAATGAAACAGTAACTGCACTAAAAAAACACTTTAAATATCACAGTTAGAATGGGGCTTTCATTTGTCTGTGGAGAGGCCTTAAACAATTCTATGTAGAGAGGTTTCCTAATATATTTAAATATTTGGAAATAAAATGGTTTTGAATTAGGTATGTCTAAAAACAGGAAAATTAGTTCAGAGTATTTTACAACATGGACATAATTTTGAGGAAACTCCGGGAGGTAATGGAGGACAGAAAAGACTGGCATGAAGCAGTCCATGGGGTCGCAAAGAATTGGACTTGACTTAGTGACTGAACAACAAATATTACAGTATGCCAAGCTAGAGGTGATAAAAAATCAAGTTAGCAAAGTAAATAAGGAAGTAAAATGGAATATTGAAATCTTAAATGCCACTTGTAGGCATCAGTGGTAAAGAAGACTCTGACTTTATTTTGGAACACTTTAACAATGATAGGCCTGGAGGAGGGCATGACACTTCACTCCAGTATTCTTGCCTGGAGAATTCCCAAGGACAGAGGAGCCTGGCAGGCTATAGTCTATGTGTTGCAAAGAGTCGGACATGACTGAGCAACTAATCACAACAATGATAGGGCAATAATAGTGTTTTTAGGAGAACTGGAGGGGGCCAGTGAAGTTTTATGAGGCAGAGAATTTGTTCAGTCCTTGTTAGGTTTTGTATTTTTCCATGATTAAGGAGGTACAAATGCCTCATAGGACGGAAGCTAAAATACAATAATAGGTATTAAGGGAATTATCTATATTGAACTATTATTTGAAGAAGATAAGACAATTTAGTATGCATGTGTGCATGCTCAGTCACTTCAGTTGTGTCTGACTTTTTGCAACCCTATGGATGGTAGCCCTCCAGGTTCCTCTATCCATGGGATTTCCCAGACAAGAATACTGGAGTGTATTGCCATGCCCTCCTCCAGGGGATCTACCCAAACCTAATTTAGTTTAGAGAGACGAAGAGGAGGGAAAGGGAAAGAAGGGAAATGGTGTAGAAGGGAAGGGAAAGAAAAAATGAAGGGAAAAGAAGGGAAAAGAAAGGGAATAGAAAAATATGGAAGAAGAAGGATGAAAAGACCTGAGTGGAAGTGATGATACGCAGGAGATAAAAATCTTGAGGACATAAAAGTTTGGTGAGTATGAAAAAGAGAATGGCTAGAAAGAATGCAGGGTTTTTTATCCTTCTGACAATTTGAATAGTATTGAGAGGGTAACAGGCAGGAAGGCCAGGGGTCTCCAAATAGAGGAAACAGCCTTCAAGTGTCAGACATTTTTATCTCTCTTAAGCTGCAGGAGGAAACAAACTAGCAATATTTTTTTTTCCTTCTCTATACAAATTTAAAAGAATGTTTCTCTTAAAATATTGTGTTGCCATAATGACACCTGGTTTCACCTGAAGTTAACTATTCTCAAACCTTGAGATAACCAATGCATTTTTCTTATGGAAATGTTTGTCTTAAGCTATGCTAATGTACTATGCATTTACCCTAAACTCTGTCTTCAAGTCGGTTCGCCTAATAGCTCAGAACCTACTTGACAAACCAGTATGTTATACTCAGATATTGTTTCCCTAATCTATGTAAATGAAAGTATTTGTATGGTAATCTGTCCTACAAGGTTCAAGTTAATCATTTTATGGCCCAGGTTGAACCATTCGGTGCCAAAATTATCCCAAAATGCATCTTATTGGTGAGAGGCCTGGTGCCATTCTGAGTTTTAAGACATTCCTTTCTTTCATTAATAGGCTGTTAGTGACTATATATGGAGAAGGAAATGGCAACCCACTCCAGTGTTCTTGCCTGGAGAATCCCATGGACGGAGAAGCCTGGTAGGCTGCAGTCCATGGGGTCATACAGAGTCGGACACGACTGAAGCAACTTAGCAGCAGCAGCAGCAGCAGTGACTATATAACATCCAGCTGAAGACTAGCAGGGGGGTACTGTTTCTGCCCCCTTCTGATGCCTATGTCAGAAGCGTTCTCTATCTCCTTTATACTTTAAAAAAAAACTTTATTACACAAAAGCTCTGAATGATCAAGCCTCGTCGCTGGCCTCGGATTGAATTCTTCTCCTCCGGAGGCCAAGAATCCCATCTGTCTTTTCGTTCAGCAACAACCTTTCAGTATCAAGGCAAAGTGTCATAGTGAACATGAGAGGAGAAAAATTGTATAAAAGCAGAGCAGTAAAAATATGAAGGTGTCAAATATTGTCAACAGATTAGGAGTGATAAGGACAGAGAAAGACCTCAGGATTAGGGGAATTTAGCCACTCCGAACAGCGCTGATTTGGAGAATGATAATGGAAGAAGATAGACAATTGGGCACAATGAGAGAATCAACTGTGATTATTTAGAAGAAGTGAGGAAGAGTGAATTTAGGCTGGAAAAATAGGGTAGACAAAGGAAGCAGAACATTTAATATATAACATGTGAAGAGCAGAGTGGCAGACAAGAATTTGGGAAGGATGAGGACCTTTGAGACAAAACATGTCTTCAATAATTTCAGGTCTCAACATTGCAAAACAGGTATATAATAAATATCAAAATATTTTAACTACTTGCATGCCTTCTTCCTCTTCCCATATTAATGACATAGCATAGCCTCCACATTTATTGCTTGCGTTATTGCAGTATATTTATCCCTATCTTCATTCTCTCTCTCTCTCTTTTTTTTTTCAGTCTTTTCTCTACCAATGATTTACATTATGGAGCATTTTGCATAACCTTGTGGATTTTTTCTTTATCAAATTTGTGAGTGAGGCCAAGTGTGCTAGATGTTTGCAATCCTGTTCAGCTAATTATCCTGTAAACTTCATTTTTTTTTTTTTTCAAATGTCCAGGAAGGCCAAAACATTACAAATATTCTGGTTATAGAATGTAATAATATGAAAAAATGATATTACAAGAAGTTATATGAAAAGCGCAGTAGTTTACAGAATTAATTTTGAATAGGGAAACTTGTAGAATAAAAGACATTGTGTTAAAATTAATTTTCTGTGTATTCATCCTGTCTCTTTGGTGTATCGTGGAATCTCTAACTTTTAATTGGAAAAAACATCAGTGCAGAAGTTGAATTAGTATAAATTTGATAAAACTGGTTGCAAATATGTAACAATGCAAGTTTTCAAACTCCTTTTAACAGATTTTTATGAAGTGTTATAAATCAATGGAGATACATAAAAATAAGGAATTCCATGAACTTCAGGTAAATGTTTGTTTTAACTATAGTACGTGTTATTGAACTCTTATTTGTTTTTGGAAATTGTAGGGAGATAATAAGCAAAATGATATGTAAAAATTTAATATTGAAGATTTTGATTTGGTTTAGTCCCATTTGTTTTCTTTCCCTGATATTATCCTCAAATATATATTTGAGATATCTGTGTAGTTGCTAAATCATGTCCAGCTCTTTACGACCCCATGGACTATAGCCTGCCAGGCTCCCCTGTCCATGGGATTTTCCAAGCAAGAATACTGGAGTGGATTGCCATTTCCTCCTCCAGGGGATCATCCTGACCCAATTGAGGTATAGGTAGAGGTATATATCCATACCTCTCCTATGGATTCTTTTATTCTTGCTTTTCTTCCTGGTGCATCCTTTATTTTTTATTGCTTAGAGAAAAATATAATCACTAAGGCCTTTTTAAGTATTAAAAAAAAAAAAAAAAAGCCTTGACATGGGGTAGGCTTTTTAGGACAGGCTGTATTATTTGTGATGTATCATCACCCCAACCCATGCCATTAATAGAAGAGGGATTTATTTTGATAACATGATTATTTATAAATGAATACTATCTCATTTGGTAGTATATCATACTTATTTTCTTCACTGTAAAATTATGTTTTTGCTGCTGTTGGCATGATGTTTGGTTTTTACTTCATTGTCTAATACATTTCTGATCTTTTATTTTCTTATTTATTGAGCACATGCTACATACCAGGAATATGTGAGATATAATCTATATAATACGGAAACAAAAAGTCATATCTCTCCCCACTTGGGACTTGCTTTCTAGCAGGAAAGAGAGAGAATAAGTAAATAAGTGGGTTAAAATATTTTTAAATGGTCATCATTGCTGTGGAGAAAAATAAGAGGAAATGGCAGAGACTCAGTAAGAGGAATTTAATATAAGTTGACTAAGGAGAGTCTTGTTAATATAATGTAATTAGGAGGAAATGAAGGAGAAATTCTTTCAATATTAGGCCGAGGGAGTAACAAGTCTAAAGGTCCTGAAACAGGAAGTTTCTTGGCATTAAAAACAAAACAAACAAACAAGCAAAAAAAACTTGAGGAGGTGAGAATGACTGGAGCAAAGTAGGTAGGTGAGAAAGAAAGTTGGAGAATTGCAGGTGTCAGGGATTGGATAATTTGAAACCATTGTAAGTACTTTAAGTTAATGTTCTTTGTGAGATGGGAAAGCAGAGAAAGATTTGGGACAGAGTGCCATAATCTTATCTATATTTTAAAACAATCACTCTGACTTTTGTTTTGAGAATACTCTTCAAGCTAGAGCGTAAGTAAGGAGACCAGCTATATGAATATACCAACATATATTTTAAGAATGTTCTCTATCTATGTAAGGTATAGTTCTATAAGTGACTGATTTGATTTCATTTTCTTGGGCTGCAAAATCACTGCAGACAGTGATTGAAGCCATGAAATTAAAAGGTGCTTGCTCCTTGGAAGGGAAGCTATGACAACCCTAGACATCATATTAAAAAGCATATTAAAAGCACTGGGATGACCCAGAGGGATGGTATGGGGAGGGAGGAGGGAGGAGGGTTCGGAAAAAAAAAAAAAGAATGAAATTGAGGCATGTTCAACATGGGTGAACCTGACTACATGATGCTAAGTAAACCAATCACAAAAGGACAAATAGCGTGGGGTTCCATTGTATGGGGATCCTAGAATAGCCAAATCCATGGGGACAGAAAGTATAATGGAGATTACCAGGGACAGAAGGGTGGGGAGAATAGGGAGTTATAGTTTACTGGGGATTGAGTTCCTGTTTGGAATGATGAAAAAATTCTGGAGATGGATAGTGGTGATGGTTGTACCACAATATGAGTGTGATTAGTACCGCAGAATTGTGTATTTTTAAATGGTGTAAGTAGCCTTTTAAAAGCTTGTTTCTGGAGCCATTGTATCTTTAAGCAAGGTGTTTTGGTTTCTTGTGGAGCTGCAGAGTCACTGTTAGGAATATCAGTGATCAAAAAATAAATAAATAAATAAAAATAAAAAATAAAAATAAAAAGCATAGACATCACTTTACTGACAAAAGTCTGTATAGTGAAAGCTATGGTTTTTCCAATAGTCATGTACAGATGTGAGAGTTGGTCCATAAAGAAGAACAAAAGGCAAAGAATTGATGCTTTCAAATTGGAGAAGTGCTTTCAAACTGGAGAAGACTCTTGAGAGTCCCTTGGACTGCAAGGAGATGAAACCAGTCAGTTCTAAAGGAAATCAACCCTGAATATTTATTGGAAGGACTGTTGTTGAAGTTGAAGCTTCAGTACTTCAGCCGAGGTGACTCACTGGAAAAGAATCTGATGCTAGGAAAGATTGAAGACAAAAAAAGAACTTATCTACCTATTCAATGGATATGGATTTGAGCAAACTCCAGGAGACAGTGGAGGACAGAGGAGCATGGTATGCTACAGTCCATGAGGTCACAAAGAATCACACATGACCTAGGGACTGAACAACAGCAACAAAGTAGAGTAAAATAGGTACACTGTCTACTTTCTTGAAGGTTATAATCTAACAGGTAAGTTGCTTTAGAGCTTATATTCATTGTTTTTTATATTTTTTTCTTTTCCTTTTCAGCTAGATTTTGTATCATTTTAAAATTGGATTAGTATCCAATTATGTACATTTGAATTTGTTCATTTACTCATTCATTCACAGAGCAATCAAAAGCCTGCATGCCATGTTCTGAGATAATATCTCTCAGATAAGCTACATATTGCTGGCACTGAGTGACTGTTCAACAAAGTCTTCAAGAGTTGAATTGAGTTGAGTATTGGGAGTAATAAAAAGTTGGGAAGATGACTAAAGGGTGAAGAAAAAGTATGATAAGATGTAGTTGGTATGCAGGCAAATTAGGTTCTCTGTGTTGGAGCTGCTGAATTTAATGGCTTTTTGGAGATCATTGATAAGCTTCTGTATTCTTGGTGTACTTTAGTAACCTCAATTGTCAAGGCAGAACAGTAATGCATGCTGACCTTTCAGAGATGTAAGAGAAGGAGCATGCAAATGATTGTACACAAATGATTAAGCTGAGATTGATCCAATATAAATGCTAACTAGAAAAGGAGACAATTCACTTCATGCTATAATTTCAATGCAGAAGGAAACATCAGACCATTGATTACCCTTCTCATATATGAAAAACACATGAAAATGCATTCAGCATTCACAACTATAGTAAATATTTGTTCAGAGCTCTTGTTAGTACCAGGTTTTCTTTAAAAACCAGATGTTTCTTCTTCTTCTTCTTTTTTTTTTATATGGTCATGAAGCAAATAAGAAATGTGAGCTATCATCTTATAATTTTCTAGGAATAATATGGAGAGGTGGACTTACTGATATATCACTTAAAACAGTCTCTTCTCCCCTGATCATTCAAATGGAAGGGAAAATATCACTGTTAAAGAGTGAAAACCTTTAAATTTTTATTTGTCATATTTATCTGTAAAGGTCTTATGAATTATAAAATCTACTCACTTAAATTATGAACCTCAGATAAAATGTTTAGCAGCAATTTTTACTCTTTACCCCAAATTTATATCATCAATAAAAATTAGGTAGTGATTGATTACTTTATGAAAAATATTCCAATTTGCATTTTATTTACCTATATATTGCTATAGATATTAACTTTGGTGTAGACTCCTTATTTCTACATTATTTTTAGGTAAAGTAGACCTGATAACAGAGATCCTGATGGAATAAGACAGAGGGTTTACTTATGGAAAAATGTTACATTGGATTATTCTTCAACAATGATCATTTTGTTTGATACCACATAAATTTGGGAGAAAACTCTATAATTATCCATGTATTTTCCTAACTTTGAATTTCATAGATTTGCTTTCACTTCTTTTTAATGTTTTAATAGATGCAATTATACAAAATAGATTCTTTTGTATGCCTTCAATCACAACATTGTATTTGTGAGATTCATAATGTTTCATGAAGTAGTTCAGTCATTTTTATTGGGATAGTCTAATCTATTAAATAAAGAGCTTCCGTCGTGGCTCAGATGGTAGAGAATTCACCTGCAATGCAGGATACCTGGGTTGGGAAGATCCTCAGGAGAAGAAAATGGCTACTCACTCCAGTATTCTTGCTTGAAGAATCCCATGAACAGAGGAGCTTGGTGGGCCATGGTCCATGTGGTTGCAAAGTGTCAGACACGACTTAGCAACTAAGTAACAACAACGCAATAATAACCAAACATTTTTCAGAGTGTTTCCAACAGAACATAAGCGTTCTAATTAAGGTACATTGTCACCAACAATTGTATTTTATTTTTTCTTCAACCATTCTGATGGAGGTGATTTTGCATTTATTTAAGTTATAGTGAGAATTTTAGTTTAAATTTAGGTTAGATTATGTTGATCAATTTTTGTTGTCTTGACATCTTAAAAATACTGTTGTCTTCTGATCCATGTGCAAGTATAACTGGGTGTTTAGCTCTTTAATTTCTCATTGCAATATTTTATAGTTTTCCATGTCCATCTTTTTACAGCTTTTTCCATGCATAGTTAATATCTAAGAATGTTAGTGCATATTGTACTTTTTAATATTTTACTTTTGAAATGCTTCTTGCTGGTAGATAGAAATAGAGTTGATTTTTATATTAATTTTATAACCTAATCCCTAGCTAAGTCCACTTATCAGTTCTAATAGCTTAGAAATAAGGTAGTTTTGATTTCAGTCTTAAGATTTTTACCTTGTTTCCATGCCTTATCACACTAGCTAAAAGTACAATGTTGAATGGAAGTGGTGAGAACAGATGCTCTATCTCCCTGTGTGATGTAAGTTATAGGTTTTTCTTAGATCAGTTAGTCAGTTCAGTCACTCAGTCATTTCAGACTCTTTGCAACCTCATGGACTTCAGCATGCCAGGCTTCCCTGTTCATCACCAACTCCCAGAGCTTGCTCAAACTCATGTCCATTGAGTTGATGATGCTATCCAACCATCTCACCCTCTTTTGTCCCCTTCTCCTCCTGTCTTCAATCTTTCCCAGCATCAGGGTCTTTTCCAATAAGAAAGTTATTTGCATCAGGTGGCCAAAATATTGGAGCTTCAGCTTCAGCACCAGTCCTTCCAATGAATATTTAGGATTGACTTCCTTTAGAATTGACTGCTTTGATCTCCTTGCTGTCCAAGGGACTCTCAAGAGTCTTCTCCAAGACCACAGTTCAAAACCATCAATTCTTCAGTGCTCAGTTTTCTTCATGGTCCAACTATCACATCCATACATAACTAATGGAAAAACCATTTACTTAAATATACTTTATGATTTTAGGAAGCATTCTTATATTTTTAATTTGCTGAGATTTTAACAGGAATGGATATTAAATTTGTTGTCACAGTTTGTGTATCTCTTGATAGGATCACATGATCTTTTTTTTTTTCATTCAATTAATATTGAAAATTATATTGATTTTTTAGATGTTATCCCAACCTTTATTCTTGAGACAAATTTCACTTCTTGTTTTAGATTATTGGATTTATTATTAATACAAGATATTTTCTGTCCTTTACCTTTTGTAATTTCTTTGCCTGCATTTTGGAATCAGAGTAATGTTGACCAATCCTGTCATCTTTTGTTTATAATCTGATTTTTATCCCTTTAGAGTATGTTTTAAATTTCACATATTTTATTTATCAGTTATTGAATGTCCATTTGATTTCCCCAGATTAATTTGTTGATTTACTATCATTCTAACTGCTCTGTAAAGCTTTGAGTATTTTCCTGGATATACTTACTGTGTGCTTAGTTGTTCAGTCATATCTGACTCTCTTGAGATCCCATGGATTGTAGCGCACCAGACTCCTCTGCACGTGGAATTTTTCAGGCAAGAATATCGGAGTGGGTGGTCATTTCCTTCTCAGGGGATCTTCCTGGCCTAGGGGTCAAATCTGAGTCTCCTGTACTGCAGGCAGATTCTTTGCCGCTGAGCCGCAAGAGAAGCCCCTTCCTGGATACATTAATGATATTATTTTACAACCCTTTTCAACTAATTCCACTTTCTAAATTTCCTATAAATCAGTTTCTCTCTTCTAATTATCATTTGTGAATTCATTTTTTTTAATTCTTGGGTAGACCTCTCAAATTTTTATTGAATAGTGGATGCTGTGCATGTACATTTTAGGGAGCCCTGATGATGTTATATTCCTTCTGAGGTTCTTCCTTTCCTTCAATGTCTGATAATGTTAATCAAGATGATGCCGATTGCCGTCTTGATAAGACTATCTCTGTTTCATCTTCCCCTCCCCCAGGGTTTCAAACCATTATCTTTTACGACATATTCTTGGCAGGTTTCAATTTAAATATTTTACTCAGGACATTGTTTAAAATAATACCATACACATTAGGGATTTGTCACTTATGTTTTTCATCTCTCAATCTACACCGACTCAGAATGTGGCTATGCCCTGTAAAAACTCATAGTTAAATTCTAGATGATATCCAAGTTTATGATACATTTTATTTTGGTTTCTATGGCTGTGGACCTCTCTCACTGGAATTAAGTAAGAATTCTCAGATGATTGCTTCTGCCCTGAATCAGCAAATATTGCTAAGATAAAAGTGACTGAAGTGATCTCAAGTTTTGAGGCCTTCTCCTTCTCTGTAACTTCTTTGGATCTTGCTGCTTCATTGGCTTACTACAAGTTTTAAATTAATATTTTTCCCTGTGACTTAATTTTTTAAAACGATTTTTTTCTGGAAAAAAAAAAAACAACCCACTATTATAAGCTCCAAACTACAAACTGTTAACTAAATGCAGAACACTCTGGTCTCCTTGTGAAAAGTTCCATCAGCATTTGAGCAGTTTTTAGTTTTCTGGCACAGCAGTATATTCTAGGAGTTTAAATTATGTTTTGTCTTCCCCAAACTTTGAATCATCTACTTTTCCAAGACACCTAAGTTTCAATAAAAATTAAAGGATAAGCAAGCTTCTCTTGGTGTAAGAAAGTGAACAATTTGTTTGAGTTTGCCTACGTTGATTTTAATGTGTTTTGAATGAAAAAACAAGATGGATATATCCAGGAAGTCAGAAAGGTCTAAATGTTTGATAGATGTAAATATTAAATATAAATATTTGGGAGTATTAAATGCCGTGGATATAGAATTGAATCATCCTATATAGTATGTTCAGAATAAACAGAGAAGATAGAGAGTGGGACCCTGTAGAACACTTAATATTTGTCACTTCTTAAATGCAAGTCTATATGACTCTTATGAACTAGTCAAAACATCGTTATAGTCTAATGCTTAAGAAACCAGTAGCACTTTTTAAATTTATTGAATTTGTGTAAATTTACTACAGATAAGTCAGTGTCTTATTATAGTTTATATACATCGCTTATGCATATCTCGGAGGGGAATTTTTAATAAGAAATGTAAGTGAACACCACCCTAAGGACACTAAATAAACTTCTTGACTCATAAATATATATGTATATTCCAAAGTGTCAAAAGAGCTCTCATTGGTAACTACTGAGTGTTAACATATTATAGCCAATGGACATGTCTTTCAATAAATGAAAATTATGAAGATTAACATGCTTTATGTATAAGTTCTGTTCAGGCACATCATATTACCATTTGCAGTAACTGTTGCTGCTGCTGCTGCTGCTCTAAGTCGCTTCAGTCCTGTCTGACTCTCTGGGACCCCATAGACGGCAGCCCACGAGGCTCCTTTGCCCATGGGATTTTCCAGACAAGAGTACTGAAGTGGGTTGCCATTGCCTTCTCTGTTGCAGTAACTACATATTGCCAATTGCCTATTTTTGATTCCTTTTATCAAACTATGTCATATGCATTGTACTCTCACTTTAATGAAAAAATAAATACTATGTTCAGTTCAGTTCAGTCACTCAGTCGTGTCCGACTCTTTGCGACCTCATGAACCGCAGCACTCCAGGCCTCGATGTCCATCACCAACTCCCAGAGTCTACCCAAACCCATGTCCATCGAATCGGTGATGCCATCCAACCATCACATCCTCTGTCATCCCTTTCTCCTCACCAATCTAGGACAAGACAGAGCCTTGACTGACTCTAATTCATTGCTTTTCCCATTACACATTAACTGGAAAAATAAACCCTCCATGCCCTTTTATTAAGGAGACTATAACATAAGCAGAACCTGTGAAATCAGAATGTGGCAAAGAAGGGAATTCTTGGAAAGATTTCTCTTTGGATTAGTTTTTCAAATGTCATAGCTTAATGATCTTCATAGAATAATTGCTAATATCATGCAGTTAACTGCTGTGCCCTTTAAAATTACTCTTTAACTTTCACCTTCCAATAACAAACTCTACAGAAAGAAGTCAACACTACACTCAGCCCTCATCTCAGGAGTGGAGAGTTTGGCTCCCACTTGGGAACAAAGAATAAACATAAGTCAGTTGGAATTCCATATGGAAAACTTGCCCATTCTCCAACATTTATTAATTTATTCAGTCATTATTTTATAAAACTACTCTATTTTGTTGCTCAGATTGTTCCTACTTCTGCCATTAGGAGCTCTCTCATTCATCTGTGTTCCACTGACATATTCTATCAATATGAGTTTTGTTCTTTTTAGGTACTTTCTTACTTTCTTGACACTACAAGATGCTTTGTGTTCATCTCATGTATTTCCTGCCCTAGGAGTAGAACCAGACATTTTCCCAAGAAGGGTTAGATCCTTATATTGTAGAATGATTTTAGAAATCAAACAATGGGTGCTATATATGTTCACATTGATTAGAGTATTGTTACTTTAGGCCTAGTTAACAAAGCAAAGAAAAAATAGGTATGTATAATAATCCTTATGTACACACATGTATATGCGGGGAGAAATATCAATAACCTCAGATATGCAGATGACACCACCCTTATGGCAGAAAGTGAAGAAGAACTAAAGAGCCTCTTGATGAAAGTGAAAGAGGAGAGTGAAGAAGTTGACTTAAAGCTCAACATTCAGAAAACTAAGATCATGGCATCTGGTCCCATCACTTCATGGAAAATAGATTGGGAAACAGTGGAAACAG
>NW_011494738.1:4894400-4896369 GCF_000754665.1 Bison bison bison
ATCCAGCTTGAACATCTGAAAGTTCATGGTTCATGTATTGCTGGAGCCTGGCTTGGAGAATTTAAAGCATTACTTTACTAGTGTGTGAGATGAGTGCAATTTTGTGGTAGTTTGAGCATTCTTTGGCATTGCCTTTCTTTGGGGTTGGAATGAAAACTGAACTTTTCCAGTCCTGTGGCCACTGCTGAGTTTTCCAGATTTGCTGGAATATTGAGTACAGCACTTTCACAGCATCATCTTTCAGGATTTGAAATAGCTCAACTGGAATTCCATCACCTCCACTAGCTTTGTTCATAGTAATGCTACCTAAGGCCCACTTGACTTCACATTCCATGATGTCTGGCTCTAGGTCAGTGATCACACCATCGTGATTATCTGGGTCATGAAGATCTTTTGTGTACAGTTCTTTTGTGTATTCTTGCCACTTCTCCTTAATATCTTCTGCTTCTGTTAGGTCCCTACCAGTTTTGTCCTTTATTGAGCCCATCTTTGCATGAAATGTTCCCTTGGTATCTCTAATGATCTTGAAGAGATCTCTAGTCTTTCCCGTTCTATTGTTTAACTCTTTCTTTGCATTGATCACTGAGGAAGCCTTTCTTATGTCTCCTTGCTATTCTTTGGAAGTCTGCATTCAAATAGGTATATCTTTCCTTTTCTCCTTTGCTTTTCCCTTCCCTTCTTTTCACAGCTATTTGTAAGGCCTCTTCAGACAGCCATTTTGCTTTTTTGTATTTCTTTTTCTTGGGGATGATCTTGATTCCTGTCTCCTGTACAATATCACGAACCTCCATCCATAGCTTATATATTACCAGAAGATCATTCTAGTCTTCTGCCTTGCACTCTGTCAGCTCCGAATCTAACAGTGAGAAACATGGCCTCCAACATTCACCATTTATTTACTTAATAGTATCAATTCTATGATATCAGAAATGTTAACCCAAGTGGGAAGCAGTTTTATTAACTAAAGTACAGTGCTTACATTCAATTTACTTTGTCTTTACTCTTATGTATTTCACTCATTTCCAAAGTTAGGCTAACAAAGTTAGGTTAACACTTTTTCCACCTGCCTCCCTAGATACTCTTTTCAGGGTCTATATTTTTTTTTTTTCGTGGAATCTTTCAATTTTTCTAATTATATATTTTAAAATGTTCATTTATAAAAGTACAACTAATAGCTTTCTGAAAATAATATATTCTCTTGAGAAGCAAATTAATTACCCCTAGGTAAATATAATATGTATAGAAATCACATTTTATACTCTTTCTTTGGTTAACCCAGAGCCCACATCTATAATAGCTGTATATTCAAAATACTTAAGGGAATACTGAAACATTTTCATTGAAATTTAAATCATAAATTTTATTTCTTTTATTTTAAAATATTTTCTCAATATCATTTCCAAACTATTACCCTAACCTATCCCTTACTTTTCTGACCAGTTTGAAGGTTTTCTGAAATATATAGTATACTGTTCTGGTGATTGAATTTATGGAAATGTTGTATTTGGGGGACCAAAGGGCTATGAATGGAAAGTTAGAAAATAATTCAAATAGAAATAATATATAAGAGAATGAAAAATAAGAGGCATGTGATCACTTGGTCCCAGTGGCTGTGGTAGAGAGTATGCTAAATAGTTCTCTCTACCAAATAAGTATCCTTCCATGCATTATCTGACAGCAACCCAACAGAAATGGGATGGAGAAAGATAGTGGATTAACTGAAATAAATAAGGTTTTCATCAATTACAGATCAGTTTCATGAAAAACAGAAAAGAAAAAATTATTTCTGTCCTCAACTTTATTAGTTTGAGAAAAGAAAAATGGAAGGAGGTTGTCTGAATCTGAAAGTATACTTTCCATTCATTTAAAAATATTTCCTTTTTGTGTGTTTTAAAAGTAATTGTCAAAGGCTTTCTCTGCATCTATTGAGATAATCATATGGTTTTTATTTTTCAATTTGTTAATGTGG
>NW_011494738.1:4896469-4897841 GCF_000754665.1 Bison bison bison
GAAGTTGACTTAAAGCTCAACATTCAGAAAACTAAGATCATGGCATCTGGTCCCATCACTTCATGGAAAATAGATTGGGAAACAGTGGAAACAGTGGCTGATTTTATTTTTCTGGGCTCAAAGATTGACTATATGTATATATATTGTATACTATATTGTATATACATACATATACATTCTATATATAGCCATTTGTATCCTTATTAGAGTAAGCATGAATTTATACTGATGTTTCCAAAATTACTTTGCTTCAGTTCAGTTCATTCACTCAGGCATGTCTGACTCTTTGCAACCCCATAAAGTGCAGCACACCAGGCCTCCCTGTCCATTACCAACTCCCAGAGTTCACCCAAACCCATGTTCATTGAGGCGGTGATGCCATCCAGCCATCTCATCCTGTGTTGTCCCCTTTTCCTCTGCCCTCAATCTTTCCCAGCATCAGGGTCTTTTCAAATGAGTCAGCTCTTTGCATCAGGTGGCCAAAGTATTGGAGTTTCAGCTTCAACATCAGTCCTACCAATGAACACCCAGAACTGATCTCCATTAGGATGGACTGGTTGGATCTCCTGGCAGTCCAAGGGACTCTCAAGAGTCTTCTTCAACACCACAGCTCAAAGGCATCAATTCTTCGGTGCTCAACTTTCTTTATAGTCCATCTCTCACATCCATACATGGCCACTGGAAAAACCATAGTCTTGACTAGACGGACCTTTGTTGGCAAAGTAATGTCTCTGCTTTTTAATATGCTGTCTAGGGTGGTCATAACTTTCCTTCCAAGGAGCAAGCGTCTTTTAATTTCATGTCTGCAATCACCATCTGGAGCAATCTTTGAGCCCAGAAACATAAATTCAGCCACTGTTTCCACTGTTTCCCCATCTATTTTCCATGAAGTGATGGGACCAGATGCCATGATCTTAGTTCTCTGAATGTTGAGCTTTAAGTCAACTTCTTCACTCTCCTCTTTCACTTTCATCAAGAGGCTCTTTAGTTCTTCACTTTCTGCAATAAGGGTGGTGTCATTTGCATATCTGAGATTATTGATATTTTTCCCCGCAATCTTGATTCCAGCGTGTGCTTCCTCAAGCCCAGTGTTTCTTATGATGTGCTCTGTATATAAGTTAAATAGGCAGGGTGACAATATACAGCCTTGATGTACTCCTTTTCCTATTTGGAACCAGTCTGTAGTTCCAGCTCCAACTGATGCTTCATGACCTGCATATAGATTTCTCAAGAGGAAGGTCAGGTGGTCTGGTATTCCCATCTCCTGAAGAATTTTCCAGTTTGTGATCCACACAGTCAAAGGCTTTGGCATAGTCAATAAAGCAGAAATAGATGTTTTTCTGGAACTCTCTTGCTTTCTCCATGATCCAGT
>NW_011494738.1:4898587-4902896 GCF_000754665.1 Bison bison bison
ATTTTGATATTTGGCAAAACTAATACAATTATGTAAAGTTTAAAAATAAAATAAAATTAGAGAAAAAAAAAAAAAATTGTCACAGAACCAGTAAAATTCTGGCTTTGTTTATTTTAGATGTGGTAAAAAAGAAACATGTTTAGAAATAAGCCACAAGGCAGTAAAATTGATTTCTGGTTTATCTGGTGTAGCTTCAAGTCCCTCATTGAGTCAGGGAATAATTGATTGCTGGAAGCCCTGTAGCTGTGGTTAAAAATTGATAAATGTTAAAGTGGACACCATGGTTTATAGGTTTTTAAGAGTTGTGGAACCTCTATATTTCTCTCATCACCATCTCTAGATCATGAGGTAAAATTTAAAAGGCTTTTGTCTTTTTCTTTGTAAATTACATCCAGCTATTCAGGAACCCCAAGGCTGAAGGGGACCATGGGTATCTTTTAGTTAGATGGGCAAATGTATGATTTATAAATGCAAGTTGTATATTGGGTAGTATTTTATTTCTTTTGCATTAGCTACACTAGTTAGAGCAAAAGTATTTGATGGTCGTTTTATAAATGATCAGTTAGCAATCACTCAAAGTTTAATCTTTACTAATAAACAATGTTAAAATTAAGGTATTGAAATTTCTGCAGTGTTTCTCTGATTCACAGATTTATAATCATTGCCTTTAGGCCAGGAAGAGGATGAAAAACATGATGAAATCTAGCCCACTTTCTTATTTATTAACTATTGTTCTTTTGGTATATAGAGGCTGAATTTTTTTTCGTAAAGTCAAAAGATAAAATTCTCTAGTTATAATTTTTTCATGTTAAATATATGACTTCTAGAAAGATCAGTTTTAAAATAACCTAATATACAACTATGCCATCCAAACAATTTTGTTCATAGATAAAGGTGAAGTTTCTTACAGTTTAAAAAAATATTTCATATGACACCTGCAAACATGTTGGAGAGGTTTATACCAAAATATACTTTAACATCTATTTCATACAGTAACAGAACTCTAATAAAAATAAATACCTTCTATGCTAAATTAAGCCAAGCTAAATTTTATATTAAATATCAGTTTGTCTCAAAAATAAAATTTATGAAACCTGTGTTTAGAAGTAATAAAATAAATGTTTATATATTATAATTTTTGTAATTTTTAATGTTTAACATAAATTTACATTGAAGGTGGTTTCAAAGAATTATTTAAAAAAACACTTTGAAAAGCATAAATATATTTTCTGGGTCTACATTAGAGTTTTACTACTATTTCCTTTCTAAGAACTTAAAAGTAATCTGAGATAAACTATATGGAAATAGAAAAAAAAAAAAAAAGTATACATAAACCTCACTGTTCTTTTCCCCAGGCTGATTTCAATGGACAGAGAGGTATGTTACATACCAGTGATGAACTGATTTATGTTATTACTTTAAATTCCTATATACCAGATCCCAGGCGTGCCCTGCTACCATAAATAATGCTTCATATACAGCACTTGAAGAATTTATCTTTTTAATGAATATATGGGGAAACAATGTGTGAAATGCTCCCTCAGGTAACATGATTTTAAAATGTCCAAAATTAAATCAACTAGCTTACTCAGCAAATTCCAGAGACTGCAAGGGGAATAGCCTTTTAGAACCTAGGGACATACAAAATAGATAATGATGTGCTCCAATATTCCATAAACCCATCAAGTTATTATAAACTTAGAAATAATTCAAGTGTATTTCTTTCAGTAAGGCATAAAAGCTATAAAAATGGATCTTATTCTCATAAGCTTAAGAAATTCACTCAAGACTACTATGTAAATATCAATGGACAAACATAATACATGCACAAGACTAGGAGATGTTGTTAATATTCCTGGTGAGACTCTGCTGAATAAACTTAGCAATATAAAAAACATGTACTGTCTTATTTGGTTCCAAATTAATTTTGCCATCATACTTATTTAAAACTCTTACAATTGTGGATTAGTTAAATGTTTAAGTTTTAAAAGACTTGTGATCTGCTCTTCAGTCTTCAGTGTATTCTTAGTTTAATTTAATTTATGCTGTCTGACTCCCACAGCATAGAAAACATTGTTCTTTGGTGCTAAGTTAATTTCAAAGATAACTAAGAGACAATATCAGTTTCTAAAACTTGGCTATTTGTAGGGGAGAAGAATCAGTAGAGATCTCCTTTATGGCAGTGACAAAAAAAATAGAAGTATCTATGTGTCACTGTTAATTATAATACACTGTGGAGAAAGCATTCTTACTTATTCACACAGATCTTATAGAGAGTTGGCTTTTCAGTGTCTGGGCCAGTGCATATGAATGGCAGAATGGAATGAATATTATCAGACTGTCAGAATTGACACAGTAAGTAAAAGAAAATACTTATATGTGCATGTATATTGAGATAATCAATTCTTAGGTTGATAAGGAGTCTGGCACCCCCCAGATGGAGAAAAGGACAGACTTTTGTTTGTTTGTTTGTTTACTTTGTTTTGTCTTAGTCAATGCTGCTGCTGCTAAGTCACTTCAGTCATGTCCGACTCTGTGCAACCCCATAGACGGCAGCCCACCAGGGTCCTCTGTCCCTGAGATTCTCCAGGCAAGAATACTGGAGTGGGCTGCCATTTCCTTCTCCAATGCATGCATGCATGCTAAGTCGCTTCAGTCGTGTCCGACTCTGTGTGACCCTGTGGACAGCAGCCCACCAGGCTCCACTGTCCACAGGATTCTCTAGGCAGGAATACTGGAGTGGGTTGCCATTTCCTCCTCCTGTCTTAGTCACATAAGACATTTTTTTTTTTTTAAGCTCTGAGTTGTTATGGCAACAATCTATTTCTTCTAAGACTAACTTTCTTTAAAGTGAAAGGGAAGTAGCTCAGTCGTGTCTGACTCTTTGCAACCCCATGGATTGTAGCCTACCAGGGTCCTCCCTTCATGGGATTCTCCAGGCAAGAATACTGAAGTGGGTTGCCATTTCCTTCTCCAGGGGATCTTCCCAACCCAGGGATCGAACCTGGGTCTCCTGCAGTGCAGGCACACACTTTAACCTCTGACACTTTAACTTTCTTTAAGCCCAGAGCTAATGATTACACAACAAAACAATTCATCTTACTCAAGGGTATGTTTTCCTTAAACTTTGTACTAATGATTATATAACAACAATGTACCTTGCTTGAGGACATGTTTCTTCTTAAGAACCTTCTGAATAATAAGGCCTTGATAAGACTAGTGAGTAGGGCACAATTACAATCACTGTCTATCAGAAACTTTTAATGTCATTTTGCTATAAATTGGAGGTTATTTTAGGTAGTACATGCCAAGTACATTCCTGCAGAAATATATTCCTTAGGGAAGTACATACCTAGGTGAATAAAGAAGCATCAGTTAAATGTCTTGGTGAGTCACCTACAATATTTATGTATCTTTTATTTTTAATTCAAGTATAGTTTATTCATAACATTATGTTAATTTCTGTTGAGCAGCAAAGTGATTTACTTATACATACATTTTCTTTTTAATATTCTGTTTCAAATTATTTTCTGTTTTGGTTTAAATATAGTTCCCATATGTATCTTTGTAGTATGTAAGAGGAAGCATATAATCATTGAGGATTCTATGGTGTGAAACTTTTAGACATAGACTCAAGAACAAATTTACCTTGGTCAGGAAGGGCAGCAGTGAGGAGATACCCCTCATCCAAGGTAAGGAGCAATGGCTGTGCTTTGCTGGAGCAGCCGTGAAGAGATACCCCACACCCAAGGTAAGAGAAACCCAAGTAAGACGGTTGGTGTTGCAAGAGAGCATCAGAGGGCAAACACACTGAAACCATACTCACAGAAAACTAGTCAATCTAATCACACTAGGACCACAGCCTTGTAGAACTCAATGAAACTAAGCCATGCCTGTGGGGCAACCCAAGATGGGCGGGTCATGGTGGAGAGATTTGACAGAATGTGGTCCACTGGAGAAGGGAAAGGCAAACCACTTCAGTATTCTTGCCTTGAGAACCCCATGAACAGTATGAAAAGGCAAAATGATAGGATACTGAAAGAGAAACTCCCCAGGTCAGTAGGTGCCCAATATGCTACTGGAGATCAGTGGAGAAATAACTCCAGAAAGAATGAAGGGATGGAGCCAAAGCAAAAACAATACCCAGCTGTGGATGTGACTGGTGATTGAAGCAAGGTCCGATGCTGTAAAGAGCAATATTGCATAGGAACCTGGAATGTCAGGTCCATGAATCAAGGCAAACTGGAAGTGGTCAAACAAGAGATGGCAAGAATGAATGTCGACATTCTAGGAATCAGCGAACTGAAAT
>NW_011494738.1:4902996-4903474 GCF_000754665.1 Bison bison bison
CAAGACCATGAGCTGACTGTGGCTCAGACCATGAACTTCTTATTGCCAAATTCAGACTTAAATTGAAGAAAGTAGGGAAAACCACTAGACCATTCAGGTATGACCTAAATCAAATCCCTTATGATTATACAGTGAAAGTGGGAAATAGATTTAAGGGCCTAGATCTGATAGACAGAGTGCCTGATGAACTATGGACTGAGGTTCGTGACATTGTACAGGAGACAGGGATCAAGACCATCCCCATGGAAAAGAAATGCAAAAAAGCAAAATGGCTGTCTGGGGAGGCCTTACAAATGCTGTGAAAAGAAGAGAAGTGAAAAGCAAAGGAGAAAAGGAAAGATATAAACATCTGAATGCAGAGTTCCAAAGAATAGCAAGAAGAGATATGAAAGCCTTCTTCAGTGATCAATGCAAAGAAATAGAGGAAAACAACAGAATGGGAAAGACTAGGGATCTCTTCAAGAAAATCAGAGATAAT
>NW_011494738.1:4903574-4904101 GCF_000754665.1 Bison bison bison
GATAGGATACTGAAAGAGAAACTCCCCAGGTCAGTAGGTGCCCAATATGCTACTGGAGATCAGTGGAGAAATAACTCCAGAAAGAATGAAGGGATGGAGCCAAAGCAAAAACAATACCCAGCTGTGGATGTGACTGGTGATTGAAGCAAGGTCCGATGCTGTAAAGAGCAATATTGCATAGGAACCTGGAATGTCAGGTCCATGAATCAAGGCAAACTGGAAGTGGTCAAACAAGAGATGGCAAGAATGAATGTCGACATTCTAGGAATCAGCGAACTGAAATGGACTGGAATGGGTGAATTTAACCCAGATGAGCATTATATCTACTGCTGCGGGCAGGAATCCCTCAGAAGAAATGGAGTGGCCATTATGGTCAACAAAAGAGTCCAAAATGCAGTACTTGGGTGCAATATCAAAAACGACAGAATGATCTCTATTCGTTTCCAAGGCAAACCATTCAATATCACAGTAATCCAAGTCTATGCCCCAATGAGTAACGCTGAAGAAGCTGAAGTTGAACGGTTCTA
>NW_011494738.1:4904658-4905734 GCF_000754665.1 Bison bison bison
TTTCATGCAAAGATGAGCTCGATAAAGGACAGAAATGGTACGGACCTAACAGAAGCAGAAGATATTAAGAAGAGATGGCAAGAATACACAGAAGAACTGTACAAAAAAGATCTTCATGACCCAGATAATCACAATGGTGTGATCACTGACCTAGAGCCAGACATCCTGGAATGTGAAGTCAAGTGGGCCTTAGAAACCATCACTACGAACAAAGCTAGTGGAGGTGATGGAATTCCAGTTGAGTTCTTTCAAATCCTGAAAGCTGATGCTGTCAAAGTGCTGCACTCTATATGCCAGCAAATTTGGAAAACTCAGCAGTGGCCACAGGACTGGAAAAGGTCAGTTTTCATTCCAATCCCAAAGAAAGGCAATGCCAAAGAATGCTCAGACTACCACACAATTGCACTCATCTCACACGCTAGTAAAGTAATGCTCAAAATTCTCCAAGCCAGGCTTCAGCAATATGTGAACCGTGAACTTCCTGATGTTCAAGCTAGTTTTAAAAAGGCAAAGGAACCAGAGATCAAATTGCCAACATCCACTGGATCATGGAAAAAGCAAGAGAGTTCCAGAAAACCATCTATTTCTGCTTTATTGACTATGCCAAAGCCTTTGACTGTGTGGATCACAATAAACTGTGGAAAATTCTGAAAGAGATGGGAATACCAGACCACTTGATCTGCTTCTTGAGAAATTTGTATGCAGGTCAGGAAGCAACAGTTAGAACTGGACATGGAACAGCAGACTGGTTCCAAATAGGAAAAGGAGTTCATCAAGGCTGTATATTGTCATCCTGCTTATTTAACTTGTATGCAGAGTACATCATGAGAAACGCTGGACTGGAAGAAACACAAACTGGAATCAAGATTGCTGGGAGAAATATCAATAACCTCAGACATGCAGATGACACCACCCTTATGGCAGAAAGTGAAGAGGAACTCAAAAGCCTCTTGATGAAAGTGAAAGTAGGGAGTGAAAAAGTTGGCTTAAAACTCAACATTCAGAAAACGAAGATCATGGCATCTGGTCCCACCACTTCATGGGAAATAGATGGGGAAACAGTGGAAACAGTGTCA
>NW_011494738.1:4905949-4914296 GCF_000754665.1 Bison bison bison
CTGACTCGATGGATGTGAGTCTCAGTGAACTCCGGGAGTTGGTGATGGACAGGGAGGCCTGGCATGCTGCGATTCATGGGGTGGCAAAGAGTCGGACTCGACTGAGCGACTGATCTGATCTCATCTGAAATTATGTATTTCTTTCTTTTTTCTTTATTGTCAAGATATATAAGAAAAAATAATAACAAAATTGATTCATTCCTCCTACTTCATTTTTTAATCAGCATCTGTTATTTATTTACTTTGGTTCATTATGGCCTTAATTTAGACTCATTCAAAGATCTGAGCTGCTCAAGATGGTTTCTTACTTTGGCAGTTCAAGTGCCATGGCCAAAGTCAACCAGGACTGCTGACTTCAGATCAGAGCACATGTGAGATTAGTTAATTCATATGCAATATCAGAACTATTTTAATCTAGAATAATTGACTTGGCCAGAGTGTGGGGTCAACGTAGTGTCATTTACCAAATTTATCTTGGTATGATTAGTTGCAGAGAAGAATTTTCAAGAGGCATTGGGCTCCCAAATCTCCGTAAACTTCAAAGGTTTAGATGTTCAGAAATGGATTTTGGAGTGACTGCTGTGATCTTTGAAGCCTTAGTATATCATTCTCTTGGGCTTTGCCTTTTAGCAAACTTTTGGTGAACAGAAATCACAGATAGATTCATCACAAAAGGCCATGACATTAAAGCCTTTAAACATTCTCAGGTAACTCTCCAATAGAGTTACAAAAACTACTGCCCTTATGGCTCTCTGACAATTCTCTTTTTGTAAATCAAGACCAGATACACATGCACCCCTCACACACATGTACATATCAAACACATGTACACAGCACACACAAATGCTATATATGTTAGGAAATAGTATAGCCAAATTTGTAGCCTAGTTTTATCAATTATGCAAGATTGTAACAGTATATATTTTATATTCTTAATCTTACTATTGACTTCTATTTTTTTAACCTATTCTTTGTCTTAATATATCATTTTTCTCACTAACATACTTTAAAGTCACATATTTTAGCCATTTTTTGCAACAAATATGGTACATATTAAAAAATAAATTTTATAAGCTGCTCTGTGGTGATCAGATCAGATCGGATCAGTCGCTCAGTCGTGTCCGACTCTATCATGCCACTATCAATTCTGTTCTAGCCTAGGTAGATATTTTGAGTACCACAAATACTTACCTCCTTGGCCTATGAATATCTAATCATTTTCCTCACTATATAACTGGAAAGGACTTCTTGAAACACTAAGTATATCATTCCCAGATTTAAATTTCTTTAACTGTTATTTATTATACCACATATAAAATCTCAACTTTTACCATTAGTGACAGGGATTTTCTTGATCTAATTCTACATTAGATTTCAGCATTAACCACCTGATCTGCTTGAGATTTATTGAATTGCTGGCACTTCCTGAGAATGCCTTATTCTCTCTCACTTTGGGGACTTCAAGACCTGAGCTTTGCTCTCTCCCTAGAAGGCTATTCTTCTTATTTGAAACATTAAAGGGCTTATTTTACCAAAAGAAAAATTTTTTTTGTATAACAGTGTATTAATTTAAGGAATAATTTGATGTATGTATATATTGCAAAATTTAGCTAACATCCATCACTTCATATAATTACATCTTTTTCCTTGATCTGACCTTAAGTCAATAAAGTAATCCTTATTATTGAATATCTCCAGAAATGCACCATAAAGTCAGGGCTTGGGGATTATATCCCCAACATTCAGTGGCATAAGAGAGACTCAATATTTAAATGCATTGAATTAAATTTAATCATTGCATTAAAGGTAGTCAGACTGGCTCTGACATGAAAGGAGGGATGGGTTATTTGATATAAAGTAGTAGAGGTGAACCCAATGAATGAGCACTACTGTGAAATACATTTTAACTGAAAATACTAGAAAACTTCCAACATAGTTATCTAAAAATGGACTGTGCTATCTTAAGACACAGTAAGTTTCTCACCACTAGAATTAAAATATGCTCTAGATTAGCAGTCTCCAAAATTTTCTGCTTGTACAAAGGCCTCTTTTAGTGTCTTTTTTAATGAGACATACCAAACATATGGCTACCCTGGTGGCTTAGTGTAAAGAATCTGCCTGCAATGCATGGGACTTGGGTTCAATCCCTGGTTCAGGAAGATGCCCTGGAGACACAGCAAGTAGACACCTGTCCGCAAGTCAGAAAGAAAGCTCTCACTAGGAACTAAATTAGCTGACACTTTGATGGACTTCTCAGCCTCTAGAATTATGACATATACATTTCTGTTGTTTAAGCCACCACTTAAGGTATTTTGTAATGGCAGCCTGAGCAAACTAATAGAGATGACTTAAAAAATAAAAAAATAATCTCTACCATTTTCTCCCTATGTATTAATGAATTGTTTTGTGTATCAGCCTAGATTCTTGCTCCTGATTTGGAGATTATTATGAGTTTATGTGATAATATTTTTAAACAATTACAATTTATATTTTTGGTTTGAAAATCTTGTTTTGGGAATAGCACTGAATTTGAAAACATTAGAAAATGCATTAGGTGTGCTATGCTTTTATTATGCAACCAAATGATTAATGGAAGTATTCAACATTTTCTGCATGCTGATGAACATGATTCAGTGGCTTATAAGCAAAATATTGTAAACTGGCACTCCTGGGATATGGCGTGATACAAAACAGCATCATTTTGTTAACATATTAATCTTAGGTTTTCACCCTTACTAGCTAAATTTAGTTCCCATAACTCCATAAGTTATTCACTATAACATCTACTTCCAAATCATGAAACATTGTCCTGATCAAAGGAAGATGAAAACACAAAGTTCTTAAAGGAAATACATATCCCTAGAGTCTCTTGGCTACATACACTTCCAACTTACAGTTTTGTGTATTTGGAAGGACACCAGACAATTCTTGGGGAAGATTTCTACTCTACCAAATTATTGGAAATATAGGAATAAATTTTACTTCCCAAATATTTAGGGTATCCATGATTAGATAACCTATTTGAAATGTTACTTCAAAAATCAACGTCATATTTTGGCCAACAATTTTATGAGGTCATTTGAGTTCTCATAAAATCATTTCTAAAACAGATCCCATTTGTATACTTAGAAACTTTACTGTGTTGTTTTGATTTTTATAATCTATTTTTTAAAATCACATTGTATTTTTTCTAGTCTCTAGCCCAAAGCAAGTCAATATTTTCTCCTACTCTTCTTTCTTTCTTCTTGTATATAAATGATTCTAGAGAGTGGAACAGAGAGGACCAAAAAAAAAAAAAAAAGTGGAATTTAAAAATATTACAGAGAACTTACACTTTTTCATAATGAAAGGAGTGAATATTTCTAAGATATTATTGGTGTTACAGATTCAGACCCCGATATGGATTTTCATGCTGTGTACTGGGGACTCCACACTGACAAATCTGACTTTGAAAAGATGTAGAGGCCTGTGTGCATATTGGCTTTTCTGGAGAAGGAAAGCCAGATCTGAGGTCTTTCAGTCCTAGTTGTCACGGATGTAATCTGCTCACACTAGGCTGTCTGCTAGTTCTGATTTGTCAACTCTTTTTTAAAATGCCTTGGGTCTGCATCTTCACCTCACCACATTCTAAATCATCTGTCAGAACCTTTGTCAGAGCAAATTTGCAAAAGTATAATAATACTCTGTCTTAACTATCACCACCAATTTTGCTAAAATAGAAATTATTTATTTGTATGGAGTTTGTCATTTTTCTTAAGGAAAAAGTTGAAAACATCATGAATATCCAGGAGAAAGAGAGTGGCAGAATTCAAGAATAGTCTAACTAGGCAATGGAAAAGTATTTCACCTGCAAAATGATCTTGAAGAATAGTTTTTGAAAATTTATCTGGAAAAATTATTTTACTCTGGACTGGAAAAAGAAAAATGAGGATGGATCAAACTGTATTGTCTCAAATTTAAAGAACACATACATATTTTATGCACACAAATAATATTTTTAAAAGGTGAATGTTTAGCTGGTGCTAAAATATTAATAGTTCTTAAATCTAGATGCTTTACTTATGGTTTTAACATCAATCTTTAAGCTTGTGTTTTTTAATTCTACAGCAACATGTAACATGTTTATAATCAGAAAAAACATTGTCAAATAACCCGTGCACAATCTCTGTCATATACCTGATCAAAGTGTAGGTGGTTATTTTTATCTGTAATTCTGACTCTGTTTTATGAATAATGGATGCCTGGTACCCTGACTTCAAAATTAGTTTGAGGCAAATCAGGGGAGATAATGTGGTCAATTAACTGTGGCTACGATTTGTTCAAGAAGAGTAAGTAGGAGAATGGGGCCCATGTTTGTCATCCTTTCTGAAAGATACTTGCTTTTCCCTTTATATTAAAAAAATCATTTTATTTACATTTTAGAACACATGGTCCATATTTTCAACTTTCTCTAATAATTCTACAACTCATTTGGTTGAAATACCAGTCACACTTATAGAGTAACTTCTGATTTTTGATAAGACATTAATAGGAAGACTGCAATATTAAGAACATTATGAAAATAATGGGATCATGGCTTACACCTAGTTTAACCACTAGTACTCTATCTGGAAGTTGAATCTATTTCTTTCTCCCTGAAAGTGACACATGGGCATTCTTAAAGAAAGTTTCTATCTTAAGAGTCTTACACAAATGTTATTACAGTGGAATACTGTGAAACTGTATTTATATAACTGTGGAGAAAAGGTGTATTATATATAAACCTATTTCTTAAATATTTAGAACTTAATTTTTTAGGTAACTTTAACATTTATAGTCTGTTAAAGCGTTAATATTTTTCCAAACATATCTTTTTGTGTTTGCTCTAACAAAAGAAAAAGTTAGAGTATTCTTAATCAGTCTTTAATACACATACTATTGTATTTCACAGTTTAAAATATATTTATTCAAACACTTCATGAATTTATTAATGTGTTCCAAGATTTCCTTTTTGTGCCTCAACTGTTAGCATAGTACATGAATCCTCAGGGCTTCCTTACCCAGACCTCAGGAGTCAGTCATAAATGTTTAGAAGACAGATGGAAAGAGATAATTGGGAGGTCTTTAATTTTTTAACCAAAAGTACCCTTCATTTCTTATCATAACTCCTTCTTGTGTTATTCATACACAAGATGTGTCCTTGGTCACTTATGTGCAGTACACATGCCTGCATAGTTTCTACTGGTCCATCATGCTTTAGTTCCCGAGTTTAAAATTCTTTTTTTTTTTTTTTTAATAGGTTTCTTTTTTTTTTAATTTATTTATTTTAATTAGAGGCTAATTACAATATTGTATTGGTTTTTCCATACATCAACATGAATCCGCCACGGGTGTACACGCGTTCCCAATCCAGTTACTGTGACCAAAAGATCACTAGGCCAGTGTTCATGAGGTTGGAGACACAAACTAGCCAGAACTAGCATTCTTCTAATATTCAGATTTGCTCTTGAGTCAGCTCACTAGCCCACAGCCTTTTCTTTATAATGAGTTTCTATTTGGGATCAGTAGTGACCCTGTATGCTGTAAAATGCAAGATGTCAGTGAGGTTTGAATCACTTTGAAACAATTGGGGCTTTAATCTATTTTTTTTTTTTCCAGAAAGTTCCTAGGATGATATGTAAATCTACTCTTATTCTTTCTTTGCACCTAGCTGTTCACACCAAGGAGTTAAATCTTTAAGGTAAATACCTATTTCCTAAAGTAAGTGGTCACAGATTAGCATAGAAAAAAACAAAAAAAAGGAAGTTCTGTCCAAGATAAAATTTTTCTTATATTCTACCATAGAAATGATTGTCAAACATAAGTTTTGTCTTAAAATAAGGTATCATACCTGATGATTATCATCTTAATGACATAGCATTACCATTATGGCTATAATCAATTATACTTGTCCCCCTCCCTTAACCTGAATACTGATTCATCCTTCAAAGCTTATATCAAAGAATTACTTCTCCAAAGTTTTAGCAAACACTGAAGTAGAATTTTACCATTTAATGGCTTCACAAGCTGCCTTTTATGGCTTATGGTACATATGTTTGCCAATTATAAATGATCCATTTGAGCTAAATTGCCACAGCTGCTAGAACACTTCTTTGCCCATATTTGCAGCAATAAATAAATAAATAAAAATCTTCAAAACTATAACTTTTCAAAGTAAAGGCAAATTTCTCTCAAAAGCCGAAATAATATTTTTTCCCTCCCATCATTACAGAATAATAGGAGGAGAGAAAGGTATAGGCCAGTATTCAAAGGGTGTTACAGACACAAATGTGAGAGTGATTTTTTTTTCATTCTAATAGGAAGAACACTATGTCACGCACCTACATTAACAACTCATGTTCAAGAATGATGTAAGGAACTCTTTTATGAAAAATGAAAAGCTCTTAGTGACAAGAACCATGGTTGCCATGCAACACTATCAACAAGTAGGTTATCCTTCTTTGGGTATATATCAGACATATATAGCAGAAATATATTTATTACATGAAGCCAAAGGGCAACAGAGCAGATGATTCCCAGAACAGATTTAGACAATATGATATGACATTCACATTAACCTGGGAGATTTAAAATAATAACAAAAATTGTCACATATGAAACACAATAAAGTGAAAAGGCATCAAAAAATCAATCCTAAAAAATTCTCCCAATGAAGAAGGGGCACCACATAATTTTAAATTCTCAGTAATATTTGCCTAACATGCTGATAAGATTATTAAGATTCTTGAGTAAAACTGATTTATAATACAGAGGCGATTTTTCAGTTGAAAAGGAGGGAAGTCTTGATGTAAGAGTAGTTTGAAATATATAATGTTCCTAGGCTTTGCTCCTATAAGATCACAGGCTTGAAATTAAGTTTAGTTCTTTGAATATTAAGCAAGATAAATTGATTGCAACTCATCTCACCAAGTGAATGCTCATTATTTTTTAAAATGATTAATTGAGATATGTAATTCTCTTAGGTATACCTGTGGTGCTACGCTTAAGCAATGGAAATCTTTAGCTTTCAGGAACGTAATCTAGACTTATTTCTCCACTAAATTATTTCTAGCTCAGACATCTTTCTTCTTTTCTTATTATTTCAGAGCAATGCCTGTTACTTTTGGAAAATTCTCCAGATAAAACCAATTTAGTATATTAAGAAGATCTAAAACGTTAAAAATTTTTTAAATTTATTTTTAGTTAATTTTTACTGGAATACAGTTGCTTTACAACCTTGTGTTGGCTTCTACTCTACAGCAAAGTGAATCAGCAGCACATTTACCTATATCCCCTTTCTTTTTTATTTCCTTCCCATTTAGGTCACCTCAGAGCACTGAGTAGAGTTCTCTGAGTTCTCAAGTAGGTTCCCATTAGTTACCTACCTATTTTGTACATAGTATCAATCGTGTATATATGTCAACCCCAATCTTCCAATTTGTCCTACCTCCGCCCATTCACCAGTCTCCATACGTTTGTTCTCTATGTGTGTGTGTCTATTTCAGCTTTGCAAATTAGACCAATTATACCATTTTTCTAGATTCAACATGCTTGTGTTAATATATGATATTTTTTCTGACTCTGACTTACTTCACTCTGTAAGACAGTCTCTAGGTCCATCTAGTTCAGTTCAGTTCAGTCGCTTAGTCGTATCCAACTCTTTGCAACCCCATGGAGTCAAATATGCCAGGCCTCCCTGTCCATCACTATCTCCTGGAGTTTACCCAAACTCATGTCCATTGAGTCAGTGATGCCATCCAACCATCTCATCCTCTGTCGCCCCTTCTCCTCCTGCCTTTAATCTTTCCCAGCATCAGGGTCTTTTCAGATGAGTCAGCTCTTCACATCAGGTGGCCAAAACATTGGAGTTTCAGCTTCAACATCAGTCCTTCCAATGAACACCCCAGATGATCTCCTTTAGGAAGGACTGGTTGGACTCGCAAGAGTCTTCTCCAACACCACAGTTCAAAAGCATCAATTCTTCGCCTCTCAGCTTTCTTTATAGTTCAACTCTCACATCCATACATGACTCCTGGAAAAATCAGAGCCTTGACTAGACACACCTTTGTTGGTAAAGTAATGTTTCTGTTTTTTAATATGTTTTCTTTGTTGGTCATAACTTTCCTTCCAAGGAGTAAGGGTTTTTTAATTTCATGGCTGCTATCACCATCTGCAGTGATTTTGGAGAGCCCCCAAAATTAAGTCAGCCACTGTTTCCCCATCTATTTCCCATGAAGTGATGGGACCAGATGCCATGATCTTAGTTTTCTGAATGTTGAGCTTTAAGCCAACTTTTCCACTCTCCTCTTTCACTTTCATCAAGAGGCTC
>NW_011494738.1:4914480-4924052 GCF_000754665.1 Bison bison bison
TGACAATTTGATCTCTGGTTCCTCTGCCTTTTCTAAATCCAGCTTGAACATCTGGAAGTTCACAGTTCATGTATTGCTGAAGCCTGACTTGGAGAATTTTGAGCCTTACTTTACTAACTGTGAGATGAGTGCAATTGTTGGTAGTTTGAGCATTCTTTGGCATTGCCTTTCTTAGGGATTGGAATTAAAACTGACTTTTCCAGTCCTGTTTTCACTGCTGCATTTTCCAAATTTGCTGGCATAATGAGTGCAGCACTTTCACAGCATCATCTTTCAGGATTTGAAATAGCTCAACTGGAATTCTATCACCTCCACTAGCTTTGTTCATAGTGATGCCCTCTAAGGCCCACTTGACTTCACATTCCAGGATGTCTGGCTCTAGGTGAATGATCACACCATTGTGATTGTCTGGGTCGTGAAGGTCTTTTTTATATAGTTCTTCTGTGTATTCTTGCCACCTCTTCTTAATATCTTCTGCTTCTGTTTGGTCCCTACTATTTCTGTCCTTTATTGAGCCCATCTTTGCATGAAATATTCCTTTGTTATCTCTAATTTTCCTGAAGAGATCTCTAGTCTTTCCCATTCTATTATTTTCCTCTATTTCTTTGCACTGATCACTGAGGAAGGCTTTCTTATCTCTCCTTGCTATCTTTGGAACTCTGCATTCAAATAGGTATATTTTGCCTTTTCTCCTTTGCTTTTTGCTTCTCTACTTTTCACAGCTATTTATAAGGCCTCCCCAGACAGCCATTTTGCTTTTTTGCATTTCTTTTTCTTGAGTATGGTCTTGATCCCTGTCTCCGGTACAATGTCATGAACCTCCGTTCATAGTTCATCAGGCACTCTGTCAGATCTAGTCCCTTAAATCTATTTCTCACTTCCACTGTATAATCATAAGGGATTTGATTTAGGTCATACCTGAATGGTCTAGTGGTATTCCCCACTTTCTTCAATTTCAGTCTGCATTTGGCAATAAGTAGTTCATGATCTGACCCACAGTCAGCTCCCAGTCTTGTTTTTGCTGACTGTATAGAGCTTCTCCATCTTTGGCTGCAAAGAATAGAATCAATCTGATTTCGGTGTTGGCCATCTGGTAATCTGCATGTTTAGAGTCTTCTCTTGTGTTGTTGGAAGAGAGTGTTTTCTATGACCAGTGCATTCTCTTCTTTGCCCTGCTTCATTCTGTACTCCAAGGCCAAATTTGCCTGTTATTCCAGATGTTTCTTGACTTCCTACTTTTGCATTCCAGTCCCCTATAATGAAAAAGACATCTTTTTGGGTGTTAGTTCTAAAATATCTTTAGGTCTTCATAAAACCGTTCAACTTCAGCTTCTTCAGGATTACTGGTTGGGGCATAGATTTGGATTACCATGATATTGAATGGTTTGCCTTGGAAATGAACAGAGACCATTCTGTCATTTTTGAGATTGCATGCAAGTACTGCATTTTGTACTATTTTGTTGACTATTGTGGCTACTCCATTTCTTCTAAGGGATTCCTGCCCACAGTAGTAGATATAATGGTCATTCCAGTCCATTTTAATTTGCAGATTCCTAAAATGTCTACATTCAGTCTTGCCATCTCCTATTTGACTTCTTCCAATTTGCCTTGACTCATGGTCCTGACATTCCAGGTTCCTATGCAATATTGCTCTTTACAACATTGGACCTTGCTTCTATCACCAGTCACACCCACAACTGCATATCGTT
Organism: Bison bison bison; assembly: GCF_000754665.1. Taxonomy (NCBI): domain Eukaryota; kingdom Metazoa; phylum Chordata; class Mammalia; order Artiodactyla; family Bovidae; genus Bison; species Bison bison. Next base: position 4,916,190 of record NW_011494738.1, read on the forward strand.
TTTCCTTTGGCTCCATCCCTTCATTCTTTCTGGAGTTATTTCTCCACTGATCTCCAGTAGCATATTGGGTGCCTACTGACCATGGGAGTTCATCTTTCAGTGTCCTATCTTTTTGCCTTTTCATAGTATTCATGGGGTTCTCAGTGCAAGAATACTGAAGTGGTTTGCCATTCCCTTCTCTAGTAGACCACATTTTTTTCAGAACACTCCACCATGACCCAGCCACCCTGGGTGGCCCTACATGGCATGGTCCATCTACATTTCTACAAATAATTTAATTTTGTTCCTTATTATGGCTAACTAGTTTTCCCTTGTGCATATGCACTACATCTTCTTTATCCATTCCTCTGTTGGTGGACATTTAGGTTGCTTCTATGTCCAGGCTATTGTAATCAGTGCCTCGGTGAACACTGGGGCACAGGTGTCCTCTTGAATTATGATTTTCTCAGGGTATATGCTGAGTAGTAGGATTGGTGGGTGATATGGGTAAATCTGTTTTTAGTTTTACAGTGGACCTCCATACTTTTATCCATAGTGGCTGTACCAATTTACATTCTCAATGACAGTGTAAGAGGGTTCCTTTTTCTCCACACCCCCTCTAGAATTTATTGTTTGTGGATTTTTTGGTGGTAGACATACTGATGAGTGTGAGGTGGTACCTCATTGTAGTTTTGATTTACATTTCTCTAATGATTAGTGATGTTCAGCATCTTTTCATGTATTTGTTGGTCATCTGTATGTCTTCTTTGGAAAAATGTCTATTTAGGCCTTCCACTCATTTTTTGATTGGTTTATTTGTTTTTATTTTGAAATTGAGCTGCCTGATTTCTTTGTATATTTTGGAAGTTAATCCATTCTCAGGTGCTTCGTTTGCAAGTGTAGTCTCCCATTCTGATGGTTATCTTTTTGTCCTATTTATGGTTTCCTTTGCTGTGCAAAAGGTTTTATGTCTCATGTGTTTATTTTTGTTTTTATTTTTATTACTGTAGAAGGTGGGTCAAAAAAGAACTTTTTGATAAAAGAAACCCAATTTACAGCCTCCTTTTAAGACCTTATTCAAGGGATAATATTCTCTCATTGATTCCTTGCATAGTAAGACTGAAATTTGGGGCCAAAATCTCTTTAGTGAATATAAATATTTCACATGATTCACAATTCTAGTCTGTTTCTGCTATCACAAGTTTTTTTAAGAGTATAATTCTTTCCTCTTATTCCATGAACATAACTTTTTTCCTGATTGTATTAGTTGAATGTCAATCATTTAAAAATTGAACTAATACAGTATAGTATTAAAACAAATCACCCGAAGTTTCATTCAAAGACAACCAGTGTAAATATTTGTCAACATCTGGCATAACTCTGTATGCATAGATATGGGCAAATATGTGTACCAATTTTATGTAATTGGCAATAAGTTATAAAGTGAATACTACTTAAAAAAATTTTTTTTATTCCTTTTTACTTAAGTTCCCATGTTCTTCCTGTTTCTCTATTTACACATTACCCCTGGCAGCCTACAGTTCATGGGGTTACAGGGTCAGACACGACAATGATTTTGGGCTTCCCAAATGGTGCCAGTGGTAAAGAACCCACCTGCCAATGCAGGAGACAAAAGAGATGCTAGTTCCATCCCTGAATTGGGAAGATCCCCTGGAGGAGGGCACAGCAACCCAATACAGTATACTTGCCTGGAGAAGCCCATGGACAGAGGAGCCTAGTGGGCTATAGTCCATAGCGTCACAGAGTTGATGACTGAAGCAACTTAACTTAGCAGCTTCAATGGCCAATATTAAGGAATTTATTGGTATTTTTCTGTATTTTTTAATTTTAAATTTCAAGCATATTTTTACATTTTCAGAATTGATTTTTGCAGACATGAGAGCACAATGTTTATACTTCAAAATATTTTACTTTTCTCACTTAACAAATATTAGAGGAATCCCTCTGGGACAGTGCAGATAGTTTTAACTAATTCTTCATAAACACTAAATAAAGTTCTGTGGTAATATGATTTTTTCCAAACTTTGACTATTGACTTACATTCATTTTTTCACTATAAAAGTGTTATAAAAAGCAAATTCTACAAATATTCTTATGTTCTAGTGTCTTTTTTTTTTTGAGGAATGATTTATTTGTATACATATTTTACTTTTAAAACTAATTTATTTGGCTGCCTGGTCTTAGTTGCAGCATGTGGGATCTAGTTCCCTGTTGTTTTGTTGTTCTATTGCTAAGCTAGTCCAACTCTTTGTGACCCCCTAGACTATAGCCTGCCAGGATCCTCTGTCCATGGGATTTCCCAGGCAAGAATACTGGAGCAGGTTACCATTCCCTTCTCTAGGATCTTCCCGACCCAAGGATTAAACCCGCATCTCCTGCATGACCAGGGATTAAACCTGGATTCCCTGCATCGGCAACATGGAGTTTCAGCCATTGGACCACCAGGGAAATTTCTTGGGGAGCGTTTTAAAAACACACTTTGCATACAGCATAAATTAACACAACATTATAAATCAGCTATACTCCAATCAATAAAAGAAAAACCTACATATACTCTCTACTCAGGTGAGGACAAGATACAGGGAAACCTCGGGGCTGATACAACACCCCATTAGACAACTCACATTATCTACCTGGGCCGTGCTTACAAGTTGGAGTAAAGGAAGGCAGGGGCTACATGTAAAGGACTGGTTGATAGAAACTAAGGCCTTTGCTCAAGAATTACAGGGGACTTCCCTGAAAGTCCAGTGGTTGAGACTTCACCTTCCCATGCAGGGGGAAGTAGGTTCAATTCCCGGTGAGGGAACTAAGATCCCACATGGCTCATAGCCCAAAAACCAAAACAGAAAACAGAAACAATATTGTAACAAATTCAATAAAGACTTTAAAAATTGTCCTCATCTTTAAAAAAAAAAATCTTGAAAAAAAAAAAAAAAAAGAATTACAGCTCACAGCAACCTCATAAAGTGAGAGCTGGGCAAACAAATACACTTTTATCCTCCCTCAATCCATTTCTCTGCAGTGCTCACGACTGGCCAAAGCCAACCAGGAGCCAGAGGGACCACTGATAAAGACCACTGATGAAGCCTGCACAGGTCAGCCTCCCAGGGTGGGTGGGGTGTGCAGCACAGGGTGAGGAGCAATGAAGAGTGGATTTGGAGGGAAAAGGGAAGCTTTCCAGTCCATTAATTTATTGACTCACTGGAATATTTTTAAGCAGAGAAGTGACTTTGGTAAATTGTATTCTGGAAAAATTACTCTGGCAGGAGTGTGGGGAAGGACTGAGGGAGGAGAGCCTAACTTAAGTGCAGAGCTGGAAGGGCCACTGCATAGAGCGGACAGGAAACAAGAGCCCAGACTAGACATCACCAGTGTCTGAAAGAGGAGGGCGTAGATGTGAGGGGCTTTGTTGTTTGTTCAGTTTTTTTCATTAGACAGAATTGACATGTCAACATTATGTTACATTAATTTCAGGTGTACAACATTGTTGTCATTGTTGTTCAGTTGCTCAGTTGTGTCTGACTCTTGTGATCCCATGGACTGCAGTGTGCCAGGCTTCCCTGTCCTCCACTTGCTTGCTGCAGCTTTCTTATGTTCACCTTCATTGAGTCAGTGATGCTATTTAACCATCTCATCCTCTGCTGCCCAGTATCCTTTTGCCTTCAATCTTTCCCAGCACCAGGGTCTTTACCAATGAGTTGGTTCTTTGTATCAGGCAGACAAAGTATTGGAGCTTCAGATTTAGCATAGTACAACATAATGATTTGTTATCTGCACACATTGTGAAATGATCACCACAATAAGTCTAGTTAACATCCATAACAATACACAGTCATAATTATTTTTTTTCTTGTGAGAAAAGCTTTTTTCTTAATTTAATTAATTTAGTTAATTAAATTGGCTTCACTGGGTCTTCATTGCTGTGTATGGGCTTTCTCTAGTTGTAGAGAGAAGGCATTACTCTTCATTTTGGTGTGCAGGCTTCTGTCCTGTTGTGGAGCACAGGCTCCAGGGCACATGAGCTCCAGTACTTGTGGCACATGGGTTTAGCTACCCCACTGCACCTGAAATCTTCATAGACCAGGAATCAAACCCATGTCCCCTGTATTGGCAGGTGGATTCTTAACCACTGGACCATCAGGGAAGTCCAGGAATACTTTTAAGATCTACTCTATCAAACATTAAGTTTTAGGGAGCTAGAACAGTGAAGGGGATCAAATCTGTGTTCCCTGCATTGGCAGGCAGATTTTTTTTTTCCAACTCTGCATTTTACTTTTTATTTTTTTAAATATAAGTTTATTAAATTTAGTTGGAGGCTAATTACTTTACTATATTGTAGTGGTTTTGCCATACATTGACATGAATCTGCCATGGATGTACATGTGTTCCCCATCCTGGACCCCGCCTCCCACATCCTTCCCCATCCCATCCCTCTGGGTCATCCCAGTGCACCAGCCCCGGGCACCCAGTCTCATGCATTGAAACTGGACTGGCGATTCATTTCACATATGATAATATACATATTTCAGTGCCATTTTCCCAAATCATCCCACCCTCTCCCTCTCCCACAGAGTCCAAAAGACTGTTCTATACATCTGTGTCTCTTTTGCTATCTCATATTTGGGGTTATCGTTAACATCTTTCTAAATTCCATATATATGTATTAGTATAGAGAGGGCAATGGCAACCCACTCCAATACTCTTTTCTGGAAAACCCCATGGACGGAGGAGCCTGGTAGGCTGCAGTCCATGGGGTCGCAAAGAGTCGGACACGACTGAGCAACTTCACTTTCACTTTTATGCATTGGAGAAGGAAATGGCAACCCACTCCAATGTTCTTGCCTGGAGAATCCTAGGGATGGCAGAACCTAGTGGGTTGCCGTCTATGGGGTTGCACAGAGTCAGACACAACTGCAGCAACTTAGCAGCAGCAGTATACTGTATTGGTGTTTTTAATCATGGCTTACTTCACTCTGTATAATAGGCTCTGATTTCATCCATATCATTAGAACTGATTCAAATGTATTCTTTTTAATGGGTGAGTAATATTCCATTGTGTATACGTACCATGGCTTTCTTATCCATTCATCTGCTGATGGACATCTAGGTTGCTTCCGTGTCCTGGCTATTATAAACAGTGCTGCAGTGAACATTGGGGTACATGTGTCTCTGTCAATTATGGTTTCCTCGGTGTGTATGCCCAGCAGTGGGATTGCTGGGTCATATGGCAGTTCTATTTCCATTTTTTTAAGGAATCTCCACAATGTTCTCCATAGTGGCTGTACTAGTTTGCATTCCCACCAACAGTGGAAGAGAGTGCCCTTTTCTCCACACGCTCTCCAGCATTTATTGCTTGTAGACTTTTAGATAACAGCCATTCTGACTGCCGTGAAATTGTACCTCATTGTGGTTTTGACTTGCATTTCTCTGATAATGAGTGATGTTGAGCATCTTTTCATGTGTTTGTTAGCCATCTGTATGTCTCCTTTGGAGAAATGTCTGTTTAGTTCTTTGGCCTATTTTTTGATTGGGTTGTTTATTTTTCTGGAGTTGAGCTACAGGAGTTGCTTGTATATTTTTGAGATTAATTATTTGTCAGTTGCTTCATTTACTATTATTTTCTCCCATTCTGAAGGCTATCTTTTCACCTTGCTTATAGTTTCTTTTGTTGTGCAGAAGCTTTTAAGTTTAATTAGGTTCCATTTGTTTATTTTTGCTTTTATTTCCAATATTCAGAGGATCCTGCTGTGATTTATGTCAAAGAGTGTTTTGCCTATGTTTTCCTCTGGGAGTTTTGTAGTTTCTGGTCTTACGTTTAGATCTTTAATCCATTTTGAGTTTATTTTTGTGTATGGTGTTAGAAAGTGTTCTAGTTTCATTCTTTTACAAGTGGTTGACCAGTTTTCCCAGCACCACTTGTTAAAGACATTGTCTTTTCTCCACTGTATATTTTTGCCCCCTTTGTCAATGATAAGCTGTCCAGAGGTGCATGGATTTATCTCTGGGCTTTCTATTTTGTTCCATTGATCTATATTTCTGTCTTTGTGCCAGTACCATACTGTCTTGATGACTGTGGCTTTGTAGTAGGGCCTGAAGTCAGGCAGGTTGATTCCTCCAGTTCCGTTCTTCTTTCTCAAGATTGCTTTGGCTATTCGAGGGTTTTGGTATTTCCATACAAATTGTGAAATTATTTGTTCTAGCTCTGTGAAAAATACCATTGGTAGCTTGATAGGGATTGCATTGAATCTATAGATTGCTTTGGGTAGTATACTCGTTTTCACTCTATTGATTCTTCCAATCCATGAGCATGGTATATTTCTCAATCTATTTGTGTTATCTTTGATTTCTTTCATCAGTGTTTTATAGTTTTCTATCTTTTAGGTAGATATATTCCTAAGTATTTTATTCTTTCTGTTGCAATGGTGAATACATTAATTTCTTAATTTCTCTTTCTGTTTTCTCATTGTTAGTGTATAAAATGCAAGGGATTTCTGTGTGTTAATTTTATATCCTGCAACTTTACTATATTCATTGATTAGCTCTAGTAATTTACTGTGGGAGTCTTTAGGGTTTTCTACGTAGAGGATCATGTCAGATGCAAACAGTGAGAGTTTTACTTCTTCCTTTCCAATCTGGATTCCTTTTATTTCTTTTTCTGCTCTGATTGCTGTGGCCAAAACTTCCAAAACTATGTTGAATAATAGTGGTGCAAGTGGGCACCCTTGTCTTGTTCCTGACTTTAGGGGAAATGCTTGGGCTTCCCTAGTGGCTCAGATGGTAAAGAGTCTGTCTGCAATGCAGGAGACCTGACTTCCATCCCTGGGTGTGGAAGATCTCCTGGAGAAGGAAATGGCAGCCTACTCCAGTATTCTTGCCTGGAAAATCCCATGGACTGCGGAGCCTGGTAGGTTACTGTCCATGGGGTCGCAAAGAGTCAGACACGACTGAGTGACTTCATTTTCATTTTCACTTTCAATTTTTCACCATTGAGGATAATGTTTACTGTGGGTTTCTCACATATAGCTTGTATTATGTTGAGGTATGTTCCTTTTATTCCTGCTTTCTGGAGGGTTTTTATCATAAATGGATGTTGAATTTTGTCAAAGACTTTGTCTGCATCTATTGAGCTAATCATATGGTTTTTATCTTTCAATTTGTTGTTGTGGTGTATTATGTTGATTGATTTGTGGATATTGAAGAATCCTTGCATCCCTGGGATAAAGCCCACTTGGTCATGATGTATGATCTTTTTACTATGTTTTTGGATTCTGTTTGCTAAAATTTTGTTAAGGATTTTTGCATCTATGTTCATCAGTGATATTGGCCTGTAGTTTTCTTTTTTTTGTGGCATCTTTGTCTGGTTTTGGTATTAGGGTTATAGTGGCCTCATAGAATGAGTTTGGAAGTTTACCTTCCTCTGCAATTTTCTGGAAGAGTTTGAATAGGATAGGTGTTAGCTCTTCTCTAAATTTTTGGTAGAATTTAGTTAAGCCATCTGGTCCTGGGCTTTTGTTTGCTGGAGGATTTCTGATTACAGTTTCAATTTCCGTGCTTGTGATGGGTCTGTCAAAATTTCCTATTTCTTCCTGGTTCAGTTTTGGAAAGTTGTACTTTTCTAAGAATTTGTCCATTTCTTCCACATTGTCCATTTTATTGGCATATAATTGCTGACAGTAGTCTCTTATGATCCTTTGTATTTCTGTGTTGTCTGTTGTGATCTCTCCATTTTCATTTCTAGTTTTATTGATTTGATTTTTCTCTCTTTGTTTCTTCATGAGTCTGGCTAATGGTTTGTCAATTTTATTTATCCTTTCAAAGAACCAGCTTTTGGCTTTGTTGATTTTTGCTATGGTCTCTTTTGTT
>NW_011494738.1:4924152-4925030 GCF_000754665.1 Bison bison bison
TGCTTTGGCTATTCGAGGGTTTTGGTATTTCCATACAAATTGTGAAATTATTTGTTCTAGCTCTGTGAAAAATACCATTGGTAGCTTGATAGGGATTGCATTGAATCTATAGATTGCTTTGGGTAGTATACTCGTTTTCACTCTATTGATTCTTCCAATCCATGAGCATGGTATATTTCTCAATCTATTTGTGTTATCTTTGATTTCTTTCATCAGTGTTTTATAGTTTTCTATCTTTTAGGTAGATATATTCCTAAGTATTTTATTCTTTCTGTTGCAATGGTGAATACATTAATTTCTTAATTTCTCTTTCTGTTTTCTCATTGTTAGTGTATAAAATGCAAGGGATTTCTGTGTGTTAATTTTATATCCTGCAACTTTACTATATTCATTGATTAGCTCTAGTAATTTTCTGGTGGTGTCTTTAGGTTGTGTGTTCACTCTTTCACAGTGTGTGTCTTCTCATGTGTGTGTCTTTCTCAATGTGTGTGTGTTTGTTTGTCTCTCTGTGTGTGCGGGGCTAACTCTCAGTGTGTGTGTGTCCCTGTGTGTGTGTTTCTCTCTGTGACTCTCACAGTGTCTCTGTTTGTGTATCTCCCAGTGTGTCTCTCTCTCCATGTGTGTGCTTCTGTCTCATTGTGTGTCTGCCTCTGTGTACTGGGTCTCTTTTGTAGTGTCTGTGTGTTGCTCAATGTGTGTGTCTCTCCCTCTAAGTTGTGTGTGTCTCTCCCTCTAAGTTGTGTGTGTCTCTCTCTCAGTGTTTGTGTGTATCTCTCAGTGTGTGAATGTTTGTCTCGTTCACTGTGTTTAAGTTTCCCTCCCTCAGTGTGTGTGTGTGTGTGTGTGTGTGTGTGTGTCTAGCTCTCAGGAGTGTGTGT
>NW_011494738.1:4925130-4925480 GCF_000754665.1 Bison bison bison
GGATATACGTGTCTCTTTCAATTCTGATTTCCTCAGTGTGTATGCCCAGCAGTGGGATTGCTGGGTCATATGGCAGTTCTATTCCCAGTTTTTTAAGGAATCTCCACACTGTTCCTCATAGTGACTATACTAGTTTTCATTCCCACCAACAGTGTAAGAGTGTTCCCTTTTCTCCACACCCTCTCTAGCATTTATTGTTTGTAGACTTTTTGATAGCAACCCTTCTGACTGGCATGAGATGGTACCTCATTGTGGTTTTGATTTGCATTTCTCTGATAACAAGTGATGTTGAGTATCTTTTCATGTGTTTGTTAGTCATCTGTATGTCTTCTTTGGAGAAATGTCTGTTT
>NW_011494738.1:4925580-4929912 GCF_000754665.1 Bison bison bison
GTTTCTTTTGCATTTACTTCTGCCCTAATTTTTAAGATTTCTTTCCTTCTACTAACCCTGGGGTTCTTCATTTCTTCCTTTTCTAGTTGCTTTAGTTGTAGAGCTGGGTTTTTTATTTGACTTTTCTCTTGTTTCTTGAGGTAAGCCTGTATTGCTAAGAACCTTCCCCTTAGCACCGCTTTTACAACATCCCATAGGTTTTGGAATGTTGTGTTCTCATTTTCATTTATTTCTTTGCATATTTGAATTTCTTTTTTAAATTTCTTCTGTGATTTGTTGGTTATTCAGCCTTAATATGTTGGAATTTTTAATAGTTTTTCTCTTGTAATTGACATCTAATCTTATTGCATTGTGATCAGAAAAGATGCTTGGAAGGACTTCAGTTTTTTTAAATTTACCAAGGCTAGATTTATGGCCCAGGATGTGATCTATCCTAGAGAGGCTTCCATGTGCACTTGAGAAAAAGGTGAAATTCATTGTTTTGGGGGTGAAATGTCCTATAGGTCTGTAATTGGTCCATTGTATTATTTAAAGCTTGTGTTTCCTTGCTAATTTTCTGTTTAGTTGATCTATCCATAGGTATGAGTGGGGTATTAAATTCTCCCACTATTATTGTGTTGTTGTTAATTTCCCCTTTCATACTTGTTACCATTTGCCTTACATATTGTGGTGCTCCTGTGTTGGGTGCATATATATTTATAATTGCTATATCTTCTTCTTGGATTGATCCTTTGATCATTATGTAGTGTTATTCTTTGTCTCTTTTCACAGCCTTTATTTTAAAGTCTATTTTATCTGAAATGAATATTGCTACTCCTGCTTTCTTTTGGTCTCTGTTTGGGTGGAATATCTTTTTCCAGTCCTTCACTTTCAGTCTGTATGTGTCCCTTGTTTTGAAGTGGGTCTCTTGTAGACAACATATATATGTGTCTTGTTTTTGTATCCATTCAGCCAGTCTTTGTCCTTTGGTTGGGGCATTCAACCCATTTACATTTAAGGTAATTATTGATAAGTATGATCCTGTTGCCATTTACTTTGTTGTTTTGGGTTTGAGTTTATACACTTTTATGTGTTTCCTGTCTAGAGAAGATCCTTTAGCATTTGTTGGAGAGCTGGTTTGGTGGTGCTGAATTCTCTCAGCTTTTGCTTGTCTGTAAAGCTTCTGATTTCTCCTTCATATTTGAATGAGATCCTTGCTGGGTACAGTAATCTGGGCTGTAGGTTATTTTCTTTCATCACTTTAAGTATGTCCTGCCATTGCCTTCTGGGCTTAACAGTTTCTATTGAAAGATCAGCTGTTATCCTTATGGGAATCCCCCTGTGGGTTATTTCTTGTTTTTTCCTTGCTGCTTTTAATATTTGTTCTTTGTGTTTGATCTTTGTTAATTTGATTAATATGTGTCTTGAGGTGCTTTGCCTTGGGTTTATCCTATTTGGAACTCTCTGGGTTTCTTGGACTTGGGTGATTATTTCCTTCCCCATTTTAGAGAAGTTTTCAACTATTATCTCCTCAAGAATTTTCTCATGGTCTTCTTTTTGTCTTCTTCTCTGGGACTCCTATGATTCGAATGTTGGGGCTTTTAACATTGTCCCAGAGATATCTGAGATTGTCCTCATTTCTTTTAATTCTTTTTTCTTTTTTCCTCTCTGCTTCATTTATTTATACTATTCTATCTTCTACCTCACTTATCCTATCTTCTTTCTCTGTTATTCTACTGTTGGTTCCCTCCAGAGTGTTTTTTATTTCATTTATTGTATTATTCATTATATAGTGACTCTTTTTTATTTCTTGTAGGTCCTTGTTAAACATTTCTTGCATCTTCTCAATCCTTGTCTCCAGGCTATCTTTAACTCCATTTTGTTTTCAAGATTTTGGATCATTTTTACTATCATTATTCTGAATTCTTTTTCAGGTAGATTCCCTATCTCTTCCTCCCATGTTTGGTTTGGGGACATTTATCCTGTTCCTTTACTTGCTGAGTATTTCTCTGCCTTTTCATCTTGTTTAGAGTGCTGTGTTTAGGGTGGCCTTTCCATATTCTGGCAATTTGTGGTTCCTCTTTATTGTGAAGGTTCATTGTTGTGGGTGGGGTTGGATGGGTGGCTTGTCAAGGTTCCTGGTTAGGGCAGCTTCTTCTGTTTGCTGGTCTCTTCAGTGTCTAATTTCCACCCTGACACAAGGGGGCAGTGGTGGTCACATTTTTAGGTCACTTGTTCAATTGTGCTGTGGGGAGGGAGGAACACTGCAAACAAATATCACTGGCGTGTGTGGGGAGTGCTCACAGTGTTTCAGTTGCACTGGGTTTGTCACCGCTCATGGCGTGTGTGCTTTCAGGATCTACACTTCTCAGGCTCTAGGTTGCTCTGCCAGGAACTGTCTCTGTCGGGCCCTGGGTTGCGTGCACTTCCCAGGTCTAAGCTGATCAGTTTCAGGTTCTTGGGTACTCCACAAAGGCACATACTCAGTTGGGCCTGCGTTTTGTGCCCTTCCCAAGTCCGAGCAGATCAGATGACCAGGTGCTTGGCAAGAGCAGTCACGCCCAGTTGGAGGGTGCATCTTATCACCTTCCCCATCCCAGCTGCTTGGTTTTCTGAGTGTACAAGAGGTGCGCCTTCTCAGGTGTGCCGTGTGTCTCTTCTGGGGAGCTGATCTCTGGCTCTGACCCTCCTGGCGGATGTCAACCATCCAGAATCCCAAGAAGTCTTGGTTAGCAACAAAGCCTACTTGCAGTTTGGTAGAGGATGCCTCTCTAGGGCTGCGATTGCCCCCTCTGGTTCTGGCTGCCCTCGCCTGCCTATCTCCAGTAGGGAATGCACCAGTCCGCAGCCTGCTAGCTCTGCTCAGTCCTTTGTTCTGTGAGCGGGCCTGGGAGTGTCTTAGGTTAAGGCTTTTCGCGGGGTAGCTATCAACAGTCTGTTGCTATCTCAAGTTAGTTCCCTCAGATTGCCCTCGGGACATTCAGGCCTGGTCCTTACCCTAAACAATGCAACCCATGTCTCCCTGTCCAGCCCCCTCTTGCTAGTGATGGATGCGAGCATCTGGGCTGCTTATCTGCTGGGAGTTGCCATTAGGCACGTAATCTGTGGGTTTTAATTACTTATTTATTTATTTTATTTCCTCCCAGTTATGTTGCCCCTATGCTTGCCACAGACCCACTGGTGAGAATGTTTCCATGGTGTTTGGAAACTTCTGTCTTTTTTAAGACTCCCTTCCCATCTCCATCCCTACCTCTTTTGTCTCTCTTTTTATCTTTTATATTTTTTCCTACCTCCTTTTGAAGACAATGGACTGCCTTTCTGGGTGCCTGATGTCCTCTGCCAGCATTCAGAAGTTGTTTTGTGGAATTTGCTCAGTGTTCAAATGTTCTTTCAATGAATTTGTGGGGGAAAAAGTGGTCTCCCCATCCTATTCTTCCACCATCTCAGGTCCACTCCCTAGTATCTCTACTTTGATAGCATCTCAAGAGTACAACTGCTGCATTATAGGGAATGTGCATTTTCAAAACATATACCATCAGAATATTTTCATGAACAAAGCTACAACATCTCACGTTCCCAGGGCAATATTTGTAAATTCCCTTTTTCACATTCCCACTGGCAATGACTGGTGGGGTTTTGATAACAATGTATTCCACTTTATGCATTATATTATTCAGGGATCCAGTTTCATTTTCATTCCATAGGAATCAGTAAAACTCTCTGGAATATTTATTGAAAATATTCCAATGACCACTGATATTCAGGGAAACTGGTTTTATCTCAGCTGTCTGCATGCATCTGTTTTTAGACTTGATCTTTTGTTCTACTTGTCTATACCAGTTTCAGTATTATATAATAATATATTGCCTTAGCTTCAGTAAACTGTGGTATCTGACAGAACAAGTCCTCATACTTATTTGTTAGGGATAGTATGGACCAATCTTGAATTTTTTTTTTCCATGTACATTTTAGTTTGTCAATTCCATTAAAAAAAAGAGCAGTTTGAATTTTCATTGAAATTTCATGAAATATAAATCAATTTGAGTAAAACAGGCTTTTCAAGATAATAAAGTTAGTAAGACTTAAATATTATATGTCTCACTATTTATTTAAAATACTTAAAAATATATCTTAATAATGTTTATATGCTTTGCTATTAAGGTCTTCTGCATATTTTTGATAGACTTATTACAAAAAAACATTTCAGTTCAGTTCAATCTCTCAGTCGTGTCCAACTCTTTGCGACCCCATGAATCACAGCACGCCAGGCCTCCCTGTCCATCACAAACTCCCGGAGTTCACTCAGACTCACGTCCATCGAATCAGTGATGCCATCCAACCATCTCATAGATG
>NW_011494738.1:4930012-4931299 GCF_000754665.1 Bison bison bison
CAGTGTTTGTGTGTATATATATCTTGCACTCAGGAATGTGTGTCTCTTCCTGAATAAGGGTATCTCCTTCAGTGTGTGTGTGCCTCTAGACTGCCTGTCTCTGTGTGTCTCTGTGTGTGTCTCTCAATATGTGTGTCTCTCAGTGTGTTTTTCTCTCTCTTTTTGTGTGTGTCTCTCACTGTGTTTTTCTCTGTGTGTGTGTCTCAGTGTGTCACTGTCATTGTGAGTGTATCTGGTTCTGTGTGTATGTGTCTGTCTCTGTATGTGTATGTCTCTGTGTGTGTGTGTCCCTCTCAGTTTGCATGTCTCTGTGTGTCTCTGTGTGTGTCTCTCCGTGTACTTTTGTCTCTCTCTCAGTGTGTGTCTCTCTCTCAGTGTTTGTGTGTCTCTCTCTCAGTGTTTGTGTGTCTCTCTGAGTGTGTGAGTGTGTGTCTCGCTCTCCTTGTTTAAGTTTCTCTCCCTCAGTGTGTGTGTGTATATTTATATGTCACTCTCAGGAGTGTGTGTCTCTTCCTGGATGAGGGTGTCTCCCTCAGTGTGTGTGTGCCTCTAGTCTCCCTGTCTCTGTTTGTCTCTGTGTGTGTCTCTCAATATGTGTGTCTCTCAGTATATTTTTTTCTCTCTCAGTGTGTGTGTCTCTCTCAGTCTGTGTGTCTCTCTCATTGTGAGTGTGTCTGGTTCTTAGTGTGTGTGTGTGTTTCTCTCTCTGTATGTGTATATCTCTCAGTGTTTGTGTCTCTCAGTGTGTGTCTCTCAGTGTGTGTGTGTCCCTCTCAGTTTGCCTCTCTCTGTGTGTCTCTGTGTGTATCTCTCAGTGTGTTTTTGTCTCTCTCTCTCTGTGTGTCTCTCAGTGTGTTTCTCTGTATGTTGTGTTGTTTCACTTCTTTCACAGTGTGTGTCTCTCTCATGTGTGTGTTCTTTCTCAGTGTGTGTGTGTGTGTGTGTCTCTCTCTGTATATGTATATCTCTCAGTGTTTGTGTCTCTCAGTGTGTGTGTCCCTCTCAGTTTGCATGTCTCTATGTGTCTCTGTGTGTGTCTCTCAATGTGTTTTTGTCTCTGTCTCAGTGTGTGTGTCTCTCAGTGTGTTTGTGTTTCTCTGTATGTTGTGTGTTCAGTCTTTCTCAGTGTGTGTCTTTCTCGTGTGTGTCTATCTCATGTGTTTATATTTCTCACTGTGTGTGTGTGTTTGTCTGTCCCTCTCAGTGTGCATGGCTAACTCTCAGTGTCTGTCTGTCCCTTTCAGTGTGTGTGTATGTGCGTGTGTGTGTCTCTCTGTGACTCTCACA
>NW_011494738.1:4932004-4932739 GCF_000754665.1 Bison bison bison
TGTTTATCATGATGTATAAGTTAAATAAGCAGGGTGACAATATACAGCCTTGACGTACTCCTTTTCCTATTTGGAACCAGTCTGTTGTTCCATGTCCAGTTCTAACTGTTGCTTCCTGACCTGCGTATAGGTTTCTCAAGGGGCATGTCAGGTGGTCTGGTATTCCCATCTCTTTCAGAATTTTCCACAGTTTATTGTGATCCACACAGTCAAAGGCTTTGGCATAGTTAATAAAGCATAAATAGATGTTTTTCTGGAACTCTCTGCTTTTTACATGATCCAGCAGATGTTGGCAATTTGATCTCTGGTTCCTCTGCCATTTTAAAACCAGCTTGAACATCTGGAAGTTCACGGTTCACATACTGCTGAAGCCTGGCTTGGAGAATTTTGAGCGTTACTTTACTAGCGTGTGAGATGAGTGCAATTGTGTGGTAGTTTGAGCATTCTTTGGCATTGCCTTTCTTTGGGATTGGAATGAAAACTGACCTTTTCCAGTCCTGTGGCCACTGCTGAGTTTTCCATATTTGCTGGCATATAGAGTGCAGCACTTTCACAGCATCATCTTTCAGGATTTGAAAGAGTTCAACTGGAATTCTATCACCTCCACTAGCTTTGTTCATAGTGATGCTTTCTAAGGCCCACTTGACTTCACATTCCAGGATATCTGGCTCTAGGTCAGTGATCACACCATCGTGATTATCTGGGTCGTGAAGATCTTTTTTGTACACTTCTTCT
>NW_011494738.1:4932839-4933261 GCF_000754665.1 Bison bison bison
TGTGTGTGTCTCTCAATATGTGTGTCTCTCCCTGTGTTTTTTTCTCTCTCTCAGTGTGTGTCTCTCTCATTGTGAGTGTGTCTGATTCTTAGCTTGTGTGTGTGTCTCTCTCTGTATGTGTATGTGTCTCAGTATGTGTGTCTCTCAGTGTGTGTGTCTCTGTGTGTGTGTCCCTCTCAGCATGTCTCTGTGTGTCTCTGTGTGTGTCACTCAGTGTGTTTTTGTCTCTCTCTCAGTATGTGTCTCTCTGTATGTTGTGTGTTCACTCTTTCACAGTGTGTGTCTTTCTCATGTGTGTTTCTTTCTCAGTGTGTGTGTGTTTGTCTGTCTGTCTCAGTGTGCATGGCTAACTCTCAGTGTGTGTGTGTTCATTTCAGTGTGTGTGTCTCTGTGTGTGTGTTTCTCTCTGTGACTCTCACAGT
>NW_011494738.1:4933361-4935303 GCF_000754665.1 Bison bison bison
TGGTCTTGATCCCTGTCTCCTGTACAATGTCATGAACCTCCTTCCGTAGTTCATCAGGCACTCTATCTATCAGATCTAGGCCCTTAAATCTATTTTTCACTTCCACTGTATAATCTTAAGGGATTTGATTTAGGTCATACCTGTATGGTCTAGTGGTTTTCTCTACTTTCTTCAATTTAAGTCTGAATTTGGCAATAAGGAGTTCATGATCTGAGAATTTATTATAAATTTTATGGGTTTATTTTCATGGTCCACATTTCACAAATGATGTTGTAAAAGATTCTTTGTATTCTTCGTGGGTGGGATTTGTTGAATGTTTTGCCTTTGAAGATTGTGTCTTGCATCAATTTTAGTTCCTTCTCAGACAAAATGTCTTAAAATATTGTCTCTCACCATTTACTGTATGACTATTTTTTCCAGGATTTCCATGCAATCATTTATTTCTTTAAATAATTGCATAATTATTTTATATTCATTATCTGATTTTAATGTGCCTGTAGGCAAAAGACAGCTTCCTGTGTTATATATGTTACTGAAATTGTGCTTTTAAAACATATTTTTGACTTCTGAAAGTTTCCTAACTTTCCAGTCATCTCTGTTGTGACCTGAAATAATGTTTTTAAAATCACTTAATGTAACATTTTAAATTGTTTGTTTCAGACTGATTTCTCTGGACATCTAGTACACAAAAATGTTTGAGAAAGCTCAAACTTTTAGATACTGATCATGGATTTTAATTAAAAACAACAACAACAACAACAATAACAAAAAAACACTTCATGCTTAAATGCCAGATTCATTTCTTTCTTCCTTTTTTCTTTTGTATCTTTTCTGTACATTTGTCTTATTTAGATTGAAATCCATCTCCTCTAATTTTATTTTCTAGAACCTTGCCATTTTAGATAATCTTCTTGTTTTAACTCTAGGAATCTGGTTCCTAGATTCTCCTAAGAGCATTTTAAATATCTTACCAGTCTTTGACTCTGTATTGTGTAGAATGTAGGCAGGTCTCCTGAGGTCTCATGAGAAGCAATTCCATAGGCTGTGGTATGGGCAACAGTCTGTAGTCCTTTGAGCTCTCAATATACAATTGCGAGTATATCTCCTCTCTTATGAAACACCAAGAGCAAGCCCTCTGCTCCCAAAATTCTTCATGGCAATAGGTAAGAATTCATTCCTCCCGTGTACCTTCACCAAAGCTCCTCTAAAGCAAGAGGAATTTAATACATTCTGCCTTTTCTGTGTGCACAGGTCTTGAAGGATAGTTTGCCTTGTTTGGAACTGGTCTTGTAGTTATCATCAGAATCAATTGGAGAAAATACTACAGAAGCTCTTTTGCTTGTCCTGGGACATATTGTTAAAATGTCTTTGTTTTCCAGTCTTCCCACCAATGCTCAGAAAAAAAAGTCAGATTTAAAATGATAAAGGCATCAGACACTTGTGTTTAGACTGATGACATCTTGGAAACTCTCACTGAGTTATTTGGCAGGTTAATTATTAAATACCCTCCAAACTCAAATGGTTACTTTAGTCTCTTTTTAAAAAGCCCCTTGCAAAACTAAAAAAAAAAAAAAAAAAAAAAAAAAAAAAAACTACTTATTTTTAAGATTTTAATGTTATTGACTACTTGGTTGAAAGTTATTCTGCTCATGCTCATCCACCTGTTTTTCCTAATTACTTTTCTCTTTAGAAAACTTGTATCACTGAGTTTGAAGAAAATAATGCAATTATTGCTTTTTACAGGATACTGAGCTGCACTGTCACCCTTCATTCTCTTTCTGCTCACCTTAGTTCATCCTTGTGTGACTGAGACATCTTTGAGTTCAATCACAGCTGCATTTATCATTACAATTATGAGTTTAAGTCATGAGGAAAGGAATTAAGTTAAGCTGAAGTAGATAGATTCCTCTTAAAAATATTATTTAAGAAAATGTCTATAGAA
>NW_011494738.1:4935403-4938723 GCF_000754665.1 Bison bison bison
TATAGAAATATGAGAAGGGCAATTGAAAAACTGAAGGAAACAAGGTACAATGTCTAAATTTCAAACCTCTCTGATAAGACCCTAGAGTACAATAGTTTAAAGCATCAAACCACACTGTCTAGGAACAAATCCGTTTTGCCATTTATTAGCTTTGTGACCTGGAATGAATTATAATCTGCCTTACTCCCTATAGGTTTCACATCCCAGGATTTAATGAAATGCAGATCTAATTTTGATCCATGGTTGGTAGAACTTATTTATGTGAAATCTAAGGATAAGGAGGGCTGACTGTATTTAACTTTCACTGCTTCAGTAAAATAACTTTTACCTATCTCATAGGGTTGTTGAGGATTATATGCAAACTAACTATAGAAATATAAATATTGTTAGTAATTGAGCTTCTACTGAAATGAGTCTAAGAATACACTAAAGAAAATAAAACAACTAAATGTAAGGAATCATGTGGAGTTAGGCACATACTGAAAACATAATATACTAGTAGTGAGAACTTGGACAAGAAAGCCTATAACTCCTCTGGCCCTCAATTATTTTTATGTAAAATAATGATAGACTAAATTTTCATATATTAGGATATGTGGAAACCATTTTGGGCTTATGCATAACTTGGCCTATACTCTATCTGAACTAGAACAACTTGTCATATGACCTGTCAGACATGCATTGTACATATGCTATAACAAAGAAAAGAACGAATGTACTAGATTGTTTAGATTCTCTAATTTGAAGATAGGGATAAAAGCCCCTTACCCATGATGCTGATGCTAGTACTTCTTTGAAGAAAAGCTTCCTTTTCCAGACACCAAGGTCATTCCGACTCACTCTGTATGTGCTAATCTGTCTCTTTTGAAAACTTGAAGGAATATACCTCTGTCATGTTTGATCTTTCTTCTGTTTTGACAATATATAAAACTGTGCTGAAAACCATGCTTTCCAGGAGCACTTTCTTTCTTGGGGGGGACTGCACTCCTGGGCTATACTTCTAGTTTGACTTGAGTAAAACTCTTTTCTACCCCTATTATAGACTGGTTATTGATTATTTGCATTGACAACAAGAATAAGAATATCCCCTTCTTGGAATGTTTTCAGTATTAAAAACCACAAATTTAGTGTTAATGGTCTGCAACCTAGTATAAAATTGCTGTTTAATGAGTGATTATTCTAATTCTAATTGTTTATTACTGTTGTTAATTGACGGTAAAAGATATATCTAATGATGGAAATGAATCACACAGAATAGGGAGAAGGTGGACTTTCATAATTTCTAAGATGAAATGAAGACTTTTTTTTTAACTGTTTATTTAAAATAAGATAGTGGTATACCATCAATACCTTTCCTTTTTTTCTTAGAAACGAAGTGAAGAAGGGAGGATAGGAAGGAAGGAAAGAGGAAAGAAGGAAGGAAAAAAGGGATAATAAAGGGAAGGAAAGAAAGAAAGAGAAAGAGGAAAGGAAGGAAAGAAAGAACCTATTGATGTTCACTACATGATTTTTTGCAATAGCAAGAATTGGAAACCTCTGAAATATCCACCAATAATGAATTGGAAATTAGTTACATATATGATGGTGCATGATAAATATATTACTTTATTTATATACTGTGACTGAAGCCATGGTATAAGTCTAGTATTAATAATTAGAATGTCCATAACCAAAGTTTGATTTGAACTGAATCCTGTAGTTCTATGGGCTTCCCAGGTGGCTCTAGTGGTAAAGAACCTGCCTGCCAATACAGGAGCCATAAAAGATATGGGTTCAATTCCTGGATCAGGAAGATCCCTTTGAGGAGGACATGACAACCCACTCCAGTATTCTTGCCTGGAGAATCCCATGGACAGAGGAGCCTGGTGGGCTAAGGTCTGTAGAGTCTTGAAGAGTTGGACATGACTGAAGCAACTGAGCATGCACACATGTTGTAGTCCTGTGTTGGGAAAAATGGAGCATAGGGGATGCCTTCCCCTTCTGACTCCCTATTAGCTGGCTCTCCTAGGAAACTTTCACAAGCACTTGGATCTCTTGATGTAGCAAAGGCATCATTATTATAGATGATGTTTTGAAGTAACTTTCTTATGCATTAAACATCTGAAGACACATGTCTAACCTCTGTCTACTTTAGCTTACTTTAGCATAGAGCTTACCATTCATCTGTATTTCCCATCTTCATGAACTATATTTCAAAGCTTTTCAAGTGGTTTGGAGTGGACTTGTGGTTTCTTAACCTCAGAGTTATTGACATTGTGGCTGGATAACTCTTTGTTGTTAGAGGCTGTCCTTTACCTTGTAGGGTGATTAGAAGTACAACTGGCTTTTACCCATGAGTTTCCAGTATCGTATCCTCTGTGTGATCACCCCAAATCAGAATCATTATGTAAGAAGGTAACATCCTGATGTGCCAACATGAAGACAATTCAGTGAGATTCTATAGAGTAGCAGTTCTCCCTAAATAAATCATTATCACAGTTTTCTAATCTCATAATCATTTTATCTCTTCCATGTAGGGAGAGATTTTAAGGATCATGAGAAAGACTTGTCTATCAGATCAGATCAGATCAGTCGCTCAATCGTGTCCGACTCTATGCCACCCCATGAATCACAGCACGCCAGGCCTCCCTGTCCATCACCAACTCCCGGATTTCACTCAGACTCATGTCCATCGAGTCAGTGATGCCATCCAGCCATCTCATCCTCTGTCATCCCCTTCTCCTCCTGCCCCCAATCCCTCCCAGCATCAGGGTCTTTTCTAATGAATCAACACTTTGCATGAGGTGGCCAAAGTACTGGAGTTTCAGCTTTAGCATCATTCCTTCCAAAGAAATCCCAGGGCTGATCTCCTTCAGAATGGACTGGTTGGATGTCCGTGCAGTCCAAGGGACTCTCGAGAGTCTTCTCCAACACCACAGTTCAAAAGCAGAAATTCTTTGGCGCTCAGCCTTCTTCACAGTCCAACTCTCACATCCATACACGACCACAGGAAAAACCATAGCCTTGACTAGACGGATCTTTGTTGGCAAAGTAATGTCTCTGCTTTTCAATATGCTATCTAGGTTGGTCATAATTTTCCTTCCAAGGAGTAAGCGTCTTTTAATTTCATGGCTGCAGTCACCATCTGTAGTGATTTTGGAGCCCAGAAAAATAAAGTCTGACACTGTTTCCACTGTTTCCCCATCTATTTCCCATGAAGCGATGGGACTGGATGCTATGATCTTCATTTTCTGAATGTTGAGCTTTAAGCCAACTTTTTCACTCTCCACTTTCACTGTCATCAAGAGGCTTTTGAGTTCCTCTTCACTTTCTGCCATAAG